>NC_060244.1:916125-1221500 GCF_021155785.1 Neodiprion fabricii
TTGTTCATCCTTGCGCTGGATCATTTGATTGAAAGATCCATCTTAAACACGCGCTGACGATGATACGCCCTTTTCGTATCGTATCGGGCACGCCTAATTAATATCGAGCTATTACATTACCGCAGAGAACGCATGGAATTAAATACAAAGATAAATTACTCAATCAGTGAATTCTAATCGATACGATATTCATCGCAGCAAGGATGTACGCGGGGATACGTTTTTGCGTATATCACGCATGTGATGTTCACGAATTCACATTGTACGTGTATTTCGTTCCCATCTTCGCCCCACGAGAATGGCTTCCGAATTATACTCTCTCGATACTCCCGACCTCTGCGAACCATCGTGTAGGATGATATTCCGCGGGGCAAGTCGAGAGGCTATGTTTCCGCACAAGCTGCAGTAGGATTAAGACTATACGAGTTACCGAGCCGCAGGCATCGCTGACTGCATGAGAGATCAGTTGGGCAAAACTGAAGACCCTAATTACGGCCATTAGCCAGCGCGCGTTCCGCGGCTCCTTCGTTCTCCTTCTCTTTCCTTCTCGGCCACCGCCGCTTCCTCATTCTTCCCGATCCATCCGTATAGAATAATATTTGAAATTGTAAATTACACACACTACGTGTACGCCAAGGGATCAAATGAAGGCTGTATATTGAAAGAAAAGACAAAAAAAAAAAAAAAAAAACTAGCTGCGCTCGAGCGGTGAGTGAAAATTATTATTACACGGGGTATAATGGGAAATTGAAAATTACGGCAAAGTATGTTACGTATGTGCGTCCGAAGGCGTGCGTGTATACGGTGAGATGGCTACATTGCATAGAAGCCTACAGCTTCGCCGCGTCTTTCGCTCCGCCATTAGCTACACGTGGTATTTTACAGCGTGTGTATACCTATACGTTGCATAGAATGATGCGACGATGCAGCGGTTATCTCAAAGCCGCACACCACGGGATATGCATCCGCACGCGTGCGTGCTAAAAGCTAGCCGGCGTGCAGGATGCGGCGCGAGTGTGTGTATAAGTGAATTCAAGGACGCCGCATCGCCTGCTGGAAATTCCTTCGCGAATGTCATCTCCTCGCCGATCCTCCTGCAGCTATAAGCTATTCTCGACTGCCCGTCAGCTTGCCCGCGTCCACGATTGCTGTTTCGTACGTCGTTACGTGTCAGTGTGGATAATTCTTCCGAACAGAATCTTCGGAACAACCCAAGTATTGTACCGTGAATAATCGCTGCGCCTGTGATGAATTTTGTGCAAACATGCGAGTGTTTGAAAAGAAACCGCATATAATTCAGGTATAAAAGAAAAAAGCTGGCAGTTGTATCTTCGATTGCAAAATAATTACCCCGCGTAACTTGAGGGAGTATCAATTTATGAACGATTAGTCAGGCGTCGTTGCCCGTCAAGTACGTATATATATAATGGTCGAGTGCATGGCTGTAACGTGTAATCTCCGCGAGGACTTTGATTTTTCGTATTCCGTGTAATAGTACCTATAACGTAACGCGACGCAACTGCCAAGACTAATTTACCGCAAATATCGTTACGCAACTTTAACGTGCAACGGTATAAATATGTATATTGTATACACAGGATATTGTTTACAGTAGATCTTATATACGTATACGTCAACTTTCACCGCGTCCTGATCCCTGCGGTATTGCAAATATTACATACACACCTATATATGTATATGTACTTATAAGCAGCGTTCCGCGCTTACCGCAGGTATGCACTTTTCCGACTGACTGCATTGATTGATCTTCGTAATCCCATAACGTACCTGTACGTGTAATACGCATCGCGAATGAGAACGCTTTATTATTGCGGAAAATAGTTTCAACTCTGCAATTTGCTGCAGTCGCATTTCTCTTCGCGTTCTCACTTTTCCACGCTGCAATTATCATCAATTTCTGTAATAATACAAATAAATTTATCTCGCTGTGCCCGTGTATACGAAGCTGAAGCTAGCAGCCAGAGTTAAATTTTTTTTTTAAATAGAAAAATGCTGTTCAATTTTTTCACAAAATTTTGATTTTCGGACTTCGCTACCTTGTTCGAATGATACATATATCTATGCGCGTAATGTTTTCTTTCGTTAAATACCGCAGTTAAAATATGAGGAAAAAAATTGTCATTCCCGAGGGCAAAAAGGAAAGCAGTAGCAAAGAAAAATAAAAGAAAAAGCAAAGTTCGCGGACCGATCCTGAAATGCGAGCTGGAAATTTTCAATCCTCAAGTCGAACAGTGGTCGACCTATTTGTGCCTCGATTCTCCGCCCGGTCGAAAGTGGAACTGCAAATATGTTCCGCGATTTTATTCGCGAATCGCCGAGGCAGGCATTCGATGCTCGTTAGTCGCGGGCTGTAGGGCTATATCTTTTGAATCTCTCTCTCGCTCTCTCGAATGTTCGAGACACGCCGCGGAGTAAGTATCGGAAGAAGAATACCAGCAGCCGGGTAGAAAATTCTGGCGGGTTTCAATCAAGCGTTATAACAGTACCGGGGCATCGGGGTAGAGCCTTACCTACCGGCCTCCGAGCAATTACGCTCGTTCTTAACTGGAGCTACCGTTATACGCCTCTGATGTATCGTCCTATTGATACCGCACGGACTTACGTCTGGGCCTCCATTGTGCGGCCCCGAGGTTGCCGGAGGTTTCGATCGCCCCCCAATTTTATATACTTGGAGAAAATTGAAGGATTGTAGTGTTCCAGTTTATACGACACCGACGGTAAAATGTTTACCACCTATACGTGTACTGGATTATATGATAATGATTCGTTCGGCCAAGGAACTTGTAATTATCACGGCTCAGCCTCGTCTTGATTGCTTTCCAACTTATGATCACCGAATTTCCTGATCAGCCGCATTCGAACAAGTTCTGACGCTGCGGGTTTGAAGGGTTGAAAAACATTTCTACGATACTGTACGTCATAAATAGATGTGCAGAATGAATTTATTTTTAAATTTAGAATGGTCGGTAAAAAAAGACTGACACTTAATGAGACTGCATTTACGACGATAGACTTTAAATGTGAAAAATTTTACCCGATTATTCAGTGTCTCTGCTCCATACGCGATACAATATGAAAATTGGAATGAACGGTTGCGACGATTCGAAATGACTCCGATTGTTTCCTCGCACATAATACAGGTTGAAAATTTTTACGAAGAGGCGCAGAGGGCGAGGCGTGCCGCGGTCGCGTATTACGTAGCATTTGGGTCACCGGATCGGGAGCTCGGTCTCGGCTTCCGAAGGCATTGCAGGTTCCGCAGCTGCGTCGTCTGGACGGAGAGAAGAGGAGGGAAGAGAAGGTCGAGGAACGCGAGCGAGGAGAAGAAAACAAGATAAAGAGCGGCGGATGCATGTGTGGTGGAAGCGCGATACGCCGCTTCGCTCTTACTCTTGAGAACAGAAGTAAAAAGCCATGAAAAAAAAACCGACAAACCAAAAAACAACAAGCATGATTCTAATAAAACAAATAGAGAAAAATGGAAGATAGCAGACGCGCGGGCGACACGACCGACGCGTGTTGCACGTACCGTCGGGGCTTTGGCCGGAGTATTTCGTGTCCGGACTCCGATATGCAGGCTGCGAGACCCAGCGGAGCTCCGTAATGCTCGACGGGAACGCCGATGACGCTGCCTCCGGATCCGACGCCCTGGATCATCGGCGAACTTTGCCGGGGCGCGACGACGACTCCTCCGGGCCCGGAACCGGCGGCCACGACGCCGCTTGGCCCGAGGAACAACGGCTGCTGCCCGGCCAGCTCCATTCCGGCTGATATTTCCAAATTAACTACCTGGGGCAGCTACTTGACGACCAACTGGAGGAGCCGAACGAATCCCGGGATCTGGAGTCCAGGAATCTGCAATTCAACGGAGTTCGAAGTTCGGTTAGCAGAGCTACAGAGGCGCAGATGATAGAGGAGAAGATGGATTTTTGTGAATGATGCAAGTGGTGAAGCAATGCTGGCTCCGGAAACCGGTTCCTACATCGTCACGGTTACCGACACTTGGTCAAAACACAAAACTTTTTATAGAATATGAGATGTTAGGTTTGCGTCTTGGTTAAGGGTCGGTAACTCTGTCGGTACAGGAATCTGCATCGAGAATCGGTATTTGCCTTACTACTCGTACAGGATGTCGTATAGAGACAAGGTGTTTTACTGCAGACAGGATCGTTCGCTTGAAGATGAATTTGAACCGAGAGATGAGAAAAAAAACTGTTCAGAAATCTCGTTCAGTGTGTGATTTGGGATCGATGATGGTGGTAAACACGAATTAAGTTACCATCTCAATTACAGTATGCAATAGAAATCATTCGCGTGCACCATTCGCACGAATAACTGAACTCCTGGTGATGTTGCTGAACGGTGTTTTCTATTCCGCTAAATCTTCATTCAGACGGTACCTAAGATCCATTCATCCTTAGAATCCCGATGACGATGATCGTCTTTTCTACCGACTACACGAGACATAAATCAATTTCATTTATACCAGCTCGGTAATTTAAGTAGATTTTATTGCAAATTACAGAACTAGACGCACGCAGACCTATAGTAGGTATTTATGTGTGTACCTGTTTGTATAATATTATCTATTGAACGCTGCTGCGGCATCAGTAATGTGTAGAAATGAAGTGCACGAGACTGAGATTAACCGTTCCCGGTTTATAGATAGCTCAATAGATTGCAAGTGATTTACAGTATACAGAAGATCCTTCGTCTTCTCCTTATCCTCGTCCTGGATGCATTTGCGTTTGTAACTGCTGCAGCAGTGAACAGCCGTTGTTTGTAATCTACGGTAATTTGTCGTGCAACCCTGCAGATGTCGCAGACGCAGGAAGGAAGAATAATCTCGCACATGCATCTTCATCGCTCACAGATCCTAATACAGACAGTGCGTCGGAGAAACGTCGTACATAAATGGAAATAGCAATATGTACACATAATACCGTATAGAGGATGATTATATATCTGCACGAATGTCGACAGGCGAGAGCCGCAACTTGCGCAGACTGTTACTAATCAACTGGTCACTAGATCCTTCGGCTCACGGCCCGCATCCTCTGCTCCTTGGCTCAACTTATGCCACGGCTCAATGCAGCTACCAGTTCGGAGGACGAGAATTCCCAAAGTGACTCTCTCTCTCTCTCTCTCTCTCACTCACACACACACACACACACGCACTCTTCCCCCCCTCCTCTCACTCTCTCTCTCTCTCTCGATCCGTCTGTCCGACGGTGTTACGTTTAACGAGATCATTTATTTCCTCTCGAGAGGTGTCAGTCGCACTATAAGAGTAATCGGTGTACGTCTCTCCTTCGGCGCGACGAGAAGAGGAATAAAAAGAAGAGACCAACAGAAGAATCCCCTCATGATAGCCATAACCGCATGGTATGCGTACGTTAAAATATACACAATATTGTATACACGTATGATAATATCATTGCGGCGAGACATCGCGTGTACATAAACGTGCAGAAGCGCCGGGCGAAGAAAGAAGAAAGTGTTATCGTTAATGGAGCGACGATTTCTTCTGCTTGTCCTTCTTTTTCTTCTTCTGCTTCTTATTCTCCTCTGGCTGGATTACATTATTATACGCGGGAGATAGTCGAAGGTCATTAACGGAGTCAGCCGGTTAATTGCTACCGCAATTAGAGACGATGGTATTTCATTCGTTATCGTGTGAAGTAGGCAAGAACGCATTTAGTTTCTATATCCTACGAGGGCGAAACCGCACCGCATCAGCGGTGTGTTATTTGTTATATTCACGCATATTCATGATCCCTAGGTCGCTTAAGCACAGTGTGTGTTTACAGTTTGCGTGCGTGCGGTACCGACAATGAGTGAAAAATTAAATATACCTGCTGTCTCGGCAGCATCTCCCCGGCCGGCACTCCGCTGAGATCGGGGGCGTGAATCGCTGTTCTAATAATTAGGCGTTAATAAATTCCCATCTCACGATCCGCGTAAGGCATGAATAAGCCGCGACTTCTGTTCCCTTTCTTTTTTCTCTCCTTTAAATACACGCGTTTGTACTCTTCCTTGTGTTTCGTAGAAGAGCAAATGAAGAAAATTACCTAAGAAATGAAGAGAACCAAAAGGTTATACTTATATATTTAAATTGATCGAAAATCGTGTTGCGATATGTGAATAAAAAGTATATATAGTATACACGTACGTAATAACTAGCTGGTCGTGAATTTGCATAAAAGTAATCACGTCGTCTAAAATAATCGAACGGGTTTTTTTCGCGAGCTCGAAACTCAACTGACGCGACGTGCAGCGGAGTGAAGTCGATTTGCGAGTATAACGAAAACGCCTGGGCAGGTAAACTTTGTAAGATGAACAGAGAAAGAATAAGAGGGGTGGTTAGTTAGGTTTGCAGCGTGCTTTAATCGCGACGTCGCGGTTACATAGACACGCGATCTTACTGTATAATAAATTTCGCGGACTTGCGAGCACGTTCGTACCGCATCTTGACACAGAAATTACATATTTTCTCACCGATATAATTAATTTAAATGTCGGTACAGTTATAATATCAGGTTAGCCTGCGAACGAATAGCTGCATATGCGAGATTTAACGATCAATTTGGTAATTCGTCTTGCAGCTGTGGCCGCATCGCGCGGCCGTCTACCGAGGGTACGTAAAACGTAGGCATTGCTATTGTTGGCTCAAAGTTTAAATTCCAAGATCGTATATTACGTACTGGAAGTCCCAGGGAGATTCAGCTTTTCCCTGTGTCAAAGGTCGGGGAGTGATCGGACGTGGGAGATACTACGCCGCGATTATATGGCTGCGCCTCGATCTCTTCGATATCCGTGCAACAAATCACTTTGAAAATCGTGCGGACGTCGTGCAGCCGCGGTTCGAGGCGTCCGGAAGCCTTTTTAAATAGTCGATAAAAAAGATTGTATACCTCCTTATACGTAAGGCAGAAAAGTAGCAGCGATTTTACGATCTCACGCTGAAGCTTCGGTTATACGCGGAATGGAAAATTGGACCGTCATCTCTTTTGAAAAAAAAAGTACACAAGTCTCGCTATGACAAATATGTATTGCATTATGCATTATTATGAGAAATCGCGTGTTGAATGTAAGTAATAAAAGCAACATTGACTAGGTACGACGATAAATTGGACCTTGATCGAAGGTGAAAGTTGAAATTTGTGTCAAAACTATTGTACACCTTTTTTCCTCTTAGTTTGTCTCGAGAACGGATTACCGGTTATTTGAAAACCGAAACGCTTGAATAATCTTGAAATTTGTGGATATGTAATACATACATAAATACGTAACATATAATATGCATGTAGATAAGTGTGGCAAAATTATTTTCAATCAGAAAAGAAGATCGCGCGCGTTATGCGAGCCTAACGTGCCTCGAAACCGATAAACCGTCGCGATCATGAACAATATAGTTCATGCTCAAGCCTTGAATTAATCAGCAGATTTAATTTCTCGTTACAAACGTACTTGCACTGTTTATTTATAAATTTATACGATCGGTTGAATATGACCTTGCAATGAGAATAATTTCAGGATCTAAATAGATGAACGTATACAAGATATGAATAAGAAGTTAAACTATTCTTCGACTAAATTATTGTTGTAAGATCCCTCGCAATGATATTACCGATTTCCCGAATTCGATGTCCGCAAGAGATCGCAGATACTTCGAAATCAACACCACGATCGGTATATACTCTTGAAAAATACTTAAGCGTCATGGAGCTGCCTCTAACAAGGAAGGTATCCCAGGTCGATATCTCCGATTTGATTTCTTTTATAATCAGTTATAGTAGACTAAAAACTAAGCGACACGTATTTTTTTTTACCTGACATTTAACATTTTAAGTGGATGAAACCACCCTCCAAATAAAGGCATGTCAGAGGGCGATTTGGCAGTTTTACCCACGAGATAATAATATTTTTTAACTAATTCAACTGCAAAAGTTTTCTCATATCGGAAAATGAAAGATGCAATTTTTTTGATTGAAAAAAAAAAGTTAAATCGCCCTTCGACATGCCTTACTTTGGGGGGTGGTTTCACCCCCTCAGTGTTGATGGAAGATGAAAAAAAAAAAAGTTTCACTTACGATTAGTTTTCTAGTCTACTATAACATATTACAGAAGAAATCAAATCGGCGATGTCGACTTTGGGTTGCCGTCCATGTAAGATCGCGTCGTCCTTCAGGTTTCCCCGGATCAGCAGCTCGTGTGCTGCAGCAGATCACGGTGATCGATTTTGGTAATTGTCGAAATTTCTTTGCTATATTTGGTTACCAAATAACGAACCTGCTCCCGCGGTAGAAAGGAAGGGTAAATAAAGGGGCGGAGCGCAGCTTCTTCTTGTTCCTCCTCCTCCTCTGCCGACTTCTCCTTATTTTATTTATTTTTTATTCTTTCCGCTTCTTCGCAACGCGCCGTAACCGAGGCGCGTCGTTGCGATACCGATCGCATCGATCCGTACCTGCGCAGCGTTACTTAAAAGCTTACAAGATCGCGTACAAGAGAGCGTAAAGAGCCCGGAGCCGCGCTCCACCAGAAGCCGCAAGCTCGCCGCGCAGTTTCTCGGTAACAAATTTCGCCCTATCTCGACGATACCCGGCCCCCGAGGCACCAAGGTGCCTGACCCCTCGGAAGGGCCAGGGCATTGCCCCCCCCCCCAAACCGTTCAGGTTCGGCCGATTCGTCACCCTTGCTGGCTAGCCCTTTGCCGCCTCCGCCGTCTGACCCCTTCGGCGTAATTTCCACTACGTATGCTTCTCCCTTTTTCTCCGAACACCGCAGGACTCGTCCGTTTCCGTTTCGACAGATTCGAAATTTCCCGTCTGGCACGCGTCTGATGCGGAACCGATCAGCGTGACAAGAAGATCCGATTTCCAACTGGGGCGCATCTTGCACCCAGTCATTTTTCGCCGTTACCAAGGTTTCGAAAATCTTGAATCCCCCCCATCGCCCCTTAAAAAATTGGGGTGGAATTCAGGTTACGCGAATGGCTCAGTGGACCTTGTACGTAGATATCAATCGATTTGCTTGAATAACCGACGAATGGCTTGTTGGACGTTGTTGGCTTGTATGCCTACCGAAACCTGATTAACGTCTTCCGAACGATCGTTCATTTGTGCATATATACGTTACGTTAATTGACCTGCAGAGCCGGCTACAAGGTATAACGGAAACCTGTGATTCCAGCCTGGATAATCGGCATCCTCGAAAACATCCGACCAATTCGGCAAAGTGATTCTTAGCGCTAAACTTATCGATGTTTATAATCTTGCTAGCAGTTACGTTAATGAGAATTTCTTTTCAATTATACCATAGGTAGGGTATACATATGTGTTATGGGCGTGTAGAAATATTTATCCGTGACAGAGAGTCCTGAATTAATGCCAATGTGGAGAATTCACGATCTACGCAGTATAGATCCTCACATTTCGGAAAATTTTAAATGGCAAGGGAATTCATCGGGCATGCATCGTAATGCATTTCGCGACCGCGTGATGCAGTTTGTGAATCAGATGTTACGAATTAAGCCTGCATGCAGCCGAATTTAAATACCCCGCAGACTCGTCGCGGTCTGCATCCGACACGCCATACGCACATACCTATGTATGCATTTATGAATACGTACGGATACGCGTATAACGCTGAATGCATGCAGTGAGAAAAGAAAACGAAGTTAACCGGCACTCAAAACTGATTGCGACCAGAATTACGCGATTAACGAACCTCCGCAGTTCGTAATTCCTTGATTTTTGTACACGCGTATCTGTCTGTATAAATCCTTGTTCGTTTTACTTTTTTAACTATCATTATTATTACAGCGTATGGATTCTCTTGTTGTTTATTTTCACTACGCAACCTTTTTGCCCATGCGGTACACGTTACACTCTTTCTTAACCATTTATTCCTATTATTCCCGGGAGTTTATATTATATCTTGCACTCTCCTTTTTCCAAATAAAACACACCTTCTTCCTTCTTTTTCTTTTCATCCAACCTCTGAGCGTTCCTTTGTACCCTGCAGGTTAAACGCATTGCCCGGTCTCACCTTTACCGCCAGTCGTATGTGTAACGTAAGGTATAATCGCTCGACTTCTCCACACGTGTAAACTAGGCTATTCAGATGAATTCGGTTCAAATTTGCTTAAAATAGACTTCGCCGAAACTATCATTGTTTCACACGAGATAGCCGAAATTGGTAAATCGGTTGAACAAAGTACCGCAGGAAACAAGGGTATAGTAAGGAAGATAACGAAATGAAGATGATAAAAATTGCGAATAATTTCTGTAAACGATCAATGATGGTGGTCTTAATTCAAGTTGACGATGAAAAATTGATCCGATTGATGTGGACTACTTTGAAGAACATATATTTGTGGTTAATTCGATAATTCAACATCAGGGATAGTGTTATGAAATGAACACCAAATTATAGTCTGCAATGAATTTGCACCGAGGTTTTCTTGTACCGTGTAAAGATATCATAAGAACCGAGCAGATGGAAGTTCCAGGATCTTTCCAGCATTGCACAAAATTCAAAAATACTATTCTCGAAGGGCTTGACATTTTTGAAAATCGAAAATCACTCAACGTGAAACGATTCCTGAGAAATCGGTTGAAAATCATTTGAAATTGGTGAAAATCGATCGAATTCGACCGTAAATTGCTTAGAATCATTTGTAATCAAGGTTAATTCGTTGGAAATTGATCGAAATCAGTGACTATCTTCGAAATTGAAATCACCTGAAATCGTGTAAAATAGAGTAAAATTATTGGGAATCACGTGAAATCATTGAAAGCCAGTCGTCTACCTAATCTTTTCATCGCAGCGTTGACTTAGAAGATTGAACGTTTTACACGTCCAAGGGACCGTAGATCTCAGTATTTGATATTAATTTCAATCCGACACTTCTACCCGTTCCTGAGAAAAAGAGTCTCAACATACGAACAACGAAGTGATCCTATAAGGGGTCAGTTTTATCCTTCTAAGGTACGGAACCTTAAAAAGGAAAATAATCGAAGAAAAACGAGCAAAGCATCGAGTTGTAGTATCCGAGCATAATATTGGAGTCTGTGTGAAGCGATCCCGACGAACTTCAGGGTGCTCACCAGAAACGATCCGGATAAAGGACCGCGGGCATTTCGATCGGTGCCGAATCGTTGATCCCGAGAGCGTGCGCGCGCGCGCGTGTCTCTTAGTTATCGCCGGTCCACGAGCGGCGCGAGACACGGGACACGGACACGAGACACGAGACACGGGCGGCTTGCTCGAGGGGTCGGCAGGGGGGGTGCCCCACACACGCAGACGACGCGCGAATGGGGCAACGGGGAACCAAAACACGAGGGGGACCGCGTCGCGATTCCTCTCGAGTGGCAGAAGAGGAGGATGATGATGAGGAGGAGGAGGAGGAGGAGGAGGAGGACGAGGAGAAGGAGGAGGAGGAGGAGGAGGAGGAGGAGGAGGACGAGGAGGAGGAGCGTTATATGTATGTACAGAGCCGTACAGAGCCGTCCGCCCTGCGGCCACCGCATTCCAAGGGCTGCCCAAAACGAAACCTATATTTTATATGTACCTGTCCCCTCCGTGTGTCCGCGATAGAAAGAGAGGAGAGAGAGCGAGCGAGCGAGCGAGAGAAAGAGAGGAGAGAGAGAGAGAGAGAGAGAGAGAGAAAGAGATCGGGCGTGCCCGCGGCTCCTGGAGCTCTTTGACTTGGGCCCACTGGTACTGTCCCGATCTATGCCGCAGTGCATGGCGCGAATCGAGACGCGGATCCTTTTTCGCGTGTCCTGGAGACGGACGCTCGGCGACCGAATGAGGGCCTGCAATTAATCTGTCTCTTAAACTTGGCGAGATTGCAACAATCTTGCGCTAGTGCCGCGTTTATCAAGTGGGTATGTCATGTATTATTTGCAGCCTCCTCGATCGCTCGCCGTATATGAATATACGTATATTTGGAATTTGAATTTTTATCACCGCAATTTGTATGCTTAACTTGTTCATATTTTTTAATCTTCTCTCATCTTTCGTCGCAGAGGGGAATCCGAAATGTGAGATAAATTAACACCGAGAACCCGCAGAATGGCGAGCAGCCTGTTTTTCGGTCTCTGGCTTCGTCTTCCCTGTTGATTCAGGCACTTAAAACGTAATTTTCTGACGGTCAAGTCAAAACCGGGATGGCTCCAGGCCTCGCGCTTTGCTTTGCTTCGCTTTGCCTCATTTTGCTCCGCGTTACGCCGGGCGAGTCGCGGTCCTCGCTTATTGTGGTGCAAACCACGTTCCTCCTTCCCTCCCGCCCTCCCTCACCCTCCCGCTGCTCCTGTTTTCTTTGATCGCGTACGTACAAGCGACGCCTTTTTGATAAACTATCATACTATCTGAGGGTATAAAGGAATTGATTGTCCGAAGCGGTGATTCGTGATTCAGGTTAAAGTCACGGTAATGCCTTATGTCATCAATCCATAAGCATTTACATAAAACATGTTTCGGATGACAAAATCCGAACAATAAAATGTACAACTTTTCAACGAAATAAAATGAAATTTAGACAGACACCTCATGCTCGTATGAATTTTGATTCGATCGAACATATTATTTCACCGACTCTCTCTCTCTCTCTCTGGAAGAACGCCCAAATATCATTCAACAATGATTTTTCAACGAACACTTGGCGATAAATCACGGGACGCGTGTCGCGTTTGGAACTTTTCTTTTATACAAGCTTTCGTGTGAGAATGATCCGTCCCTCTTAGTCGGTGGTGTCGAGTTGCGAATACAGAAAACCCGATATGTTTTCAGTGATATAGCACATAACAGGGGGGAAAAATAAACGAGATTCAGGAACGAGAAAGCGACGGTTTCGATGCGAATTGAGAGATACGTGTACACTGCGAGGAAACGAAAATCACCATCGTCTCGACATCCTTATGGACTTGCTATTCTAATGAAATATATGAACCTACAGGCAGGATTTGAAAAATTAGAAACATGCGTGACCGACGCGGTGTAATAATAGTTGAAATCTATTTCACGGATTGCTTTATCTGCGAGCTGTGATATTTTCACATAAATGCAATGCCGTGAATCAAATCGACACCCGTTTGCTGTACAAAGACATAAATTTATGATAAACGGGGTGAATGTATTGAACGGAATGTGAAAATAATGAGAGTCTCACCTTCATGCTTTACATCAGGGTGCTGGAAGAGAGTGAAACATTTTTCCTTCTTCCACGTTGTTCACTGCCCTCATATTACACGTATCCGCACGCGGATTGAGAGTAGACGAAATGTGGATTAGAAAATAATGAGCCGATTATTAAATCAACTCATTGTTTTTTTTCAACCAAAACAATACTCCACGATCACGAGATGAAGAGTCAGTACAACGGCATGGTGTACGTTTATCACAACACGAAACTTTTTCATAATATGCACGTAAGGTACTGGGTGTAAAATGTAAAAACTACATTAAGATGTGTGAGTACGCGTTGAGCACGGTAGAAAACTTTCACATAACTTAAACCTTATAACAAGCGTCGCGCGCCGAGAGAGCACATCTTTGTTTTCATTCGTTGAATACGTATTTCGACATTTATTTATCATCCGCGAGGAAGCAATCCTTCGTTTCGTTTAGTTTTGTTATTTCGTTTACGTTATCTTGGTCACCTCGATTTATTAATTCACAATACTTCCAACACTGTTATCTCTCTTCCTTTCGTTATCCCAGTAAAACTCGGCTCGACTCATGTTCACGCGCATCGGTAGATCCCGCACCAACAAAGTCGCTTCGAACACTGTCTTCGAAGATAAATCCAGAGGCTTATCGATGCGCATTGCTCGATCGACTCTCGCGGCTGTACATGCCAATGCCCACAACAGAGGGTCCCTTTCGCAGCATCTCACTTCGGTCCATGGCCACGATACAACGGCTTTGGATTCCACTGCTGGCGCCATCTCATCGGTAACGGAAGTGTTCGAGGTATCTGTAGTTAGTATCACGAAAGCAGTGGATAAGTCAGAGTATGTTTGTCATACAATAGAAAAATATCTTAGAAAAGAATCGAGTGACAAAAAAAACTGTTAGAAAAAAAAAAAAAAACACATTTGACAATTCTTTGTGATCATGATGAGTGACCCAAACTATACTTAAACCTAAATTATGAAATATTGATTTTTATCAGTGGAACAAATAAAACTCGGTGACCAACTGAAACAGATGAGAATATAATTAGTACGATGTTGACACATCCCAAAAAGTAATTATCTTGGTCGCGAAAAAAAGGTGAAAGTGAAAATTAATTAGCTGAAACAGAAAAGAGGTCCGATTAGCAGATAAAGACAAAGGTACGATTAGCAGAACGACGGAAGTGCGTAAACTAAGAAAAACCATGTCGAGCCCAAGTCATGACATTCGTAGCAACGCGATTATTATTTACAATAACATAAAATTATATACTTTTTGAATCAACATTAATTTTCTACCAAGCATTACTATTGACATGAATATTTTGCTCTGCCGAACATTTAATATTTTTCAGTGTACTGGTGATGAAAAAATGGTTCGCAGCTGTGAAACAAAATATAATACAATCGATAAAATAAATAATTTTTTACACTCAAGATATATTTAATAAATACTTACGCTAAGATTTTTTACTATCACTGTACACTCCCGAGATTCTTGTGCGCGCGCTAAGTGCCTGCTAGCAAATGCCGTTTTTCTCACAGAACCAAAAAGTATCAAGTAAACGTGCAAAAGACGCGATAAATTTGAAGATATTGTTCGTAACAAAATCAACTGAAGACCCGATGGCTTAGCACATTAAGAGTGCTTTACTTTTATATGTAAGTATACCGTTTACGAAATCGACGCGCACATGGCGCGTCCGATTTTCGTAATTAATTTTCGCGCAAAAAGGCGCGATCGATTAGGCTGTGAAGAAACTTTAAATATCTAGGACTTGTTGCACAATTCTGCGGAAACCCAATCCGCATCTGCGTCTTTTTCAATCCGACACATTGCGATGCGGATTGTTGTTCCGAGGTGCGAATCAAATCCGGGAGGGAGGTTGGGAGGCATGCTTTAATGTGTGGCGTGACGGTCGGCGATCCTCTTCGACGCGAAGTCTTCGAGCTCAGCATCTTTTTCCATCTAGCGTACCACGGAACGCAAAAGATGGTCCAAAGATGCGTTTCGCCCATTCAGACGATCACAGAAATCAATTGATGTGAATAATAATTGATGATGACCATAGACAATTGAATTGAGTAACGACTAGAAAATTATTGCAGAGTGACGAAAAATGAAAAATAGAACCTCGTTTAAATTTACCAGCTCACTAATGGTTCGAAGAATTTTAAATACCGAGTCTTTTACTCGTTTTAGGAGGAAAATTTCTGTGATCATTTGACGCTGTGTGGGTTGCAAAAGTTAGTAACATCGCGGTACATCGCGACCTTCCTACCCTCGCCTGATTCCCAGCGGAACCACCCAACGGAAATGTTAAAAAGAGAGACTCATACGCACATGCATAAATACCGCGACGTATCGCGAAACGACCGCACCACCTACCTACCCGGTTACCTATATTCGATCTAAATAATTATCTCCATTCATTCCAACACACGTCATTCTTCTTCATTTGCGCCGTGGTCACTCTGACTTACTTTTCAATTTATTACCTGTAAGAAGCAAAATACTGTTGTCCCATGGTCAGCCAACTCCAATATAATAATATTGAAAAGAGTGAAGTTCAACGATAGTGTATCGAAGTGGTATCCCGCCAACCCTATTATTATATGTAATATTTTGGTGACTGCTGGCGGACTATCGGTACATCAGTGTTTTGTAAAATAGATTAGAAACATCCTGCATGCTAATTAGCATTTTTCTAAGCGAGCTAAACCTGCAGTTGATCAATACTTGCTGGGTATTCAAAAATCAAACATGTTTCAAGATAAAACATGTCATTTCATTGAGTTACGTTATATCAGACTTTGAAATTTTATTAATCAAAAAATCATGTGAATATGATTAAACAATCGTTGAAATATGTTCAAACCTCAGGTGAATCCACCGCTTAAACGACATCATTGGTAAATTCAAACTTAGAATATTATATCAGATAAAGTTGAACACAACTCGTTCTAGCGAATGCCGAGTAAGCGATGGCTACCCGTCGCGATGCTCATTTCACTCTCTCAACGTGAGAAGTTTCTAAGTTAAACTAAGGTATCGTAGAATTAATTGCAAAAAACAATTAAACAAGACAATTCAACTAAAAGTCGAGCACCGTTGCGATCGTGAATGAGCCTATCTCTACAACTAAAATACAATAAATTTGTGTAACAATTGTTACCGCCACGCCACGTGACAGAGGAGACCCAGGGAAATACCCGTAACCTAAACACATGCAAACTTACCAACGTTGCCGAGTAATGGGCTGATAAGTTACTCGGATGTCTCTGCTTGGTTCTAGAAAAAAACAAGAGAACTTAAATTAATTTGGCAAACTGGATTTTTAGTTCTCAAATGAGGTGTTACTGTTGTTTACACCGTCAGTAGTGGGCGAATCCCCCCGCTTATTGTAAAACTCAATCGCTATAGCAAAGATCGCGGCTTCTTGATATTTTAACAGATTGAAAATGAGGCTTACCGATCTTAACGCTCAGGTGCGGTAATCGTTTGACGACAAGGACCTTCGACGTCGCAGAGCTGCTAGCTTTCAGCACTCGAGCACACACACATGTCTGTTAAACATTATAAATAGCGGTTACACAGTGTCGAAAGGTCGTACTTATTGTTTCTAACGCAGGATTCGCCCGCAAATGTACCAGGAAAGACTTCACACGCATTATTCTGTAGAGGAAAATGGTCGAGGACTACATGATAACACAATTGAACATTGAGTGAAAAATAGTACAATGTACTGTTGACGTACATACATACTTATGTCCGTAGATCGTTGAAGGGATCGTATATCACTTCTCACACGCGAAATAACCGTTGTGAAACGAAAACAAGACGTTCTAGAACGAATAGCACATTTAACGAGTGGTTCCTTCACGACTATACCGAAGATATTCACGAATAAAGTGCGTAACGGTCAAATCGCGATCGTCATTTTTTTACCGTTGAAAAAAAAAATTAACAGTCACGAGTTTACCTCGTAAATACGAACATCTAAATAATTTGAACTGTTCAATTCATGATCATTTACCAAGGCCAGATTTACGAATCAAATTAATTATGGAAACCAATGGAACTGAGCACAAATTTGCAAAAATTCAGGTCTCAGCACGCAACTTGAGCACGTTCGAACTCTCCGGCATCTCAGAATTCCATGAGTACCCTGAAGGTGGCGCTGCACCAGCGATGTTTTATTTTTTTTTTGATAGCTCTGTCTCGAGAACCACGGAGACCACGGACTTACGTTGCGTCAGGTTGCATGCTTGATTGGGGACTTTGGTTCGGTTATATTGATAATTGCGGGAACACGTCAAACTTCAGGGAATCGGCGGAAGAGTTTTGGTAGTGATCAAGTAATACCTGGAAACGTATAAGCGTTTAAAGAGCAGAGAGCAGCTGGGTTTGGTTAATGATAAGAGTGGGGTGGGTGTCCGAATAATTAAATTACGTCGCCATCTCGGGGTGATAAATAAATAACCACTCGAGTTTTATGATTTTTAAACAGTCGTCGGCGTTTTAAAATATGGGTAAGTAGCCGTAACCTCGAGCTCTCGTTCGTTCTGTACCAACACGTCATCTACATCAAGAGATAAACAAACCCACATAAATTTTCGACTCGTGTACAAATATTTGTTTTAACCGGTTCTAATAATCTTGACTTTTGCCGCTACAGGAGGGTTATTAAGTTACTTTCGCAACCTGCTTGGAAGTCGGGAAATGCGCATTCTAATACTAGGTCTGGACGGTGCCGGGAAAACGACGATTTTGTACAGGTTGGCTTACTCGACTTTATACCGATATGTTGACAAAAGTTTTTAAGCGTTTTCCAATTCCTCAATTTTTTCGCTTCAGGCTTCAGGTTGGCGAAGTTGTCACGACAATACCAACCATAGGATTTAACGTCGAACAAGTTACGTACAAGAATCTCAAATTTCAAGTTTGGGACCTCGGCGGACAGACGAGTATAAGGTACGTAAGACTCAATTTCAGGCTGCACGCTCATTTATTCGTCGTATTTCCCTACACTCGTTCTATGAAATTAATTTTGCCAGCTCTTTTTTCTTTATCGGCCAATGGATTTATTTTAATTTCCCTGAATTCACTACCGTATTTTAAATGAAAAGGTGGTTTTCACAGCATGAATCCATAATGTCTGAATGTACTGTTTACAATTCTACTTGCAAATATCCATGAAAAATAACCAACTAAATAATAAAATATCATGTTTCAGGCCGTATTGGAGATGTTATTATTCCAACACAGATGCGATTATTTATGTTGTTGATTCCGCAGACAGAGATAGGATAGGAATATCAAAGGATGAGCTGATTTATATGTTAGGCGTGAGTATGGCTCGGTCATATAAAATTATAGCTCATTTTACTATAATACGTAAATTTATTAATATTCTACTCAAGAGATTATAAAAATAATTTAAACCTATTAGAAATATAGTTTGAAACAATTAAACTTGAAGTAGACTTCGTGATTTTGCCGAGTTGAAATGAATTATTGAGCGAAAACACTTACACCAGTCAGTCGTCATTTTGCGTTTTCAGGAAGACGAGTTGCAGGGCGCAATTCTAGTTGTACTGGCAAACAAACAAGACATGGCAGGGTGTTTAAGCGTCGCAGAAGTACATCAGGCATTAGGTCTTGATGCATTGAAGAATCGAACGTTCCAAATCTTCAAGACATCGGCGACCAAAGGAGAAGGACTTGACATGGCGATGGATTGGCTTTCGAACGCGCTAATGAGTAGGAAATGATTGATGTTAATCCCAAACTTTACATCATTCAAGCCTTATAATAAGACTAGTCATATGACAGTCACCTAATCGAAGTGTCTTTGTGTGGTGAAAGATACCTAATTCGAATTTTTACATTAATTTATTACGTTGGAATATTTTCGAATTTCCTACAGCTTAGTGTCAGGTCAACAAAAGATTCTAAGAAATACAAATTTGACCGTTCGTTTAAAAAAGTTGGAGTAAATTGATTTCAAAATAAAAATCTTAATAATATCTAAATAAATGAAAGAGATAACTAAAATGCATTGTATTTCTTTTAATTTAAGGGTAAAAGTCAACTCTATGTTGCTGCACTATTATCAAGAATACTTAACACAAATTCATTACTCGATCAGCAAATAATACCAACACCGAGTTTTCCATCTCAAATGAGCCGTTGTTATTTCTGCATCTCAAATTTTGCCGTAAGTATCAGAGTTCGCATATCAACGGCATATTACCTACTTTATTTTCTCTGGGGAGAAGTCTTGGTCTTTCCAATCATGAGGCAAACAATTTTATTTGTAGTATTACTTTTATCCAATTAGATATAGCATCTTACTAAGCAAAACCGAAATTAAAATTTTACATTTAACTTTTCTAATCGTGAAACGTGAGAGCTCTCAATTAGTCGAAATGTAACGTTTTTTTTCTGCATTTTTTCATTCTGATAGTTAATCGTTATTATTGCAGAGGCATACGACTCACGATGTGGGTGTTTATTGTATATAGAAAATAGAAAAAAAATGTATATACGTGTGGTGTCTGACGTAATTACCTGGAATATTACATCTAGAAATTACAGGTAGATCTGAAGTATTGAAAAAACAAGCGGCTTAGGTAATACGGAGGGCCCAAATACTGATTGTCATATTTTCTAAAACAAAATTTCTTTATAATAACTCAGTTCAATGGGACTGACACAAAAAGTTGACTGATAGCCTGGATTAGATTATCGTTATAACATTAAAAGTGGGTGGAAATGATATTATTTGCTTGTGATGCATTGATTCTTGTGGTAATTACTAATGAGACAAAGTTGCGGTTTAAAAGATGAAAAAATGGCTAGAAAGTAATAATAAGTATTATTTTGTAAATGTTATAATACTACGTATGATCAATGTTCAGAGACATCGTAACATTTGTTACTTGGATCAATTAAGTCACTGAATTTTTTACAGCCATGCAAAACATTTTTAGTTGATATTTACCAATTATCAAAATACTGCATATCACTCATTGCATATTTCAACCGAATAGGTATAAGTTTCTTTTCATTAGGCAGTGACAATTTGTAACTGTAACAAAAACCAAGTAAACTTTTTACAGTGTACAACAAAACTGCGCAACAGTGGCTCCTAAAATTCTAGGCATTCGAAAAAAACAAGTAAAGCCATCCTATTTCTTATCATTTAAAATTGAGAAAGGTATCTCTGATGCATAATAGATTAAAAAAATATCTAACGACATGTTGAGCAAAAATCAGGCGATTCATTTATAAAATTCACCAGTATTACAAATTTCACGGTCAGTTATAGGTATTAGAGCAAATGGATTAATCTTGGTTAAGGTAAATGTTCACCACACAAAGCACTTGATATTACAATTAAATACGGCAGATACGACGATTTCAATGATGAGTAATGGTTTCCGCATAGAAAAGCGGAACAACCTTATCTTGCATCGAAGACTAGAACGCAAGGAGAAATGTCGGTACGTAGAATTGATTGTATTTAATTATTTAGTAATATCGAATTGTCATTGTATTGCTAGCTCAGTCTTGGGGTTGACGCTTGAAATAAAATACGATATTAATATGAAACTAATACATGCGCCACATGCCAGCTCGAAAAATTGAACAAATCTAACGATTTGATGTAACATAAATTAATATACCAATGCAGTTGTGCATCGGTATGTATAAACAAGTTGGATTCTATTGAAAAAAAAAGGAAGAAACTTTTAATATATTATGCAGATGGACGAATTTTACCATTGAATGATTGAGTTCAAGATAGAAAACACATCAAATGTATTATTCCAAATTTTGTAATATTCCATTTATTTCTATATTATAGTATTTAATAATGTAATAAATAGGTAGTTACGTATACATAAAAATTACAAATAACTAGTTTAAGAATCATATTGTACCTTGTATTCCACTACCAGGCTGGAATCCCGAATCTGTCAATTCGCTTCTCCTGTGCATCCAGTTCAATCCTAACTTTTTTCCTCATATAAAAAATCGGACAGTCTCGGCTGAAATGAGAATTCCGGAATTTTGATTGAAGGTCTGAAAGTGTGAAACGGTGAGGGTGTACAAAGTTCGTTTGCTTACCTGGTGCACAAAACTTCCTGATGCAAACTACCCTGGCATCTTTGACACTCTGTCCACAATCTGCAGAATTTTTCCTCCAACTTCCTGCCGAGTAATAATTCGTGTTGGAAAAGTTCAGGTTCGCGAGATTCACAGTGCTGGCATAAAGCCATGTGCTCTCGCCCTGCGGGCATGATGGCTTTACACCCCATACAAGTTTCCTTCTTTTGCGTAAATGCGGCCAATGCTCCGACACGTGAAGTCGCTACAGATTTGGTGCGGGTATGTTCTCCCCTCAGTAATAGAGATTCAGCTTTGTCTCCAAGAATAGGTTCAAATATCCTGAGAAGAGGTTTGGACAGTTGGTTTTCCAGGTAGTAATTTGAGTCTATAGGAATGCTGTTTTCGAGGACGTAAATCGGATCCTCTGCTTTCAGATATGCCGGTGTCCCTTTTGCGGCGGACGTAAAAACGTACGGAACTCTGTCGCCGAGTTTCGGAGCCGTTCCTGCGTCTCGCTTCTTCATTTTTGCCGCCAACTCGACGTGAGCCTGTTTGGCCGCGTATTCAGTCTTTGTAAGTTCCTTTGTTATCACAAGTTGCGAAATGTCTATACGGTTGCAGAGGAGATCACTTATGATTTGTTTCGCGTAGTCTGTCGCCCCATCCGGATCTCTGTGCACGAAAATTGGGTGTTTAAACATAATCAATAGGCAAGAGGATTGAATGCAATGAAAATAGAGGTTCGACGTTGGCTCACCTATCTATCAACAATTTCTGCAAACAAGTGTTCATCATGTTGGCAACCAACGGACAGTTGTCCCTTCTCACGGTTTCCAATCCCTTGCAGTCCATTTTATCGTATTTATCTGGCTTAGTGAATAATAAACCTGCGTATCGTTTTTTGTTTATCAATAGATACGGAAAATAAATTTTCTCAAATTCCAGCTTGATTGGTTTTATGAACTTTGACGAAACGAAATCAGCTGCGTCCTTTCCAAGCTCCATCGCCTCCGCCATATCCTTTACACCAAACTTAACCATCACGGAATCCGTGTCGCCATATATCACAACAGCGTCGTGTTTGTACCCGTTTGCAATGCAGTATTTTTGTTCCACTTCTTGTTTAGTTCGCTCTATCATTGCACGACCGTAAGCTGTCGTACTCTGAAAGTCAATGTTTCTTATTATTTGATATCTCTCAATAGACTTCAATGGTTCAAATTCAATGGAAAACAATAATTTTTTACACAAAAATTCTCACTCACGCTAGATATTTCCAGACAAGGCAATTTGCCTACTTGTGCTCCGGTGAAACCATAAACAGAATTGGCTGATATTTTCAGAGCCAACTGTCGTCCATCCAAAACTTTTTGTTTGAATGGATCGGTTTCGTTCTTTAGCTCTGTTTTAGCTAATTTTCTAGCATTCAATAAATTTTCTAAAATTTCTGGAAGGAGTCCTTTTCTAACTGAGGACTTGACGAACATGGCGTTAGTTGGTGTTTGTGAAAACTTTTCATTCGTTAGTTTCAGTTTGTGTTGAGTTGCTGGAAGTAGTAACGTTGTGTAGCAGAGATTATGGGCCATTATTATGCTCGGGTATAGAGAGCTGTAATCCAATGTCGCAATCGGATCATTGTAGTATCCACGTTTTGGCTCTATGACTGTTGCTCCTTCGAATTGTTCGTCACTTCCCTGACTCTGATGCGTTGGCATTAGATAGCCTTTCTCTTGCGCCTGAGAAAAAAAAAACTTGCTGTCAAAGAGTCGAGGTCTATAATAGCATATTCTGATAGTATGAAAAACGTATTGTACTTTTCGCAACAGCTGTGAAACAACTTTGACCCCTTGTCCTCTGGTTAGTAAACAGCAGAGAGAGACACCCGTCACTCTTGCCATTTCCATGTAGTTGATAATGCACATGAGCTTATCCAGTAGCCTCAAAGGCAAGTAGGCATCTTTCAAACAGTAAACCGCAAGTCTTCTGCGTGTTTGCGGATTCCCATTTTGTAGATCACTGATAATACTGTGATGTACGTCTTCCTTCTGTTCTTGGAGAAAGTGATAACTTACCGCGTTCAACGTATACGACCGTAACTTGTAATCTCGAATGAGGACCTGAAATATATTTGGTCTATTTCATACGCGAAATTTCGAGTCAGACGAAAAATCATGAGAATCGCAAGCGTAAAAGTAAATTACCAGCAATAAATCGAACGGCACTCTTCCTTCGAAATTGACATGTTTATTTTCTCGCCTGCCCATTTGTTTACTTTGTAACACTTGATCTTTTATCACAGATTTTATATCCTTTATTCTTCCAAGGTAGCTGAAGGAATTCACTTTCAGGTGCTGTGCTCGATTTATCAGGTAGGGAAAGTCGAAGTTGTTGATGTTGTAGCCGGTAAATATATCGGGGTCGCACTGTCTTACAAAGTCTGCCCATTTCTTCGGCAAAGAAATCATTCCATAAATCCAGAATTACGTTGACAGTTCACTGATTTTCGAATATATCCGCAAAGAATTTCAAAGACTATTTTACGAAACTTACCTCCAGCATGACTGCTTCCTTTTGAAAACTAAGTACCTGAGAACCGATAATTGGCGCGCAAGTATCCAATGTAAATACATTCCGCAAAAAGGGTTCGGTGTCTCCGTGTCTTATCAACATGTTCGCAATCTGAATAACTGGGTCGTGATTAGCCTCAGGGAAAATTCCTGCCAAACAAATCCGTGCAGGTATAAATTAATAATTTCATTCAAAATGCAGCATCTGCTTTACGGTGTATACGAACCTTTGCGTCCAGCGCATTCAATATCAAAACTTAGTATTCTGAAGGGCGCAACTTTGGCCCATTCTCCTTCTGGTGGATGAGCAATGAAATTGTCCCAGGCAACGTCAACTTCCAATTGACAACGGCTAGTCAAAGGCAAGTCATTCCCTGGATGGCCTCTTAATTTCCATTTACCAGGGACTAGCTTGATCCATGAACAGCCTACCACGTGCGTATCCACCATAAATCTGTATCATGAGCATTGACGGATCAGTATGATTGGCTTTCTTTAATTTAAGTCACGCGCAGCGTCTTTAACTATAATCATAACAGTCATTGTATGCGAACCTGATATCAAACTCGATGTTAGTTTCAAAGGCTTGGTACACGTGATCGCTGAATGTTGGAAAGATCATTTCTTTCTCCAACAAGCGTTTACACGGAGCCACAAGCTTTGGCAAGGCGACCGTGATTTTTATAAAAGGCACCAAGTCCTCGCCTGCATATCCGTACAGCGATTGTTTGTAGATTAATTCTACTACCAGTACAGCTTCTGTAACTTTATCATTTTTCGATCTCATATCTGTTAATACAGCTCGGTTCAAAGCGTCCTGTAATGGTGGGGATGTCGTATTGATTAAAAGATGGTCAGTCAACGAGAACGAAGCATTTTACCTTGAATGGTTTGCAGTGAGAGTTATTGAATTTTTCTGGCGCAGTGACAAAAAAATAGGAACAAAACCCATGCACGTGACAGCATACAGAGTTTCCTTCCATGGTGACTCCGTACATTCTCATTATTGCTACTGGTCCAATTTTGCTTCCTGGCATTCCAGCCAGCGGCTGCCCTAGAGAAATATTTCTTGCTGAATTTTCAGTCGAGGAATCGTAAAACGATCATAACAAGGGAAATAGGTAATAAGTTACTGAACACGCAAGTCTTCAGATAGGCATTCACCAGGTTTGGGAATGAAGTGGAATTGGCTATTTGCAATATACCTGTACGAATGTATTTTTTCACTTCTTGGAATTGACGAGCATGTAAAATAATGCGAGCTTCACGTTGTTTGAAACTGTGTAACGTTTGACACAATAGTTTTGGCTAGTGTATCGTTGAATAAAGTGTAAACGTGATATTTTTCAAGAGCAATTTACCTATATAATGGTCAACTTCTATTTGCTGGAAAGTGAGCGAGTCTGTTTGAGGATTGAATGGCCGAGGGTCTGGCCGATTCCATTTGGAACAGGTGTTTTCTTGATCTGGGCCCTAAACGAGAGTAGATTTTATGAATGTTTGCATACTTTCGAAAAATATGAAGGATGAGACATTTTTTTAAAAGAACATTTCATCTTCCCAGAAACATTTAGTGACAGGCCAAATGTGCAAAATAATACTTAGGCATGAAATTTTTGCGACTATTAACGTGTACGACGTTTTGATCAAATATAAATGAGAATAGTTCAAAATTACGTACAAATTTTGCAACTATTAACGTGTATGATGTTTTGATCATATATAAATGACAATAGTCCAAAAATACGTACAAATCGTCGCAACATGTTAGCAGTTCTAGTGTTGCAGCCTTGGTAACAAAATGCATACTGCCACATATGATTAGTGAAATGCTTGTGCATATCATTTGTTACTTTATCTATGATTATCATTATGATTGCTGTTGTTGTTATTATTACTATTATTATTATTAGCATTATGATTATCACTATGAAATAAGATACCAGTCAACCGCACGTGCAAAAAGGTGCAAGCAGGTGCGTTGAGGGATTGAGGAAGCATATTCAATGAAGAATAATGGGATAATAGTTTTAATACTCGAATACCGTGAATATTCTTTGTAAAAAAGAGTTTTGCGAAGTAAACGGTTAAATCGATGAAGAATGAATTTCCTGGCAAAAACAAAGCATGATTAGACAGCAACAAGACATGTATATAGCCAATGCAGAGCTCAAGTCTTAGGAGAACTTACTCTCACTCGCATTTGAGGATCTGCAGGGTCAGGCTAAAAGAGTAAATTATGGATATTTAGACAAAAGATAATAATTTTACAAGTTTTCCACCTTGTTTAGGTACTTTTGCTTTAACACGACTATTTATTTGACGTTAATTTAAATTTGGGGATCATTCTCCGAGTAACAATTATAATATTTATTTAACATTATGCACGTTTTGTGAATGTTGAATATCTTTAGCACTGTTTGATACCATAATTCCAAATTGGTGACCTTACTTACTTTTAATTTACTATAAAGACTGTGCACAGTGCATCAGATTTAAATTGACTAGGAAATTCAAGACGGTAATAAGGACTTTTATCAATTTTGTGAAATCAATCACAGCAGGTATTGCCAGACATGTAACGGAATTTTTTGCATTCTGTTATGTAGTTCAGTTGTGTATACCTCCCCAGAGGCCTGAGACGGGTCTTGAAACTCGTCGTCCATTTGTTCCATGATGGCAAGTTCCGCTTCAAAAGATCCTGGGTATTCGTCATCATCATCGTCTACCCTGTTAAAGAAAAATGAGTGAAATAACGTTACTTAAATGTATGGACTGAAATAGGATTTAAATTCAAGAAATGGGTAAGAGAATTTTATTTCTGCTTAAAAATGATTTTGTGTTGGAAAAATTAACTACGGAGCTGCAAAATTTTTATACTGTCTGTGTGATAAACGCTTGTCGGTAGATTCAGCCTTTTAAAATCGGAGTGATGTCAAGCAGGATAACCTAAAAGTTAATAATGCGTCAATATCTGCTTGCCTGAATTTATTTTTCTTGGACGGAGGGCCGGAAAAAGGCCGCTTATTCATTGTAAATCTTGATGGAATTGGTCGTTGACAAAATAAATTCTCTTCCAGAAACTTTGGCGTTCGATCTGTACGCACACGTTTCGAATGGCGCGAAAACTGACGATGGTTACGTTGAAATCGAATGCAATTCTACGACAGCTAGCGCCATCTTTGACAACCGTTTTCGTCTCCTGCAACCATCTAGCGACTGCAAATTCAATCTCGGTCAAATCACCGTCGCAGGATATGGAAGCGTGGTCGAAAAGCAAAAAAAGTAAGGAGAATTTGATAACAATCAGCGATACGGCTCAGGAAGCACATATTGCAGGTTGTGAAACTTTGTTCTTAAGATTTTACATAATCAGGGTCATGTAACAATCTTACTCTTACCGACCGAATCAACTTCGATAAACGCACAGTTTCGTTGACTGAATACAGACACATGCATGTTCAGTCAACGATATATAGATTGATCGAAAAAAAAAGTTTGCAAAAGCTTTCAAAATTCATGGGAGGCAGCTCGCGGTAGAACGAAACAATTACCGATTAATTTCATCCTTTTTGATTAGTCCTTCGCAACTAAATTCAGGGAGACAAGATAAAAAGTCGTTATCGATACATACTTTCAAAATAGAAAACAACTGAACATTCGAATTCAACTTCAGTTTGCGCCGTACTTCATGCATGAATATTTTTACATCGAGGTGAGGCGCTCGTCACGGAGAGATAAAAAAAATCAATACATACCTGAGCAGACTTTAGAGCGACCGCACGTTGAATTATAACACGAATAACGTAATCACTAGGTGATTAGCTGTTTATATACCTATAATATCTTTTAATCTTTCGGGTGATTCCATAATAAGCGGTTGATTACGGAGGTCACTCTCCCGGTCGCCGAAATGTTGTTCTCGTGTTCTCTTTATTGCCATTTCTTGTTTCAGGATAAAAATATGTCTTCTTCCAGGTCGTAGAGCGGCGATGTGCAATTATCGTCCACGTTCGTCTTTCATCGCCATTTTGATTCACTTTGGTAAAAAACGACGATGTCGGGGTGCCAACGAGAAAGGCCACACACGCAACGAACAGGTAAAATAGTTCACAGAATTGCATTTTAAGTTCAAAATCGATCGATTCGGCGTCCCTACGCCGACGGTGCTTGGCGGTAGCCTGTTGCCGTAGAATTTAACCCTCGGTTTAACCCACGTTCTGCAGTGTAACGTGAATACTTATGTTCCGAATAATAAAAGTTTCGAGAACCGGTCGTTTCAGGCTGCAGTTTAGTTTAGTCGGAATGTACATTTGAAATTGCAATTTTTACCTATCACAATATTCTTTTTCTAATCATTGGGCGGGCAGGGGCGGCAAGAGGGGGGGGGGGAGGTTATTGACAATCTAAATCAAGAATTTCTACCAGATTTGATTTGGTTTTTTGTCTACGATCGATATTTTCCGACTTGAATTCAAGATGGCGGCCGAAGCCAATGCAGAATGTAGTCGAAATTCTGGATCTAGAGTACTACCCACGACCCCCCCCCCCCCCCCCCCCGCCCCCCTCCGCCGTCAAACATTAAAAAAATAAAATTGTGATATCTAAAAATTCAGGGTAACATTCCTCGCGATGACTTGCTCACTATTACTGCTTGTACCGCAGGTAAGTCTATTCATGGTTAGTCAGACGCTGCGGACCAGTGATTCACGTCAGTCATAAGTCAGACCCCGAATATTCCGGGACCTCGGTATCGCGTCCAACGTACCGGCTCGTTATCGCCGTATGTTGTACGGTGTGAGCCTTTTGGCATAAACGCAATGACCGTTATAAATTGCGATTGTCCTGTTCGTAGGCGGAAGGTACGAACCATGTCTAAACAGTGGCACACCGTGTTGTATGATCCTGGTTAAAATGATTGCTACAATCTTCCCACGAATTTTTAGGGAAATTGAGATATTTTGTAACATCTTGTATAAAAACTTGTTATCGTACAAAATTGTATACATGCATAATTTCTCATTAAAACTTGTAGATCGTCATGAAAATTTGTGTTGTTTCGGTAAAAAATGTACAAAATACTGCAATTTTTAGCGAAGATTGACATATCTTTGCGAAAAACTATGCATATTTACAATTTGGTACGAAGTAACACGAGATGTTTCAACTTCTATGAAAATTCGTGGTCTGGTAGAAATTTTTACCAGGGGGTCCGAATTTCTCAGCGAGATTTTTCCGCATTCCGCACAGCGCAGTCGACGGATCGTACGGCATCAGTCGGCGATGCACTGTTTTATTGAGCTGGCAGTACATTCGGTTCTCGTATTTGTTCAATCCTTGAAAACTAACTCCAGGGCATTATAATTAGCTGGCAATAAAATATAGATGAGTTACGACAGCTGTTCGTGGCTCTCTACAAAGTCTTGTGACGTTGGCTTAACGGACAGTGATATCACTGGTACTCAACCGCTTGCGTACTTTAAAACGATAAGCTTCACGTAACAGTCATACCGGCGTACGTTTGATTTTTTTGCTGCAGAAACGTCTGATGGTAAAGTAAAAATTATGCAAATTGAATAAGAAAAAGTGCGACACTCACTCTACCAAAAATGGCCATATCTTAAATCACACAATGTTACGATCGAAATCAAAATATAATTTATTGCATAATTTAACACAAAAACGCGAATCGTCAGATGTCCTAGATAAAAAAATCACATAGTCAATTGTTACATGATTTTTGATCTAGTATACATATAGTTTGATGATTCGTGCCTTCGTAATTTACTAGTGATTTTTTCCTGCAATGTTTTTTCTCGAATTTATAAGATAAGTCGTGCAATAAATGACGCGTTGATTTAGGTCATCGCATCTCATGATTTATCACACGAACATTTTCGGCCGCACAGGCACGTCTGGCAAAGAATGGAGGATGGTTTGTGTTAGGATAGTTAAAATTAAACGGTCGATCGGCGTTTCCCTAAAACAGAATCGAAATTCCGACTGGTGATCCGTCGTCAAAGCGATAGCGAATGGGAATTCCAGCGCCGGTAAAAAACGAGAATGAAAAAAGAAAGCGAAACGTAGAGGCAGGCGGGGTGTCGGGTCGGGTCGCGTCGCCGTGTTTCGCGCTGCGTTTCGGTTTGATGTGTCGGTTGCGTCTTGTGCGGCGCAGTCCAGGGTGCGCACTCGAGGGTAGCGCGCGTGCCTTGGTCTTCAGAGTGACCAGGACTCATCGCCTGGTTCAGAGATCCGCGTGGTAGCCGACAACAAGAGGACCCGTCGCGTTTCTCGAATCGGCGGGAGCGCGAGTCGTTTATTTTAGGGTAGTAAAGTCAGTCGCTTCGCGGGCCGAGGGATCGAAAGTTGGTGGAGAAATAAACGGAGACTCAGGCAAGGAGCGAGAAGAGGGTCGAGGACTGCACAAGCATGCGTGTCGAGAGGGAAACAAGGAGAAGAATCGGCGAGAGGGAAAGAGAGGGGAAGATTCGCTCGACTTTCAGTTCGAGAGTTTGAAACCGGCTGTTGTTTTCAGAAACGCGTGTGTCTTATTTGTTTATCTTGTACCGTACCTGGATGACCTGGGTGACCGATAACTGCGACTCGGCGTTCATCGACTGACGACTGTACAAAGTGAGACGTTGGTATCTTAAAAGTGAACTGTGAGTGGTGATAGATATTAATAACAACTGCATCGATTCTTTTACTAACTGTATATTTAGCCTGCTCGGACAGGAAGAACTTCCAGACCTCGTTGCAACAGGTACGCGCCTTTTGGCTGTAGATTTCATTTCCTTTTTACTGCTCGACGCCGGCCAATAGCGTCGAGCTTTCGTCTCTCCGCTCGCGAGGTACACGCTTGACTTAATTACCGTTCACACGCGAATTTCAGCAACATTTGAGGGCCTTTCTGCATTATTATTCATCTTTGGGGACCAGGGATTTCGTCGTCGATATCAATTACTCCCTTAATACAACTCTCCGACTCATCGGGATTAAATATAACAAGACACCGACCTACTGCGTGTACATGCAATTAGGTTTTTCAAATTACTTTACTTTTTTCACCGTCTCATTGATTATTTTCAAACGAATTCAGCGTTTACCTGTTTTAATTCATCTTCAGTTGTGAAAGAATGTTACAAGATTTTCAACGCGGTCATTATCATTCGAAAAAAAGCTTAGAAAATTCGGATACGTGGAAACTGGAATTAGACATTGCGCGTGTGAATAAAAATTTCCTCTTCGTCACGTAATTCTACCGAGTCTACCTTTCTCCTCCCTTTTTTACACACCAACAATTGGATTGTGAAAATTAATGCCGATGTAAAAAAATAGAGGAAAAACGGCAAATGAAAAATTGGCTTTAAATTGGGGATTATCCTGTTTGAGGAGCAGCTAATGATTAACGAGCCGGGATCAGTAGCGAGGAGAACTCGTAGTTCGGCTTACAGTAAATCCGTCCGTCTCGTTCGCTGTTGGGTCTGTCCGTCTGTCAGGCTGTCAGTCCCCGGTTTTCAACCGCTCAGCAGAGTCGACCCGGCGTGGAATATGTCCTAGTTTAGCAGCCCCCTGACGTCACGCGGCGCGGTAATGGCGGGTAAGTTAGTCACGTGCTCACCTGCCATAACTTTTCGCTCTTGATTTTGGCCCTCCGTTACTTGCGCCCGACTGACTGGGTATACCTGTATATTTCCCGGTCGTCTCTTTCTCGTCATCGCGCTTAATTGCTGCACGCGACAAGCGAGCATCGGAAACTTGTACCGAAATTGGGCCAACTGGGACAGTCTCGTTAAACTTATTCTTGAATTTTCATTATTTCTACACGCTATCCGCGTGCCGGTAATTTCGGTGTATGCGAAATCGGTTGATTTCGTTGGGCAGTCTGTCGCACATGAATTACACAAGCCCTGAAAATCGTTTCTTGGAACTCACCGACCCTCGATTGCGCTTTTATTTTTCTTCTTGTTTTTTCATCTGATGTTCCAAACGATTGCGGAGGTAATCGAGGAAACGAATTAAATCTGTTGGGAAAGGTTTCCTCTTACTCCGGTGGCAGTTTATGTATATTAAAAAAAAATTGCTTTTCGACCCTCAGCGAATATTCTTTCATCGTGCTGAAAATAATGTTGAAAAATTTCTCGTGATCAACCACAGGATTCGGAACAACAAATCAATTTGAAATTAGTCGATTTTGGCAAACACTCGATGAAGAATCACACTTGATTGTCTGATTAGACGTGTCACGAAAGTTTTAAAAACTTTGACAAATAATTTTATTCCGTATGGAAAAATTCTTTTTATTCCATTGGCCTTTTCATCCTTTCCCTCCCAACGAAACACTTCCACGTAACAAGTTTTTCATACACAAATTTGAATACTCGTAAAACCGATAATTTCAAAAGTGACTATTCGATATAAACAATTACGTATATGCAGCGTGAAATGTGCGCAGAAAAATCAATAAGGTCACTAATTTTTTCTGCTCCGATGAACGGGGTAACGTTTGCACGATAATCATTTTTCAATTTATAAGTAATACATAGGCAAACATATACTGCTTATTCATGTAAACTGAACACGCACACACACACACGGTGCACTTGAGGCGTATCGCGGTGATTGGTAATTAATCGAGGACGAGCCGAGGTATTGGATTATCGAGGACAGCCACTCGAGCGATCTCGTCGGTCTAGATCACATTTACTGAACGTAAAATTATATCCGGCTTAAGGGACTCCTCGGTTATGCAGATATATGCCTCTCTACGTAACGTACGCTGCACTGCCAGCATCCATCACGGGTAAAAGGGAAGCCTTTACGTATCCAGTAAATTCGCTAAACGTACCTTATTTGTGTATGGAAACGTAAATTTACTTCCGTTGCGGTGATTAATTTATTTTTTATATTACGATAATCTACGTGATTTCAATACGTTGAATAAATCTGCATGTATTGGGTTTGCACATCGTGTAATGTGTGTTGTAGGTACGTTATACTTGACTTTGCTTGCGCTGTTGGCGAGTCGTGGCTGCGGGACACAATAACAGTAATATGTAATAATAACGACGGTATACCGGAATATTCATACTCGACGTGCATGCTTCGCATTACAATATTCTATAGCGATGAAAATAATGTCAATAATAATTATTATCAAGAAGAATCCGCCTCCAGCGGGATCAATTTTTTCAGATTTGATAAAAATTTATCGAACATTTTACCAGCATATTATCACCTAGGCTAGAGGTCTGCTCGCGTTGTGAAGTTCTTTAAGAGGCTATGCCCCTTAAAATGGAATATATTTTTAAAGAATCGAGCTGCAGGTCGAGCGAGTGACGAAGAATTGTAGGTACTTGGAAACTCTCAGCGAACTACACTGGTTCGCGTTTTTATTTTACTTTATTTTCTGTTTTTGTTTCTTTTCCTCCATCTTTTTGAAGTCTGTGCATAATCTGATGAGAAAAGTCTGCAGAACCTTGTTTAAAATTCGAGACGTTGATTTGCGTTGCCCCGCTTGCTGCTTTTTCTCTTTTTTCTTCGTTTTCATTCAGCCTATAAGGCACTCAATTAAAACTCGTCTTTTTTATTATACATTGTTCGTCGCGGGAACCGGTATAAAAATATTTCATCTGAAATATTACTCCGTACCGATTTCAATTATTATAATTAAAACCAAACAAACGTCGTCTAGTACAAAGCATCGAAATCTTTGTACGTGAATGAAGACGTTGGTGCTTTGCATAATGATGTTTTTCTAATCTCAAAGTATAACTTGATTCAAAAATTCATTAAAAATAAAAAAAAAAAAAACAAAACACAGCAAGCACATGACGTAAAAGAGAATGATTTTTCATCTATAGAGATATGATAGTAAAAAGAAAGCGGTTTGCAGTGTAGAAAATTTCCTACTCTCGATTCAATCTTGAACAAATTATTTTCTCTCTCTTCCGGATCATCTGTCACAGCTGCAAGCTCGACTTTGAACATATCAGCCAGAGTGGATAAGCCACGCGGTCACGGCTACGAGCTGATCTGTGCAATCTGCTGTAATATACAAAGGCGAACAAGGTAACAAGGAAAGACGAAAAAGGAGGTAATGAAAAAAAGAAAGTTTTTTACAAGTCAAGCCAATTCGAGTCGGGATAACTTGACTTCTCCTCGAGGACCACGTGCGCGTAAATGCGACGTGTGCGTGAGATTTTAAACGGGTTTAGCTGTAACTCGCTCCTGATTCCCCCCGAGGAAATTCCGCCATGCATGAACAACGGAAATAAGGTCGCGGTGGCTGAGCTCTGATTGTAATTTGCTTGGCTAATTTTTTTCTCTCTCGAAATACCTATTTTCAATCAGAAACGACGTCCCTCCTATCAGACCGAAGTTTGCAACGTTGTCGTAACGACGCACCTTTGGGAAAAGTCGTTATTTTGCAACGTTGGAATTACTTGAGATTTGGTAAACTGTTAATGCAGCATCGAAAAATTCAGATTTTGTAAATTAAACTCCGGGTATTCCATAGATGCAAGATAGTAGTTTTTATTTCAACGTTTCAACGATACGTTAACGTTGCTAACTTCAGCCTCGTTCTTTCTTCGCAACTACGGTTTCGAAAATAAAAGGACAAACATGGAACAAACAACATTCAACCGGAGGAAATGAACGTTTCGTTGTATCTACAAAGCATAAGTTTCACGAGCAAAGTCGTTGCTCGTTTACGCGTGTCTCTGTAGGCAAGAATCCTTTACTGCGAGCTGCTTTTCCTGTGGAGCATTCCATGGTCTCGAATCTCGCTTTTGCATGCGGGTAGCTTTTCTATTATTCCACTTGCCACTCTCAGTGCAGGATCGTAGAGAAGGATAATTTTGTGAATAATGAAAACCGCGTAACGTGCCTACTCGAATTTGCCTCGGCGCTGATTGAACTTTCCATATTATCGTTGGCGTGTAACTGCTGCAGTTATTTTTCACCTGCCGCACGGTCCGCTCTGAATGTTCTTTCGTTCCTTCAATATTTCAGCCTAGCCGGGGCGTACTTGTAACCCCCAAGATTAGAAGGGAGGAGGAAAAGTTGCGAAGGAGAATCCGGGTCCTTGAGTTTGGCGAGGATTCGCGTGTTACGAAATTCTCTCAATTTTCCACGAGGGAATCACATTGAAGCTAGTAACGTTATCGCAACGATTCATGCCGAGGAAAAACCTTCATTTCGCCATTTTCTAATCGTCTGAAATTCAGTAAACCGTAATAAAACAAAATACACTCATATTTCGAAATCCTAGTTTCTCAAAAATCGTAAAATTAAGAAATTAGGAATTATTACAACATCACTAACCTATCAAATTATATGTTATTATTACTACGCAGCAGCGTCGGTTGTGCAATATTGTCGTTTTATAATAATTTCGTGCAATCCGTTCTCTTTGACGACGAGCCCGCAATGCAGGGGAGCGGTGGCGTGACGTGCCTGCAAACACACGAGGGGACGTCGCGTTTCGCCATTTGGAAAATTGTGTGAGCTCGAGATCGACGTACCCAGTTGCCCTTTGCCGGGCATTATTCGACGCCGATTATTCGTCAGGCTCCTCCCGCGGCAGTGCCAAATTTAGCATCTGGCATTCCCGCGGTACGGATTATTTGGCACAGCGAGCTTTATCGACTATCGCATAAGCGTACAGAGACGCGTCATATATTATGTACACTTGTACGCTATATGCATGCATGAAATGTTAAACTTTGATCGTGGTGTCGAATTTGTTCCCCTTTATTTTAAATTGGCAACCAGAAGGGTTTTAAATACGTTCAAATTTCGTCAAAATCCGAATTTCCAATCTGCTGTAAAACTTCTCTCTCTGCCACGATTTTCAAGCTTTTCTCTCGACTGTAAAAAATTTCGATTAAACTTTCCGGGTCAATTGACGAACGAAACAGGTCGTAAATTATCTCGCAGCCTCGGTTCGTTCTTTCACACGTTTATATTTACCCTACACAAAAAAGTTTCCTCAGCGTTATTCGATGATACGGAGTGTTGAAAGGTTTCATGTTTTTGCATTATTTCGTACCTACGTCATCGCGAGAGAATATTTTCATCTTAATTACGTCAAGTAATTCAAAATCACAATTCGCTCGCCTTTTGGTATCTCTTTCCTTTTTCTTCTTCTTATCTCTTCCCGCGAAGAATCCCTACACTTCGTCAAAATTTACATAGACGAGTTTTACCTGCATGATAAATCCGAGACGCTAACCGAGTCGCGTGTTTCCCTAATCTACCTCGGCAACGATCTCTGGAAGCGAGGTCCAACCGAGAGACGTCTTACTTTCCCGAACGATACCGTTGATGCGCCGTACTTACGAGACAAAAGGTCCCAGGCAACGCGGTGAGAGATCTCGGGGAACGATGCAGGGCCGAGGCGGATGCTGATGCTGTCGGTGTCGGGGGAAGTTGGGAGATGAGTTGGGCCGGGACAGGATCTGTTTGGCCATTATCGCCGACCGTAATCGGGAGTAATTACCAGCCTGCGAATTAGACGCTGCAATATTCCCTGCAGCTCAGTATTATCGTGCGCAACGCGTTGATTCTAAATAAAACAGCGAAATATTTCCGACAGACAAAGAGTGTGGATTCGACGTATGGTTTCAAACGCCGGAGGATCCCGCGAAAATTGTCAATCGTTGTATTTTTCTTTTTTCCAGATTTCGTGAAATAAACTAAAAGATATTATACCGTCTTTGGTGCTCCTCAAAAAGATCACGTTTGACAACTTCGACTGGCTGACCTCCGCCGATCGGCTCGAAATAATTCAAAAATAATTCCCTCATTTTTTCATATTTTTAACACAACTCTAACCCATGCTCGCAAGAGGGTGGATTTTCCCATTTAACCCCTTCCGGGGCACATTAAATTTACCGAACGGATTTCGATAAAATTTCGTACAGGGGGGTTCCTTGGGTCGCTGATTACGAATCTGAACTCGAAATTTCGTACAGAAAATAAGAGGTAAAATGAAGAAACCGACTTTTAAGATCCGTACGGAAGTTGTTATACCCATGAGAAATTTATAAAAATTGCACCGACATTTTTTTGCCACGGATATAATAAAATTGTGCATATTCGGTTGCGTGGACACACGAGTGTATCATATTTACCAGCACGTACAATGCGCGCTTATGCATGGACCCGTGTATATTGTACGTTGTACATACGTAGAGTACCTACATCCTCGACTGCCGGTGAGCCCCTCTTGAATTTTCCCCAAGGGTGGAAATACAGACCGAAGTTACGGCGCCGACCCGGCCTTAGCTTTGTTTCATTAATTTATTTATTAATCGCGGCGATTGCGGTACGCGTCCAAGCCTTATGTTACGAGTATTGTGTATACCAACGTAACGCAGGCATTGTTGGTTGACCGAAGCGCACGGTGACGACGCTTGCCTGGGAATCGTGCACTTCTTCGTATTCGTTATACTTTCGAATTCGTTTTGGCTGAAAGCTCCTCTCGCAATCAGCCGCATTCAACTCGCTCTCGTCGCATGCCATTTTTTCATATCTGCGTGTACGATTTCGTTATGGAAGGTCGTGATCTTATCTTATTTTATTTTAAGAAAGTTATTGCAATTCGAACGACGATCTCAATACGTTCTACCGATTATTCACGGATCCAAGCTTTTCTGTCACACAAAAAATTATATCGTTCTACTATTCGTGTAGTTTAATTCTATTGTATAATATAATCGTTCGCTCTCACTTATCTGCAATGTTCCATTTTATTCACATGGACAGCTGTCTGGTCTCTGTATAAAATCACTCTGGGACACTTCTTTTTTCGTCCGTACGTCGGCGTCGTTGAGTAGCTGATTTTTCAAAATTGCATCAACGATATTACTTTGATCATCACAAGTAGCGATGTATTGAAATGGTGAGTTGAAAATAAAATTAATTAAAAAAAAAAAAAACGAAATGGGTGTCAGCGAATATTTGAAAAAATGTTTTTCGAATAAAATATGCTGTCTTGATTTAAAATCTAACCGATCCATTGAAATTCTTCATCACGCTAGAACAATCCGAAACGTAAACCTACATCTACTTGGAGTAAATACTGATTTCCAACAGATCGTAACTGCAACAGTTTTAAATTCATGCCACTTTGCGGCGGTTGTATCAAAAACATCGGAGGCCGAGCAATATCGGATATACCGTGCGATAAACTAGTTTGTCGCAAAACGAAACGAAGCCTTCCGCGCCGCGATAATCAAACAAGAAACACATAACAAAAACAGCAAAAATACAGATATCACGAAGCTGCTTTATCGCATGAGACAAACCATAACTCACTCGGGGCTTTAAAGCTGTCTCGTTACCGGAGCCGGGGGCAAGTTTTTTCCACATTTTTCTGTCGGCCGGCGGTCTCTTCGTTTCGGAACGAGTCGGTATCAAATTTACTTACGATCTTAGCGAGTGGAAGGATCGTCGGCGAGAGGAAGGCCAGAGAGCTCGGGGCCTTTCGGACTAATCAGCGAGGCGAAAGGAGAAAATAGGAGAGCGAAGAAGAAGCCGAGAAGTAGAGAAGCCAAGGAAGGAAGATAGGAAAGACGCTCTTTTCCACAGAAAAAGCAAGGCCTCGTCTCCCTGTCCGCCTGTTTAACCCATTTTCACTTTGGTTTTCTCCACTCATTCGCTCGCCGAAGAAATAATCCTCTAGTCGCGGTGCGAAAATGCACCGTTGTTTTCCTGCAAGAACAACTGCAGCAGCGCCCTTCCGAATTAGTTGAACCCCCGAGCACTTTGACTCGATTCCGGAGACTCGTTTCGCGGCTTTCTCGCCCTTCGAAATGCGCCCCTCGCCCCCCCCCCCCCCCCCCCTCCCTCGGCACTCGGCCGGGGTTGGATTCGGAACAAAAGCAAACCCTGCTTTGCTTTTCCACCTATCCGGCTGCCTACGCTTGTCATTATACGGTTTGAGCCCAGCCACGAGCCTCCGGCTTAACTCCATGGACTAGTTTTCTCCACATTTCGTCGGAAGTTGTGCGGAAATTTTTCGCATGTCTCCTCATCGGGGTAAAATTTGCCGGACGATTTTAGCGCGACGCGGTTTCTCGCAGCTTTTTATAACACGAGCTAATTCTCGTATAAGCCCCGACCCATAAAATGTTGTTCACTCTGTTAGGCGGAATTTCACCGCATGTCGACGCGGAAATCTCTGTTACAGGTACAATCGACGTTTGATAACCTCGTTAAAAAAAAGGAAAATAAAACATTGAAGGGAAAAAAAATTGTCAACGCTATCCCGCATATCGGCACATCTGTACGTGTAACATGTACATTTAACACACACAAGTTAATTGACAGTATTGTTCGAACGATAGTAGGTACGATTTATTTGTCTAATGGATTCACGCATGTACACCAGATTCGTAAATAAGATAATTTAAAAAAAAAACAGCAAAATGTACACATCGAGTGGTTTATCATGTATTAGAAGGAATATCGTAAATCTAAATTGTCTTTTATTGTTCATCGTGATTTCGTGCCGTAGAAATTTCTATGTAATTACTAATATCAGAGATGAGATTTATAAGCGATCAAGAACAAAAAAAAAAGAGTACAATACGAAAGGATTGTTTTTTTTTTTATCCTTTATTTCTGCCGACGATGGTTAGGTGGAAGAAAGTGAAAGATAATAAATATATAAATGAATTTCATTCGGATAATTCTACGATCGCCGTTAATCTTCCGGTAAAACGACGTTGAGGGAAGACTATAATTATCATCAAAGGTCTTGTCGGTGTAGTTGCAAACCTTTAACACCTAAGGGTTGAGGCTTATACGTCTATGTACATATCTGTATCCTGTATCCTGCACGCTGAGAACACGCCGCGGCGATACAAAAGCAGACGTGTAAATCAATAACCATGCCCCATCCTGACCTAGCTTCATTTCCCCAAAAAAGACTCAGGTACCCGCAACCCTCGCAATCCGCACCTTTTTTACACCTCGGTTCCGTTCGCCCGACTTCGTCTGTACATCAACTTCAACCGCGCTGCTTTTGCCGATTCAAACTTCGCCCCAATTCCGCGCGTACCGTTATAATTATCGCGAATGATTAATCATCCGTTACCTGAGTGCGAATTGAAACGCCTCGATGAAATTATTTAGCCCGTTTCGAGAGAAACACTCATTCCCTGAAATACGTGATTTTCCGATTCTTTAACCCAAGCAATTATTATTCTTTTATTTGACTCGGCGAAATTTTTCGTATGCATTTAATTATTGTAGAGATAAATTCATTTATCCGAAGGAGAGACTTACTAAGATAAGTGTGTCACTTATTGACCCTGTCCCAATGATTGACCTTTACTGGTTGCATCTGTTTGATTCTCAGTTTAACTCTCCAGCAATTGGTTTTAGTCAATGAGAAATTCACAGATTATACCGTAAGTTTACAATTTTGTACAATAAAGGGGTTAATAATTGGATCCAAGCGTATCGACAACTGGTACACTTGGAAATTATGTCGTCTCTCAACTTCTAAACGCCCTGCACTTTTAACCCGACATTATACGGACAGGCATGGCAGGTATGAAAACACTGCACCTTGGTGACGTATTGTAATAATCGACACGTGGTGACCGTCGGTCTCGGTACGTTCAGGCATAACATGTGTATGCATAGTATCGATTAGCTGATATCAATTTTCTCTCCCCGATCTCAAGGCCTGCCGCTACAGTGTGTAACAGCGAAGGGTATCGATTATTACGATACCACGGTTATAGTCGCGTTGACACGACCAGCTGCAATTTATGGAGCGTGTCGTTGACAGAGATTTTTTTTTCCTCACCAAAAGAAAGAATCTTGCGATCCGAATAAGCACGGGAGAGAACTTTGCAATGAATATTTAAACTCGTTTCCTGCAGGGGTCCAAGAAATGTTTTTAAAGACAAATCACTGTATTTAAATTTTGATTTGTCCGTGGGATTTTGATATGGGAATTTACGGAGACTGGTTTTTGAGGGTGAGTTGGCCTCTTTTTTTTCCCATTTTTTCAGCGTTTCCTTTTTCATCGGCGACGCCGATTGCGAGTTCGCGAAAGATAAAGAAAGACAAGGTCACCAGCCGTAGCTTGTGGATTTTCGGTCGGTTAATTGGTTTGAAAAATTGGAGAAACCCGTCACATACGTACAGACCTCGTTTATTATTCACGAAACGATTGACGATGCTGTTTGCACAGCCCGATCACTTAAACACGATTAGGGCGAAAGCTTTTAGTTAGATACCGCGAAATGTCCGGAGGCTTTTGTTTGGAATGGAAAAAGTGAGGAAAATTTTATTGTCCGTCAATATTTAAATCCAAATTAATTGGAGGTCACATTGGAACTAAATCCAAGAACGAGGCGTTGAAGGGTCGAAAAAAATACGTTCATCTTCATTTTCCTCCATTTCACCTTTTTTTTTCAATCGATCTTGAAATTTCTACTTTCTGCGCGTCTTCGTCGAATCTACTTGCCGACAGACTTCTGACGGACAGTTTACAAGTTTGTCGGTAGTTTGCAAGCATATTCGTTGCTTTGTAAACGCATGCGTAATACTTGAGCGTAGAATTTTGTCACAAACATCCCTTCTCCCCTCTGAAAAAAGGTCTTAATATCACGGGTCTTCCCTACTGAAAATGACCATGCCTTTAATCACACAACGTTATTACCGAAATCAACGTGTAATTTATTACACGGTATATATTGTAAATTCGAGAAATATATTGTATAAAAGATTTCGCAATAAGATACAAAAGCACGAATCGTCAAATGACGTGTTGATTTCTGTCATAGCATCTTATGATTTGTCACGCGAACATTTTTGACCGAGTTAAGCTTCGGAGGCAGGAAAATAATTTACACGGGCAATTAAGCGACGGACGCTGCTCCCTCTCTGGGGTGCGTTTAAGCCGTCGAAGCCGGGGTGCGGCAAGAAATTTCCAAGTGTCCGTGTAGAGACAGGGTCACCGATCACTCGTCCGTGTATGCTCTAAGCGATCGGGAGCGATCGAGAGTAATCGGAGGGCAATTAACAGCTGCACTGTAAGCTCGAAGAAACGTATTATTACGACGAGAAAATCGGCCCAATTTTTTTTATACCGTCACGAAAATATTCCACGCGTGTTTTCCGTACACAACAAAGTACCCGTTTCTGTGAGGGTCGAGTTGGTCCGCGATTACGCACACGCGGAGTAATGAAAATACCGCTTTTAAGTACTAAGAGTGTTGAAAGTGGTCTTTTCTGTACTTCGCGCATGCGCAGTCGCGGACAGATCTGACATTACGCGACTCTAGTCTCAATTTCGTGCTTCGTGGAAAAACGCGTGACATACTCTTGTTATATAAAGGATCGAGTACAAAAAGGAGGCAACGTCTTTTTCTACTTCTGCTGACCTGCGACTCGTATTGCAAACTTGCGGTTACCTCCTTGTTGCACAATGTACTAGTTCTGGTCGTATCTATTCCAATTCTTTTTCGTCGGTTCTGGAGTTTGTTTATAGGTCACTTTTGTATACAGATGTATAATAAAGTGTAACCGTGAAATTATTTTATCGACCCCGAACTAACGTCGCTAGCTGATTACAATCGTGAATATTCAACGGCAAATGTATACCCTGGCTGCCAACTTTCGTTCAGAGCACAGTTCAACGGTGTCATTATTATAACCGTTATACCTTGTCTCATGAATGTGATATCTACACATGTGCCGCGCATGTTCGTACAACGAAGCCTCGGCCTAACGCCACGTGTCACCGTCTACTTTTCGGCCTATTCGGAGCTTTATTTTTTACCGTAATACGGTAAGAAGAGAAAAATGCACAGTCTGCAAAATCACAAGTTGGTAGAAGATGAAATATCTTTTAAAAAAATCTCGAGCACTGTTATTTGCGCCGATGATGGTGAAGACGAACTAAATACATCCTCGCTATGCGGTAGAAACGGTTCTGATCAAATTCGAATAACATAACTTGCGAGATATCGATAATTTGAAAAAAAAACGCTTCACATTGTTAGAATGTTTAAAATGGCTCCACCTCGATTATGAACAAAAAATTGTTTGAAAAATTATGGGATTGAAATTCAAGAACGTAACCACGAGCCCGATTCGATAAACAAGTTTTAAAGATTGTGTAAAAATTTCAAAACGATCGGAGAAGAATTAACGGAGGAATCTGCACCGTCGGATTGAAAACGTGGTCGTTGGCTACTTGTGCGTGCCATGTCGCCGCTTTGTCATTAATTACAATGAAAAAATTCTAAAAGGTTCTTAAAACTCTAAATAATAAAACCCTAAACTCAAATTGCTCAGTGTTTCCATTTGCTTTAGAAAAATCTTGTAAAAAATTTGTCGAAACGTGTTTCTTCTTTTTCTTCTCGCAGCTTCGATTTCGACCCTGGATCATATTCCTCCTCAAGCCGGTGAGAAATACGGTTGCAGTTATAAAAATTCACCTCGCGCGGTGGGGTTAATTCTCAACATCGTAAAGCATAAGCCCCGTCGGTGGCTGGCTTTACGGGCTGGGCTTATCTTTCGGTTAGTCCAATATTAGGACTGCACCACCCCGACTGGATCAGGAGTCTAAGGGTTGGGAGGGCGAGGGTCAGACGCGCGAGAAACAATTCCTCGTACCGACTCCTTTCTGGATCAGCCGTTGGGCTCGGCTCGGTGACGACTCGGCGTTATCGACATCGGAATCAAGGCCTTGGGCTCGTTTCCGACGAAACTCGACGGATCACTGTAACGAGCACGTGGCTCAACTTTTCATTTTTTACCTCGATTTTGAATTCTCGAAAATTCTCATAAATCCGTATATTTGTTACGTCTGTAATTGAGTACGGCTGACATAAAATGCTCGATAGTCGATGCTGATATTTTTATTGATTGCTACAATCAATGCTCACCGGTTTCTCGTGGTAAGGGATTTTTTTCGAAATCATTTCTTCCCGCGACGGAATACATATCGAAATTGTCGTAAAAACGTGTGTGCTTCGGACAGCAAACTTCACATCCCTTGCGCGAGGGTTGAAGGGTTGAGACAAAGAAAGAACCGTGCCTTGAAGGGGACCGTCAGTTATTTACTCGGAACTAATCATCTGTCCGAGTCAATATTTGAGAAATTTGAAAATAAAAACCACCCCTAAGCACGTACGGTACGTCTGCGCGTCTGTCTCTAAGTCACGTCGGTGTAATTCCGATGAACTAGACCCTCGAGGCTCGGCCCGTGGCTCGTATCGATTCATGCCTAGGTAAATTCAACCCCTTTATTTTCCGTCCTTCGACCTGCGCGACTCCCAGCGTTCGCCCATTAGACGTCGAGTATAATAAGCATAACGTGCAAGACTCGGCCGACCCGAAGACGGTGTTTACACGCCGATATCTGACCACCCAGTCGAGTGACACACCGTCGCCGATCCGAGGAACTTGGTAGCGATGTCCACTAAGCTACAAATATTCTAGTCTAAAAAAATAATCTAGCACGACTCGATTGAAGCGGTAAAAATTAATCGAATAATCCGTTATTTCGTATTTTTTTTGTAACGGTGCATTTGAAACCAAAATTTCGTGAATTTTTATTCAAAATATTTTTCAGTTTCGGGTGAAAATATTTATTTATCTTCCACTTGTCACATTAAATAGGTAACTTAATAAGTAAGACAATGATAAAAATTGATACTTTAGTCACATAAATTGATATTTTATCGAGTCGCTTATGGGAGTAAAGAACGAAAAATGATTGTGAGGAAAAATTACCGAGTTTGAAAAATAATCGATTATACCGGATTAATTGGAAAAAAATAATTGATTTATTAATCGAGGCACGGAACCGAGCTCGACTTTCGAATTCCACCGATTATTTTCCCCGTTTTCGGTAATCTCTCCAATTTGTCGTACTTAAAACTACGGATGTTCGCGTGAAAATAGAGACAGGGAAGCAGAGAGAGAGAGAGAGAGAATGAAAAAAACGCAACTACCGGAAAAGGTGGGTTTTCTTTTTCGGCTTGGGAATTGCCGGAATTTCGGTTCTTTCATTTAATAACTCTTTGACCCTCTATTTTACTTATGCACTCCGGAATTTGCGGTAATTACGTGCTACGGGTATAAATTGAACCCGAGAACGTGTGTAAGGTACAATAAGGGGTTAGCAATTTAGTCGAAAGCTGGGGAAAGCACAGGAGCGTATAACTGCGTGGATAAATATTTGCTCTAAAATCGCGGTGAAGTGGATTTTTGAGGTTTAATTTCATTTTGTTCGGTTCCTTTTCTCCCATTTCTCCCCTTCATTTTTCTTACTCCAATACGTTTTTTCCCCTTTTTCAATCCGAAACTGGCACTACGGCTCTGCCTTGGTCCTCGTATCGTATCTTACACACAGATGCATTGCGTCGAGCCAACTTTTGCAGGACGTCTTTTCAGGCATATAAGTTAAGATTCGGTGAACCGTGCAAAAGGTACGAGTATCGACGCGAAGAGAAAAATATCTTAGCCTATCATAGCATTCATCTTTACCCTGTTTCTATCTCGTCCCGCGAACCGCGAAGCTCTCTCTCCTCTCCTCGCTCGCTGCTGTCGGCAACGCAAATGCGAAAACAAAAGTGGACGGATATGCTGCAAATACGGGATTCCTTTTACCTTCGTCCTTCGTACTCACTGTGTATCTGCTGCCTACTCGCTTCGGCAGAGATATTGCTCGCAGAAAAAAAAAAAACTTTGCTTCGCGGGCATCCTTAAATTCTTGCCAGAGTGTAATTTTTTACGACGAATTTACTCTGTGTACGTTTGTTTGTTTGTTTGGTGCTGTCGAATCATTTATCTCTTACTTTTCGAATACAAGTTTCTTCTAGTTCGGGGGAAAAATAGTCTGTAAGTATAAAACACAACAGCGAGACCTTTAATTTATCCTTATCATTTGTAATTTATTGTTTGTTTCCGGGTCAAAGTTATTGCGTCACAATTACACAAAATTACACGGTTGTCACAGTACCTAGAGAAGGAAATAAATCATCATATAAAACGTGGATAGATCGATCCTATACCTCGAGCTATTAGGACCGCAGTTATCTGAGTAATTAGTGCGAGGAAACGATTATACGCAATTAAACTAATTAAACAAATTGAACAACCGCTGTACATATGATACATACAGATGTGTGTATGCACATAATACGCAATATTATAATAATCGCTTCGTCTTCGTAAGAAATTTGTTTCAATATGGACCCTGTGTATATATGCACACAGTCTGCGGTACGAATTCACAATTTCACCGAGCGTTTCTAATTAGTGGGATATGACAAAATGTCAACGGCTTACCGCATCGCGTCGCATCGCGTCCCGTTCACAGGGTACCGCAGTATCAACCCTCAGAAACTGGACGTTGTTGAATAATTAAAACAGAAAAGAATAATCACAAATAGTACAGTCTTTTATTCAGCTAGTCCTACGCACAGGTTCTTGTAACTTACTGTAGGTTTCTTAAATTTGTACTTTCTTGTAAGTACGTTTGTAACTTATTGCTGGTAAATGAATAAATAAATAAATAAATTGCCTTACATCGCCGTGGATGTATGGGTATCCACGTATTATGTCTTGCATGGCTGGTAAATTTGTTCTGTAACACTGTCGTAAATTAGCCATAGTGGTTCAATTTATCGATCGGCGTTCGGCCATCGCAAATAATGCCTGTATTAAAACGAACGACGACGAGGATCCTCGTTCTTGTTGTTTTTTCTTTCCTTATTGTGGTGTTTTACTTATTTTCTCCATCAACTCGGCATGATTGGATCGATTATTTTTTTACTACACTTTTTATTTTTCGCGCGAACCGAACGTTTTCTTACCCCAAAAGTCCATCAGGGTACGGATAGCGATCGTGATCGTATCAAATTATTCATGCGAACAAATCGACGAGTAAAGACAGGTTCGTCAATTGAACTCGCAGACACCAATATCACAAGCCAGATTTTCCTCCTTTTCTTTTTCTTATGAACACTCGTCATGATTTATTATTCCGGAATGCTGTATGGACAAACTGTACCTATACATGTGGATATTATATTCGATCAATTTTGTTCTGCCTCATTATCAGAGATATGTTTTCCATTGCCGATATTTCGATGGGATTTTTGCGTGCTTAAAGTCCCGATTATACCGTCTGCAACGAGTTATCCATGTTTTAATTATACGGAACATTGCGAAAAAAAAAATACAAATATAAAAATAAAATTGTGCGGTATATGCATATAATGAATCACTAACGACTACAACTCGCAGTTGTTGCAATTAAAAGTGTGTTATTCTTATTTCTGGATCTCGCTTGTTTTCGAAAATCAATTACAACTAGTTCCCAACCCGCCACCCTCCGTTATGTAGTTTAGCGAACGGCTTAAAATTCTCCAATTTTAAATTTCATTCTAGTATTATACAACCTAATCAGATGAGCGAAATCTTGCATTGTAAATTTCGATCACAAGCAGAAATATCGCTTGCATAAACAAAGCATGCCAATAATGAAAAAATCATCATTTTATTACAACGAACTGAGAAATATTTCTTGTAAAATTAAACAAGCAATTTCTTTATCAAATGTGTTCACTCTTTTCGCCGATGAAACTATTTCTTCTTCTCTTCGATACACCTCCGAACACGCTTCGGCTTTCCATTTTCTGTTTCTCTGTTAAATTAAATGGAAGTAGGAAATCACTTTTGCGTAGGATTCTTGTAATCAATAACACGATACCAGATTTCGATTTGAACGGGAGTTTCACTCGAAACGAAACCACAGACTGGAGTTTTGAGTATTTTCCCCGGTTTCAGCGAGTGAGAATCTTTCAGAAACAGGATAAAACCCCGTGCAGTTTTTCGCTTGCATCCCTGTAAAGTAAACTTGTTTGTTCCAGGCCGCCGGGCGGGTGTTCCGTGTCTCGTGACGAAATCGGCGACCCGGCGTTGCGCGGGGCATGGTCCTAGGTGTGGGGGCAGGGCGATGACGCTTTACCGCCACCCACCGTCGCCTCCACGCGTTTTCCGCACCCCGGCCCCGGTCCCGGTCCCCGTTCCTCGTCTAGACCCCCCGGACTCCTCGACCTCGGACCCGCCGCCGCCCTCTTCGACCCTCCGAGGACGCTGCGGCCATGAGGAACCACTCGAGGCACCACGAACATCTTCATGGCCAAGCCATGCCCTTGGACGAGGTCCAAGGACTCCTGCCTCCGGCTTCCAGGACAGGTCTGTTACCATTTTAAACAATTCTTACGCCCTCCATCGCTGACGGGTCGAAGGAAAAATTTGCGCTTCCGTTTTTAACGCGGCGAAAAGATTTGCTCGCCTTGCGATAATTGTAGAAAAACGAAGCGAAACTTTTTTTTTCGGTTAAAAAATTAATCGCTTACGCAGAGTCGATTTGAAATAATTCTTTCGTCGTTGAGAAAAATTTCTAATTCTCGTCGGAGCTGTAACTCAATGTGCGCCAATTATTCGTTTTTTTCTTTCTATAACTGAAAAATATGGTTACGAGTAGAAGATAAGTACAAGGGTCTTGATACATGTATAACCTGTTTTTTAGTAACTTATTTATTTTAATGATATAATCACAGTACAATTATTACGTGTCGTTGCAATTGTGATTGCTCGACGTTGAGATGTAATAAAAATATTGCGTAACCCGATGAGATCTGATTTGGATCGAAAAAATGTGGTAAAGACGTATAAGGTCGAAGCGATTATCGTTCCATTTATCGGGAAACGTAAAGTACATATTGATGACTATAGGAATATTGTCGTGACGGTAAATAGTCACTTGATACGCCAAAAGTTGCGAAGCTCGTTTTACCATCCTAATTTTCTAGTCAGTCTTACGAAACGAAATACGATACGACGGCCAACCCCTGAATTTTCAATCATCCGGTCGCTTTTATCAAAACAACTTTATCTCCAAGCGTTTCGAATCACTCAAAACCTACAACTGATTCTTAATCGGAGAATAATTTAACGAAGAAGAAATTAACCCCCGTCCACTTGCACGGGTCTCTGTAATATCTCTCGGCTTTTCAGCGATTGAGAAAACAGCGCCCCTGTTATCTAAAAAACCGCCACAGACGGTAAAGGTAGGTCAAAGGTAACATCGAATCGTGTTAACCGGGAAGACAGCCGGAGGTGAAGGGGTCGGAGGGAAAAGTAATTTTGACAAGAAGGCCAACAGGGTGGATGAAATTTTTCTTTCCCGCACTCTGGGGTCAAATTTACTATGAATTATGGTCACGTGATTTACGAAGATGGTTGCGTGCCGGGGTTCCGTCGCGACGCCGTGTATATACACACACGTGCGTACATGTGTGTTCGCACAAACACACCCACACACACTTATAAATACAAATACACGCGGTAATGAGACGTGGGAGGTTCAGCCTCTCGTTTGGGTTCGTCTTAACGGTGCTTCTTGTTTCGAGTTACGTCGTGTAGAAGAAGATGGGTTGTTAACGTTGAAATCTCGGAACACGTGGACGCGAAAAGGAATCGACTTAAACCTGTCGGAATCACTTTGCTATACATGCACAAGTAAAGTTTACCACCTTGCTTGTTTTATTGTCGGGATCAAAAAAATTTGGCGAATATAAATTTTGAAACTTTAATTGTAGTTGGATTTCGAAGGGATTTCAAAAGTTTCGTGGACGTCCATGCAGGATCCGCGCGGTCTGAGGTGAATATCCAGCGTGCCCTTCGTACTACGTTCATGGGTTTCACAATCGGTATAATATTCTTACAACGAAACGTGTTCTTTTGTCATTTTCTTTTCGTTTTTAATCTCCGTATTTCTCGAAATGAATTTCAACGATTCGCCGCCTCGTTTTAGAACGAACTCCGATATTAGAGACGGCTTGCGAATATTTACTCGAATTATACGCTCTTCGAAAGTTCAACATCTCTGCGTTATATACATTCTGCGCTATCGTCGCGCAAATTACATTAAACTTGTATATTTACCAATAATTGAACGTAAATAAATAATCGTTTCTACTCTTCGTCTTTTCGGCTGGAGGTATAACATTAAACTCCGAAATCTCGGGCTTATTTCTCAAAAAATGTCTCACAGTTTATTCTTACGTTTTTCTGGTACGAAAAGTTCGCTCTAGTTTTTAGAATTTTACGTGCACTGGGTGTAATATTCACAAATTAACGGTGTAACGGAGTTTGAAATGAAGAGAGAAACAATTTAGGAAAATGTTATTTATCAAATAGTAATCGTAAGAAAAAGGTGAGAAAATTTGGATACAAAACGCTACCACGTAGTTGTACATCATCCACTTTTAAAAAGATTGAGGGAAGCTTTTGGTCGGTTACGTGATGCGAAATCACGTAGGTAAAACATTTTTATACCTGTATCGTATAGGAAATCGATCGGTTATGTATTACACGACGAAGTGGCGTTATAAAACAGCGGACGAAACGTTTCACATTCGATGACATTTCACGGTGATTCGAACCAACGAATCATCGGCACGGCAGGCGTTAATGATAATGATAATCATACTATAACGAGATCCGAAATTTTGTACCCTTAAGAAATTTCCTCCGGCTGGTGAGACATGTTTATTGAATTCGACATAATCAAAGACTACTTTCCCACCACCTCGTCGTACCTTCACGCATTTGGCTCAGACTCTAAAAGACTTACGAAGCACTCCAACTAGTCAATCTTTCGAGATTATACGGTTTAACGTTAAACGCTTAGTAATAATATCGAGCCGCGAAATATATCACTTCGCGTGTAAAGAGAATCTTTGGTCTGCTTCGAAACGTGAAAGTGTGTAGGCGACTAGAAAAAAATCATCAGGATCAATACCCTTATCGTCACAGTTATTATTACCATTGCACAGATAACAGCGTTGCTTTGTTATTTTTTGCTACAGCAATCATTGCACCTGTCATTGGAGTTTATTCGCTATCGGGGAAAGGAGAGAGCGTATATTTTACACACCTAAACACTCAACGAAGGATTGACGAAGATCCCTTTGGCTCTCTTTTTACAGGTAACCGTGGACCGCTTAGCGTAACAATTGTCCAGGTGGGCGGAAACGGCGGTAATGTGGGAACATCCGGGGGCGGCGGCGGCGGCGGGACCGGCGATCTGTTGGGTCTCGAACCGCCGTCCGACTTGAAACCGGCGGCATCCCCCTTGTCGGACATCAGCGCCACTCTGCAATCAGATAACAACGACACCTACACGGGGGGTGAGTGATTTCAATCTTAATTGGTATCTCACTTGTTAGTTTGAAATTACTGCGGGATTCTCGAGAGATTTCGTTTCTTGAGGATTCCCGTTCCTTGTCGATCATACTTTACGTACCTAACTAATTGTTGTAAGCTTTTATTGACCGAAGTTTAATAACTTTATTTATTTATTTTTTTTTCATCAACTAGCGGAATTACGGTTTTTGTGAAGAAGTTGAATCGAGCTGACTTTTTAGTTCGGTGATTTAGTTTTAAAATCGATTCTGCGGACGAGTGGATTTTCTAGTTTTAAGTGGTGAAATATAATTGTTAGATTTAATAACATTACACTAATTGTAAGCCCAAAGTACAATGGAACCGGTTTGCGTGATGTAAGTCGACTTAACAACGAACCCGCGCCCACGGAGTTTATAATACTCGGAAATTAATGAAGCCACTTTATATTGTGCGTAGAAAGAGGTCTGAAATTATACTTGGAAAACAAGCTCGCGGTGGACAAATTTTCTTGATTAAACAAGACTGGAGAAAAAAGAAGCGTGCAACAACACGAGTATGTATATATATATATATATATACAACATGTGACGAGAAATTCTTGATACACTTTTTACGATATTATTTTTCTTATAGTCAGCTGCAAAAATAACCCACGGATAAATTAGTAATGATCGATGACATTTGTCCGGTCCAAGTATAACGACAAAGCCTGAAGGCTAAGCGCAGGAATTCATCTCTGGTCCAGAGGTCAAGTGATTTATTTTTTAAATTTTACGTTTCCTAAGCGGATTCGTATCTTATGCACTACATTTTACGGATTCAGAGGCTGGATTTAATATGTTGTTTCAAAGAGCTTTGCCGCGGTGTGTTGAATCAAGTGGCTTGTATTTAGTAGAAAAGAAAAAGTGGCGGAAAAAATATCAAGCATAAAGCTCGAACAGCGTTGTAACGCGTGGATTATACATTAGAAAAGCCTAATGCAGTGGAAAAAGATCGGCTAAAATTTGTTGTACCGTGCACACCATTTCACTAAGGTCGATGGTAATTACTCGTGTTTGCGCCTTGGGTCCTTGCAGCGGCGGAAAGTCGGATGACGTCATATCCTGCGGCAGGAAACGTTTTAGAACCTCGATCTTTCTCTCGTTTCTTTACCTCTCCTTCTCTCTCTCTCTCTCTCTCTCTCTTGCTCAGGAGCTTAGCTCGAGAATGAATAAAGGGGCTGCCGTGAGCATTAGTACCTACCGGAGTAGAAGCAATATCAAAGACGAGCTGAGGCTCCTCTATACAATATACATTATACATATACCAATGTATGTATAGCTGTATACCTACAATAGGGAAGATAGAGGATGATATATCTAAGAATGGAAGTCTTCCGACTCGAAGGCGCCGAAGCATAACAACAATAACGTCAACAATATGTTATAACAACAACAGCAACAATAACATCGAGGATGAGAAGACCGTTGAAGGGTGAAAGTCAAAAACGAAAGAGCAAAGAAGTACATCTGTGAAAAAATTTATCCAAAAACTGTATTTTAGCGTTATGACGGGTACGAAATGAAGGTACCATTTTTCACCGAAAACTTATGGCATGCTTTTTACTTTTCTTTCTTTATTTCGTCCTTTTGCCACACGCAACTGGATTTCGATACCAAAAACTATGCATGCGATGTGTGCTTTTGCGTTGAAAAACACGACTTATTTTTTGTTTTTCCGTTCGTCGTTACATTTCATGCGATAAGCGTAAGGGGCAGTTTTTTCTTTCGAAGAATTTATTTTCCTCCATCTTCTCGTCCCTGGGTATGAAAGCGATTTATCTTCTCGGGAGTTTGATTTTTTTTTTTTTTTTTAATAGTTGGCTTTTTATACCTTCCTCTTGGTTCCGCTTGTTTTTTTTTTTTCTTTGTTTTTTTCGTATCTCTAGCTTCTGTGTGCAAGAGACGGAGCATTGATTGATCAGGCTCGACGTCAATTCCGCCCTTAATTGAAGCACCGTGGCGAACTCTCCTTCTCGTACTCACTCACCGAGAGTTTTTCGAGAGGCGATGAGAGTAAGAGCTCACGCTCAAGATTCTCGCCGCGAAGGATTTTACTGGAAAGAAAATGAAAGGAATCGGAGAAGGAGAAAGGAAAAAAAAAAACCATCATGCAAATAATGCGATTCTGCAATCTATTTATACCGAGGCATATAAAAAATTAAACAGCAATAACAATTCCGACATGGCAAAACTAAAAACTTACGAAACAATAGTCAATATTGAGATCCCATTATCGTGTGTTGCTGAAAAATCGCCTTTTGAATTAAAATTTTACCAGTGGCTGAAGAAAAACAAATCTGAAAACATTCCCGAGACCCTTTTGGATTTGTAAGAAAATCACAATAAAAAACGATTAGAATCATCGATGATCAATTCCTCATATGCGTACAGAAATTGCGAAAATTTATTTCACAAATTTATAATTAATGTATTGCGATATTTTTCCGATTCATACATCAATGCCGATGTTCGTACGTTCGCATCGGCACTTGGAAGAGTTCGTTTAAAGACACAAATATATAACGTGTAACGTATATAAAATACATGTACATGTGTATGTATACGTTACAACTGTACAGAGAGTCGTGTTTACGGTTTCGATATAAGCGCAGGTGTACAAGCAAAATCCACTCCGAGATACTGCGCTGGGATTACGGAACCGCGACGATTATTCCGCCGTCGAAATAACATCCGCAAGTCACAGACGAAACCAAGGAGAGGTTCTTTCTTTTCCGGAAAGCGATTAGGCTTCTTCCGGAGTGACGGGGAAGGCGGAGCGCGGATGATACGTCCGTCCGTCTGTCCGACTGTCGGTCTGTCTGTCTGGGAATAGGACGTGGGAGGGAGATGATAAGAAGAGGGTGAAAATAAATATAAAAATAGCGGAGGATCGGGCGCCCGAACGAATCCGAATCTGGAACATCGAGCACGTGGTTCTTCTGTATCCGGGGCTACTTTGGTATAAGCGTTAATAGGATTACCCTGCAGCGCGGTGGTCAGCTTCGCTGGGGTCCCGGTCAGTGTTGTGCCAGCCGACGTCCAGTGGAATTTATTCTTCCTCGGGAACACGAGCCGACTCTCAGTTTTCGTTCCAACAATTTTCTCCTAATTCTCCCTTGTCGACTCTCGCAAGCTTCCGGTGCGTTGTTCAAACTTTTTACACCGCCAATCCTGACTTTGGGGAATGAACGCGAGTGTCACGCACTATTGTCAGAGGGTGCGTTTTACCTGCAGTGTCTGTGTGACGCAGCCACCAACCGCTGTACGGTTGAAATCGCTCACGTGGACCGAGACCACGTGATTTCGACGACTGCGTAACTCGGCGAATCGTGATGAGAGGCAGTGACAATTTCAGCTGATTAAAAATCCTTGTATTTTGCGCACACTTGCCGGAATTCCGGGGTTGTTGCCGGTAATTCGAGTTTTCAATTCCGGTCGATACCGCAGCCGAAATATTCGAAAGTTGATCAAGGCGACGGAGCTTTTCGCGCTCTCTTCGAACAACGCGTCGAATCCGGACTGTACGTTTTATTTTGTTCTTGTCACAATCGGGCTTCAAGTGAAAATAACGACTAACTCGTTCGATGCGACATTGCAGTGGGATTTCGACTCGTGCGAGCGACGAGTGAAAAATAATTTGAAATACGACGACAAGACGGGGAGAGAAAATGGAGTGTAAACCGGGTTTTCACGAAGCTACGAGCGATAGCTTCTCCGCAAGCTGAACCGCTGCAGTGGCTTCGTATTTTATTATGGAACGAAGACCGAGGCGTTTGGAGCTACCAGATGTATTCGTGATCGATTGTAGCGCGGACCAGGATGGAAACAACAACGGGACACCGGTGTTTAAGTCCCATTCGGTCTACAGGAATTCAAGTATTCGACGAAAGCCGTACAACAATCGCAGAATAAGTATTTTTGTACCCACGCCGCGCATTTTTTTTTTTTTTTGCTCTTACTTTCCCCTTCCTTCGTATTTTAACAGCTGGGTGAAGCGAGTGTCGCGGAATCGGATGATCTGGTGTAAGAGCAAGACCGGTAGGATTATTTGTTCCATTTTCTGGTCCCCGTTTCTTGATCTACAAAATTTTATTCACCGTTCGGTAAAATTTTTCCAAGATAACTGGATTGCGGAGGATTTTAAGACGACTTGAGAATGAAAATTAGCAATCTCGAGCGCAATGAAAAATTGTGCCGTTGTATAATTATGATCCGGAAGCGTCGCGTAGAAAAAGAAAAAGGATGGAAAGTAATTTTTGACGCCGAAGAAATGAAACAACTGTGTTATTTTTCTTGCGTTTTTAATGAAATTGGGAAGGACGAATTGTCTCGGTTTGTTATCATTTTCACAGTTTCGTCATCACGCGTCTAGAAAAAATTTCTTACCAACCTATAATCAGGCAGTCGAAGGACCTCCGTGGCGATAAACATTATTGTAATATTGACGCGTGTTGGCGCCGGAAAAGGAGTTTCTTTGCAATGTAAAGAAACACAGACACACAGAAATGTAATGGGCGTTCCAAACTCGTCCGCAGCCTTAGAAACTTAACCTCGACATGACGTAGAGACCGTAACTGTGTTAGAGAGAAAAATACGAGGTTCGCGTATATTATCATAAAGTATACACATATTTTCCGTTTCGCCGATACGTAGTCGTTTATCATTCCGATTCCAATTCCAATTCCAATTCCAATTCCCTTATATTACACCCGCCTGTTTACGTATACTTGCACATGTACGTATTTACTTCTTCACCTACAACTCGTACACACATACCTATACCTCTATTAGTATATCGTTTCCAAGATCAGGTCGAATCTGTGTCATCACTGTCATTATTGCTATTGTATCCACGCCTATGCCAACGATCATTTTCTTCGACCCCGTCGGAATCCATCGGTGATTGATCACCGTGTGTCGAATCAACCGAGCTTTGATGTATTCTTGTATTTACCGTCTTGCATTCAACGGATGAATAAGCGGAACTCCATTCCAGGGAGAGTAATTCCTTACATGTCTTTACACGGTGTCCGGCGATCCTGAAAATGTCCTTGACTTTTGCTTGTCCTTCAAAAGTCCTGGAAACTATCCTTGAATTTTTCTTGCGTCCTAAAAATATGTTGTTTTTAACGTCACTGAATAACCCGAAAATGTCCTGGAAATATCCTTGAATTTGTGACGGATTTTTTACCGACCGCCATCCCTTATAGAAGAAAATTAACGAAGAATCCGATTTAAAGGAGATAAGATGAGCAACAACTTGATTAGTTTACTTTCTTCCAGTCGGATGATTTATTTCTGGAGGATTTTGTTTGTCTGATCTAACATTTTTCTTCCCATTACACGATTCGACAGGTCTCGATCCGCGCCTCCTTCTCGGCGGAATCAGCGGTGGCGATCGTCTCGCGTGGGAAGGACGATACCAGATCAAGGAACATCGGAGAGCCGGGAAAGCCACGTTTCAGGGTCAGGTCTACAACTTCCTCGAGCGGCCCACCGGCTGGAAATGTTTCGTCTATCACTGCTCAGTGTAAGTTATTTTCAATCAAATTGCATATAGAACGAAACAACAACGATAATAAAAGGTTTATTGGCGTATAATGGCGTCAAGATCGGGGTGAGAATTTCGTCCTCTGCAGGACAGCGTCGTTTTACGCTTTATCCATGAAAGCAGATTTTCGTCCTTTACGTAGTCAGGTGAATACTGCGATTCGCAGATGATATTCAATATCGGAGCGATGTTGTAAAGTTAAATATTCAACTATGCCAACACGGTGAACAAAGTCTATCAATGAATTTTGTGGAAAATAGCGTTCTGAATAAAACGAGCGGTGGTGAAATAAAATCGGACGAATCTCATGGATTTCTAAACATTCTGAAGCGGTTTGATGCTTTTGTCAATATAAATTCCAGTACCTTGTTTAAAATTTTCAGTTTTAAACAGATCTTCGTAGCTTGCGAGTAATCCTTGTGAAAAAAACCATTGTAAAGGATAGATTTTTGAGGAAACGAACTTGTTGTGCCGGAGGAACCGAAAAGAGGCTTTTAGACGTTGTGTAACGGGCGGTGAATGCGGAGAGAGTCTAAGGCCTTTTCTCCCTTACACCGTTAACCTTGGCTCGTCCCCCAGAACGGGGCGCGTAAGCCGTTTTCAGGTACATAATGCATCGGTCCCTACCATTTATTTATTTATAAGTCTAGGTCTAGGGCGAGTATAATGGTATCGCGGTGCACCCTGGAATACCATAAGACAAACCCTAAGAAACTCGCGCCCATGCGGCAAGACAGATCGATGATGCGATGCATTCATGCACTCGGCCATGTTAAGCCGCATTTTAACCTATCAGGCACGTGGCGTGGGGCAAATATATTGCGGTGCACGGCGTTGGCGTCAAAACGATTACTTTTCGCCTATATACATATAAGAATCCGAAATTAAAACTACTAGAGCTTGAATATAATGTAGAACATTAACTGCTACTCGGATCAGTTTTCATCGCTTCGATGTAGGTATTCGGTTTCTTTGTTTGTTTTTCATTTAATCATTTTCAATTTTCATAATTTTAGGGTAGTTATGTTTTTACCCGCATCTTCAGCTGCCACGGAGTTAAACAAATAAGTAATTTGGCTTACCTTGACGGAGCCTCCGACTGAGAACTTTCCGCTGAGACGTGTTTCGAGCCTGTAACACATTAACGAATCAAGTTTCTTCGTTCTTACATTTTGTAATATATCTAAGGCGCAAACTACGTTGCCGACAAAACACAAAAAATATTCAGTAGTCCGAATTGAGAAAAGCTGCGTCGATCGAGATATTTTTATTTTTTTTTGATATCGGTAATCGAATAACTCGAAAACTACTGGACAAATCATGTCCAAAATCTTGTCTGTTCCAAGGAAACCCAGTCGATTGAAACAAACATCGCCCAAATACGTTGAATCGTTTTCACACACAGGCACACTCACAAAATTGCTGGAGACGATTTTCTATACCGTCAAACGATAGAGATCTTAAAAATTGAATAAATCTTTACGAAATAATCAGATTAATTGCAGGCGCGAATCTCCTCGGCCACTACAATCGTCCGATTAATCAACCGTGCACAGAGAGTGAGATGCAGACGGTTAGAAATATGATCGGACAAAGTGCAAAAATCGTTCATGACGAAAGCGCGAGTCGATGAGGCATAAACGAAAGCCGGCAATTCCTCTTGCAATATCATTGTTCGCCGGCGGTGTTATCATTGCTATTGTTCATCGGGGCGTCGATAAACCTTATTGAGCGGTACCAGCTATGACGTCACGTAATGTGGAAATAATTGCGAGAATAATTCCCGTCGTGGCCTTATACCCCGAGCGAAAATGATGATGACTGTATGAATTTTACAGAGTCAAAAGGATAATTGGGAAGAAACATGGAAATCTGTTAGAAATTCGGAGCAACCTGAACTTGTCTACGCTTTTACGCTAAAGTATTCGGTATTCCTCGCGATGGCGAATTATCTGCACAAATATTTACGTCACGGATCCGCTCGATCTCCAGTTATTTAATAATTAATTTCGCGGCGCTTCCGATTTAGCGAATATCTCGCGTGTGTTGGCCCGCGTTTCCAAATCAGTACGTCTCCCCTGCATATGTTGTGCGCCTAAATTCCCACGTGTCCAGCCATCGACCGTTTTGCGTCCACAACGCGGGAGTGTCTCTATCCAATTAACCTGTAGACAGTTTGCTAATAACATGTATGTACAGGTATATCGGGGCTCCAATTTGCATCCGTCCTAATTTACTTGATTACTGCAGCGATATGTTCCCCTTGCCCCTCGTACATAGTTGTTAGTAATGACTGCCTTCACGCTGCTGTCACGCGACGCTCTCTATTATCTCCAGCGTCTGTAAGTTGACGGCTGAAAAAAGAAGAAGAACCATTACCAAAAAGCTTGGAATCATTACCAAAACACATTTTTACATTTCAAAGATCGGAGAAATATTCTCATCGTTATTCATTCATGCACCGAAATTTATCTGATTGTGGCAGGATTTTGAGTGCCGATTCGTTGCGAATCTAATACGTCAAATTGTTTCATCGGGATACTCTGACCAGCGTATTGTAATCCAAGGGATTAGAATGGACCGGAAAATCTTGGAATAATCGTTTTTCTTGCTACCGTCAAAAATAAATCACGATTGTTACATACACTGTCCTGTAGAAGGCTGCGAGTATTCGAGTCATCGAATAATCGAACGTGCAAAATTTTCATACCAACCGAGTTAGGATTGGCGGTTTTTTTTTGGCCGATAGTGGGTACAGCGTGCCTTGTGCTTTTATTGAGTGAAAAAGGAACGTAAAAATCAACCGGAAAAAAATACGTCGAGAACCCGGAGAACCGAAGGAACTGATCGGCAAAGTCTTTTTCCTCGCGACGCCTGCCGCTCGACTGGCCGACGTGTTGCCGACCGTTTCTACTCGCTTCGCCTGAGCTCCGATCAGCCAGATGGCGGGATAGGCACGGACGTTTTCCACTGTGGCGCCGGTACGCGGAATCCGCGTTTTTGTGTCACGTGTTTGCGGGCTGGAGGTCGAAAAATAGATTGGCAAAGTATTGGAGGGGTTACAGTATCGAGTTGAGGGTGAAAAAAAGGAGGATCAAAATTTTGAATACTTCAAATGAGTGTGTTTTTGAGTACACGAGGTCCAAATTGGTGGAGAAAGGCTCTTAAATATCGATTTCGAAACGAACTAGAAAATAAAACAATACTGCGTACATGTACGTGACTTGTTTGATTTATAATCGAAAAACGGCGAAACCTTGTATTTTTTCTGCTATTGATTTGACGATATTATTAAAAGAAATACAGATATTCCTAGGGCATAAAATATTATGTACGATCGAAATGGCTGAAATCACAGCGTCGTGCGGAAGGCAAATGCTCGTTTTTTCATTTACGAAAAGTTGAGTATATTCTATTGAGAAGAATCGTGATAACAGTATCTGTTTAAATAATGAAACTTCACTTTTGAAAATCTTGAATATCGATATTATTATTCTGACAAAATTGAAATTTCGCGATTGATTCTTCTCTTGTGGTAAGACAGTGAAAAAACAACAATAAATAAAAAGGGATTCTAGTTTTGAAAATTCTGCAATCTTAGGATCCTTAACCACTGACCTTCTTTTTTCGTTCAGGAATGCAAAATTCAGGATATTTGACTAGAGCCGGAATCGTTTTATTTCGACCTGGAAAAACGAAATAAAGAAATACATACTCGATACGATTTGACTCGCAATCAGGTGCCATAAATCGCACCTGCTCGCCTATCCAGAATCTCTGTACATATACATACATTTACACGTGTATGTATATGTATGTAGAGAGACAAATGGATTATATATAAATTTCACATCACGTAAGGGCGAAGCCTATATACCTACGTAGATATTACACGGACATGTAAGCCAGTAGGTACCGCCACTTTGTCTTGGGCAGGCATCTCGCGTGCTTTGAATGTCTCTTCTGACTCACCCGCAACTATTTCACCTTTTATTTATTTATCCATCTATCTCCTCGACTCTCCTTATACCTCGGCTCTTTATATCTCAGGCAGGTACTCGGGCAATTAATCGTGAGGACGAGAGAGAGGGAAGTAAAAAAAAAAAAAAAACCATTGCTCTACGAACAGTTTTAAATGTATACATGCAACCGATAATACCTCTGCGAGGCCGGAGCTAGAAACGTTACCCAACCCAACGAAACGTTGATTCAATAATCGCTGTTTCGCTGGTTCGAAAACAAGTCAGAGTTTAACTTACAAAATACGAGTTTGGCCATTAAGGAGTTAAGGAGTTTTAGGTTATCATAATTTATCACGACAATATCGTTACAAACACGAATCTGATTTATTTCTTTGACCAACGAATTTACCGCATCTAGGTGTGTTTCTTCTTTACTTACCTCTCTACCATTCTCTCGGAATTTCAAAGCTCGCCCGACGTTCCGCGGTAAAATTTTACAGCCTCAAAAATGTACGTACAGAAAGAACCTAATGACTCGATGCAAGTACACATGCGCATACACGTAGCTTTATGTACCAGACAACGTTATTTCAACCTCCGCATGCATGCTCACCCGAGTAACAACTTTATATCCGTGCAATTCTGCGAGGTGAGGCTGATGCTGATCCGCAAAAGCATTGCTTCGTTCGTTCGTTCGGGAGCGACTTACACACGCGCATAGACGTTATCCTCCTTCGGTCACGCAAGAGCCTAGGGCAGTAAAAATTTATAGCGAGTCGTGAAAAGTTTCTGCAGAGTCCGCGGCAGCCGCGCGACCCGTTCGACCCGTCTCTTTTTACTTTCTATTCCGCAGGTTTCTCAGACGAAATTAATTTTTTTATTCTTTTTCTTTTTATTTTCATCCCGCGCCGGTCGATCTTTTCCCGTAAAATAAAGTGCAGCTGTACAAAGCTTCGCCTCGATGCGTGATTTTTCATCGAGAATTGCAATGTAACCCTGAAACTTTACGCCTGCCCGACGCGTGATTATTTTTACTCGATGTGCACGGTTTGGTTTTACTTCTGGTTCGACAAACTGAACGCCTGCTTATATTAAAAATTTTATTCTTTTTATTTTCAAGTTTCTATTGAAATAAATAAATTTCGATTTTATACATCGAATAATAACCAAAACCTTTGTTTATTACTTATAAAGTTAGTTTTCGTGTTTATTTTACGTTGATAAATAAGGCTTGAAGTTTTTGGTTGATATAGCTAATATGGAAGACTATTCGGAAGAAACAGAAAAACGTTTTCACCTAGACGTGACGGACTTTATCGTTATTATCGTTATATCGTTGATACGAGAAAGTCCATACGAAAATAGAAGTACGACAAACATACATTTTTAAACGTTGTTTATCAATTCTCTCAACATTTGTAGTTTATTGCAAATTATTAGTTTCGAATAAAAGTGATTTAAATGCAAGACTGAAGTACGTTTACTTATTATTTACAATAAATCTTTCGGGAAATAGGTGATTTCTCTTAAAATCTGAAATTCCGTTCTAGTTTCTACAAAAACAAACTTTACCTAACAAAACCATTCTTTCACATTATTAGTTACGTAGAAGAAATCAAAATTTCACATCTAAAACCCGGTCCGAACATTCGTGTTGACCAGTGTTGCATAACGATCGTTTTTTATTCCGATAGAATCGCGTCTCGGGCTGGTTGGCTGCTTCCCGTAACGAGAAGCTGAAGCTTGAATTTCGCCAACCGATTATGTCCCCCTTCGTCCATCGTCCTTGTAACGCTCCGCAGGTTTCCCGCTCCTTTTCGTCTTGTTTCGCCGGTTACCCCGCCGGCATTTCGAATGTAAATTAAACGAGTGGTTCTTCCCGTCTGTAGACGCAAATTCGCAACAGATATATACGTATTACATACCTATTAACTATATACTTGCGGTTGATGTACATACGAGTATATATGTATATATGTATGTATATGCATATAGACGAAACCGACATCGTCGAGGGGTTGCGGGAAAATGAACGGTTAATCCAGCGTTATAGACCTTGGCTTAACGAGTATTACCCTCGCGGCATTCCGAACGGAACGTATAAGGAAATATTTCCAATGGGAATAATGAAGAACTGGAGAAAAAAAAAGAATGAAAAAAATGTTCGATAGTCGGAAGATTCACGCTGCGGGTCGTTGGTTTTAGAGGGTGGAAAATCATTAGCGTTTTTACTTTTAAATTTCTTTTTTTTTTTTTTTCTTTCTTTCAATACGTGAAAAAGAATCAGGAAAACGAACGGGTTTCTTTTCAACAATTTGACAAACTGTATAAAATGACGGTGACGCGCGGATTATTTATTTTTATTTTTGTTTCTTCTACTTTCTTTGTCACCCCAAACGCGTCGTGCTCACGTCCCCGAAAAAACGAGCAAGCGTAGATTCTTTCGCTTTATTAAACGGATGAAAAAAATGACCTGTAGTTGTAATGGATGTATTATTTGCAAAAGAAATGCGGTCGTTCATAGGCGAGTGTCGCGTGATTTAACGTGAATAATTTAGCGCTGTTCGGTACGCAGCGTCACGATGACTCGTTGAGGCTCGTTGTTGCTGGTTTTTCTTTCTTCGTCCTTTTTTTTTTTTTTCCTCCTCTTTCACCTCGTCATCGCGTGTGTCCTCGCTGCTTTTTTCCTCGCCCCGTTTGAGCAACCACGGTATCGCAATTTATTTCACATTCACCGTACGAACCTGCCGTCGTGCCAGCTATCTCTGCACCACCTTGCAATGTTGTCAGCTACTGCAGGGATAGATTAATGGCTATTACTTGCGGGAAAAGTTCAAGGCTGCGAATACATACACAAACGCAAACGCACTTTACAAGCCTTATTATCGTTAATACGGAGTAAACTTGCAGAGAGTTGGTTGTACTATTTTTTGTATTATTTTTTTCTTTCCTCTCTATCGCTACCTGACTGATTCTGACGGTGATTTTCCAACCGAGATTCCGATTTAACGACCGGATAATGGTCTTTCGATAATACCTGCTGCAAATTCATACGCAGACTTACGGGTTGTACACGGTATTGAAAAACGATTCAATCTGCGGGGAAAATGGGAAAGAAAAATGGGGAAGAAAAGAATCAGAAATGGCTCGTACGCTATTTGAAGGACGAGATTGACCGTAATGCGGTGAAATATTCAAAAAACAGAGTGGATAAAAATCCGAAATGGGGTGAACGGGGTGAAGGGGTGACGAAGGAGGAGGGGGGGGGGGGGTGGCATCGGATGAAGATGGATAATCCCTCAGCCTACATGTGTTGAGGGTATAATCCAATATGCAGGAATACGGACAGCGTCTGTGTTAAGATGCGTGTATGGGTGCCTCTATAAACTCCTGGATCGATTTTCAGCACACTCGCAAGTTCGCGGCAAGCTTTACACGCGCGCACTCGCACGTATGTAAATAAAAACGGTATATCTGCATGCAGGTTTCATTTCCGTTTCAACATACTATACCTATTTTTCTTTTATTCCTTCCGATCTTTTATTTCGCTACTTTTAACTTTCTTTCGTACAATTTCTCGCTAGTTTTGTTTTTCAACTTATTTTCTCTCTTTAGCTTTTTTACGGATGGATGGGTGCGGGGATTTTTATTTTTTTTTGCCCTTTTTTTTTTATTCAGTCGTCAAGCTGCGCAGCTACGGATATTACTTGCCACTGTGCACCCTACACGTTACGTAATGCAGATGCTGCGCATTATATACGCGTGAATGCAACCGCACCGAGTGTAACCTACTTCTTTTTAACTCCGAGTAAAAATTCACCGTTGCATCGATGCGGTGGAAGTTACTTATACATACATTCGTATTCCGCGTTGAAACTACTTTTCCCGCGAAACGTCGGGCATTTTCCTATTCTCAAAATAACCAACGCTGTTGTTACGTGCAAAGTTAAATTGGCACAGCCTTCTCGCCCTCTAAATTTTTTCGCAGTTCGTTCTTATTTGCAGTAAAAATTGCATTTTTAACCGCGAATCGTTTTTCATATTATTTTCCTCCTACTCCGACCTTTGAATTTCTAGTCGTGATCCTCGCTCGATTCGTTTTCTCAGATCGTTCTATCGCTCACCCTCTTTTTCGACCCCACTTCAATATCCAACAGCAGAAAGCAGTGGCGCAAACTAACGGTTAAACACGGATGGTCGAGAAATTGGAGCTCGACCGGAACTCTCGACGACGCTTGGATTCACGTAAATCGAAGCTGTTCGCGTCCCCTCGCGAAGGAGGCAAAAAAAAAAAAGAAAATGTCCTCGAATCCCTGACCCCCGTTGTTTTTTTCTTTTTTTTTTTGATTCATCTCTTCCGTGTTCACAATTTTACAGCAACTGCAGTCGCACAATCTCAGGAAAGGATCATTTTCCGTACACCTATCGCGCGTAAAAAGTTTCGTTTCTTCGCATGTTTGTTACCGATAAACTCGACACTCAGTCAACCGATTCACACGAAACTTGGATCAATGTCTTCCTTACTCTTCAGAAGAAACACGGACATCGTACAATGCGTACAGAACCAGAATCGTCGATTAATAAAAGGACCGGAATATCGAATTTACCATACATGCGAAAATCTGATTAATAAAATTTAAAAATATGAAAAATTTACGTATAGAAAATCGTAAACATATACAAAGTCGAAATACAGAAGTATGAAAATACAGAATGGCAAAATCGTGAATCTGTATACGATTCTGCATTATCGAAAGAAATCCCGACGGAATTCTATGTTCTGATTTTTCTATTCATTTGTTTCTCCACACTTCGACTTTCCACACATTTAAATTCTATAAATCAGGTTTTCGCTTCTATAACAAGTTCGATATTGTGCCCTAACAATTTTTTCGGCCTTCTATATTTTTACTCCCACCCGCGGCCTCGGAGTCCTCCTTTAGCTAGTCTCTGCACAGTCACAGTACACAACCGTATCACTGATTTCCGCATAGAGATCAGTCGTACGTATCGCCGTGAGTTATGCGAAGAGGAGTAATTTTCTTCGCTCTGTCGGAACTGCTCTTACACATGCACATATACGTGTAACGTATTTACGTGGGTATGGTATTCAGGCGTAGGGCTCTGCTCCGCAGACGATCTCGGTCTCTCGCTTCCCGCGATAATTTCACGACTAACATCTCGCGGTTTGTTGCCCGCCGAGATACGAGCGAATCCTAAGAGGATTCGTACTCTCTGTAAGGACTCGGTTCGCTTCAACCTTGCGCGACTTCACTCGTAAGAGTACCTACTTCGGATACGATTGCGATGGAATTTTTTTTTAACATTGTCAAAATTATTTTTTTACCGCTTTGTTTCAAATCCGTTACAGCTAATGAATTTTCATCACTTTCTTCCCCTGTAACGTAACGGTGAAAGAACGGTATACGAGATATAGAGGCGCGTGTATCCGATTGATCGTTTTCGCGCTGATTCATTTCAGACGAGCTTTTCATTATACGCTTGTCACGATCGCAAGTTCCCGTCGTCGCTGACGTTTTATTCCTTAAAAAAAAAAAAAAAGGAAAGAAAAACGATTTTAAACAAGATAGGGAACGTACAAGGTTGACGATGTTGTTTTTTTTATTTTTTTCCCCCCGTTTTGTCCCCGTCACGTGACGGATTTTCTAACAGCGTTGAGCGATCAAAGGTCAAGGTGAAGGTTAAGAATCGGGTCAAGGTTGAGTTTAACATGGGGTTTTTTTTTCCGCAGCCATCCCTTTTCGCGTAAAACAAATACCGCCGTGCATAGTTTGGGTAAGCGTGTATATACATTATGGACGCGGTTACAATTTATCGTACGTGTGAAAAGGTCGACTTTTGCCTTTACGAGACAGCTTTGCGTTGTCGCGTGTGCAGGATACGAGCAGTCGTACAGGCACGGGTACAGAGGCGTTGTGGCGAATGGGTGTATGAAAATCGAATCAGCTAACCGCGTGCGCCGGAAGAAATGGGGAAATGAATTTCCGAAAGTCAAACGGTTGACTGACGTCTGTCAAACCTTGCCAGATTACGTCGCCCTTACGTTATAGATATCATGATACGATCTATCCGCTACGAGCATGTTACGTATATTCGTAACTAAAATTCGTGCCAGCCAAATTACCCGTAAACTTATAACCCAACAAAAATATCGGCTCAAGAAACAATTGACTTGTCGGTAATACGGTTGCTCAGTTCGTTATTTCCAGCGGTGAAGAAGTGAATAATCCTTGTTGTTGAAATGATATTGGATTTCATTTATTTAAGTTGCCTGATCGTTACGGATTTTTCCGATGAACCTTAATTCCGCGGTATTCCGAAATAATTCAAGGGCGGTAATTGTCTTATTTACGCAAAATCTCTGATATTGTTTATCTTTTTATTCTTCTTCTGTTCTTGTTCGTTTTTTAAGTTAGTCAATACAGACGTGAGTCCGGAAGTTGGACAAAATTACTAGTTTACGTAACGGAGCCTTTGAAAAATATGCGAAACAAGGTGAAAAAAAGGAACGAAGAGAAATTTTCATCATCTTGTTAATAATTTTTTAACGTAGAGAGGCGATGTTATAATGCGCGGGTTAAATTACCCGCACGCTTCACATGCAAATTTAATGAGAAGACGTCGAAAAAAAATTAAATAATACTCGGCCAAAAAGTGTTCCTTTACCCAAACCAAGGCATTTCGAGTCGATGATATAATTTCAATGTGAACGGGTTGATGGATAATCCAACATATCCGAGAGTTTGATTATTGTTGTTATTATTATTGCTATCATTACCGTTGTCGTTGTACCTGAAATCAGGAAATTTCATTACAGACGTATAAACCTGCCTATGCACATGTTTCAACCGCACGTACGTAGATATAAAGATCCATTATACGTTCGAAGCGCAACGCGATTGCTTTGTGCAATTCGAGGCGGTTGCCGCAGGAGTGGCCGAATTGCCGCGGGCTTTGTCGGCGTCGTGTTAATTACCTAATCAATTCGAAATCGGCCGAACGTAACGATGCTATAGTAATCCTCAATGTGCGTTACAGTTATTACACGCGTCGGTCGGATTGTTGGAACGGCATACGATGCACGCCGCACTTCGTACCGCGTTGTATCCGCAATATGTGAACTCACTTTGCCCGTCCCTTTGAATGCCTGTAGTAACATACGAGTGCCTAATCGAATCCTTGCGGGTAGCTGCACTTTGTATGATAGACCCGCGACGTGCGAAGAATTTAGAGCGCCGGAAGTGTGATACGATCAGTTTTTACGTAGCAAAGCGACTTGTTTTCTCTAATTTGACAAATGTTCGAGATATCGCGACATCTCTTTACGATAATTAATCGATTCGGTCGCTTGTCTCGACAGTCTGCGACCGAATTCCACCGTGATGTCACTTTTCTTTTGTCCAATTTCTCCGCTCAAGTTTTTGCCAATTCACCTCGGAAGGAGGAAACATATATCCTCGGGATCGAACGCCCCGAGGCAAGAATTCGAAATCTCCAAAGACCCTTTTGCAGCGGGCTTGCTGCGGAGAGTACGTCGAGTGTCGGAGCTTTTAGCCGAGGGCGAAAAAGGGGGGAAACACGTAAGGGACGAGAAGGGAAGCCTCCGACAACGGAGACAACGATATAACAGTAATAAAAATCATGACGACGACAACAACAAAAAAAACAGAACCGTGTCTCGGAAACTACCGATTTTTGGAACGCACTGAAAATCCAGCCAATTTCCATTTGCGATTCTGCGTATAATACGTGTAACGAATGGCAACGGATGTTTGTAAATCCTTCACGCGGATTGCGGAAGACAATTGACGGACTAGATGAGGTAGCAACGCGACGTTTTTTTTTCTCCCGCACCGCGCCCGCTTCGAAAGGACGAGAAGGAGTTTCGAGGACCTGCAGGGGTCAACGTCAAGACGGTTTTTACCGTCGAGGGCGAACCTCGAACCTCACAGCTCCTCGGGTCAAAGCCGAGAGGGCCTTCAGCCTATGGAAATCAATAGCTACTCAATTTACTTTCGAAGCCAGCTTCTTGCCGGCGCAGGTATGTACGTACTTTACACTTTCCGTCCCTCCGCTATTCCGGCACACGGGGGTAAATATTTTTAGCTCGATTTTCTGCATTGTGGTGTATCGACGCGGCCCGGATGCCCGGCGAACTTTATTTAGCGAAGTCATACGTTTCCATCCTTTGACGGCCGAAGGGTGAAACTCTCGTTTTATTTTTCGACGCTTTCACCGGCTCGACGATTGCGCCTTCTTGTTCTTTTTCTTATTTCTCCCTTTTTTTTTTATCTCGTACCGTTTTCAATCTCGTTGAAACCTTTTCGATAAAAATAACGAGGGAAATACGAAGAATTAACCGTAAGTGCACCGCAGGCCGTTTCACACGTGTACCTACGCAAAAGCCAGTTTCGTACAAACACCGAGTACCGATTGTAAAAGTCTTCGTGAGGTGCGGGCTATAAGTTCGACCCCGAGTCCTCGAGTAAAACCGTATACGTAGCCTTACGACGCTTGTTAGTGTTCCGAGTTCCATTTTATTATGCCTTATTGCAGTCCCATGTCGCCCCTTCCCCCTCCCACGCGCACACTCTCTCGCTCTCTCTCTCTCTCTCTCTCTTTCTTATTATCGAACCGCCCTACGAACGCTTTCGGATAAAATGCGATCCCTGTATCGCCGACTTTAACTTCGTTCGCGAAATTTCAAACCCGCGTTATCTCGCCACGAACAGATGACATTTTCGCAGCCACTCCAGGGGCTGTTGTTATTAAACCTTGAAAATTAAGGGGAAAATCGCGATAATTGATCTTTCAAGCAACTTTCAGTAACATGGTTGTTGAAGTTAAAAGCGTTATTGGTTCAAGGTATAAAGATTGTAAATTATATAGGTAGTGTTACGATACTTGCGTTTCGTGCGAATGCGGTGAGTTCGATCGGTTAAAACGATTTGAGAATATTTTTCTACATTCTGCGATTACATTTTTTTCTTTTTTCCTTTTTCTTTTTAGAATAACATGCGTCGAACTGAGAAGGAAATTAAAGAGCAAAAATAATGGAAAAAGAGGGAACGGAACCCAATGGAACTCGGGAAGACGCGAAGGCTTATCCATTTTTCAATTTTCAAATAATTTGCCTCCCTCTTTTCGTACGTAAACTTATTGAATTGCGAAACGTCGATAGCGCGGGACGCGTTTAATGAAGCGTAACAAAAGAGGGGACCGCATGAAAAAAAGTTGGCTCTTTGGATGCGGTGAATAGAATCATACGTGATCGTTACGTGCGACAAAGGTTGCTGGCCAAAAATAAATAAATAAATGACTTTCAGCGAAACGAAATTATTCAAGATAAAACGCTGGCCAGGGAAATTGTGTAAAATCGTGGCTGAGGGTAAAAATGTTAAAAGATTAGAAAATATAAGGATCGTATTTATTTCGTTGAGTTGAAATATGTAGAAAAGTCAGAGTGTATAAGTATTATTGTTAGAATTCAAACCGCGGTTCTATGTCTTGGCTAATTAATACTTGCAACTTCTACGCTCAGACCTTTCTGTGTTTTTACTTTCCACGTTTCCAATCTAATTATTAAGCGATTTTTTTTCTCCAAGTTCGTTACAGCGAGGCTTCGATTTTCGGTTTTCTCCAAATGTCTATCCTCATCGGTTTCTACACATCGACATTCCGCATTTCGTAATTCTGCCAAACGTATTGTCGCGTTATTAAAAATTTACCCTTCCCGAATCTTCTGATCTCTTTACACTTTCGCGACAGCCAATCTCTCGCAGGTGGCTTCGCTTTTGTAAAACCAATAAGAATAAAGAGGAGAATAAAATTGCATACACAGACAAGAACGGGCACGATAAATACTTGGGTCAATAATAGAGGTGGGTCACGGTACGGCCTTGCTGTCCCTCGTCCATCGATCCGCGGAGGAATATCGACTCGTGCTTTTCCGACGACGACCCAGCCAGTCAGCCAGCGCGTGTCTCTTCGCCGCTCCGCACACACTCGCACACACTCGCGCACGCACATTTTTCCATCAGCCCTTAGTACCCGCTAACACGGTTACTCGACTCTGTACATACCCTCCGGGTCTACATCGGCCTCCGTGTACGATAATATGCCTGCGGGTATAAGGTACGTATGTACAATGTACGTATGATACATGTGCGGCGATGTTTCATCCGTCGAGGGAGCCGCTTTTCGAGCTGACCGTCGCGTCGCTTGTCGATATCTCCAACTTTCTTCTTTCAGCTGGGTGGAGGTCGAAGTATAGTGAAATTGATAAATCGAAGGGTCGCGGTATAGAATTTTTAGAGGAGCGAAAACTCAATTTGTTGAATTTAAAAATGGGGAACGTCCGAGTATGGAGGAGGAGGAGAATAGAAGTCGTCGCGATAACGTGAAGTCTTGTACAGATTTCAGACGTTGCCGTTCAACGTTTTCACCTTCCTATATTTTGCCTTTCGGTACTTCGACTTCCTACACTTGCATTTTTCACCTTTTGATCACTTTACGAATTAGATTTTATCGTCTTTGAGAATTAGATAGTTTGGTCCTTTTACCGATCCGTCATTTTAATGTTTTACCCCCACCCCTTTCAGGTATAAGTACGGTCGAGAGGCGCGACTTGATGATTTTGCTTTGCAATCCTTCTCGGAGAATCTTTTCTTCTTTCACGTCTTTTATACTGATTTAGTTGATCAATTTTTCGATCCAACTGTGAGAGGAAAAAGTTACACGCAGGTGATTAAACTGACAGATTTACGTAGAATTTGTATAAGACGGGTTTTTGTTTCCAAGACCATTCTTTAGGGTTAATTTAAGTAATTTTTGGTAATTAGGTGAGAAATGTAGCTTTCTTTTTGATACTTTTGACGGCGCGTGTAGTATTATAAGACTAGAAATGCCGTACGGCGAAATCAACTTCGTCACAGAAGCAAAAAAAAAATAAAACAAGTTAAAAAACTAAATCCTTATCGAGCGTTTGAAAAATTGATGACTTTCGGTTAACGGTTATAATTTTCTCAAACGTGTTAATTATTTTTATTTCTCTACTACACCTCAGACTCGGATCCAAATTAGAATTCATTAATGATTATTTACGCTGAAAAAGTAAGTCGAGCTTATAAGAAAAACGGTGCAGGAAAATGTAACTTGTAGTAACTATAATTGATCATCTTCTTCGAGGGCAAAAGACAAACGATGAAATATTGAAGAATTTTCACAAGTTCCGTCACGATTAAATCATGTTGCCGTAAAAAAAAAATTATTTCTTGTTCTCCTGAAATGAAAAAATAAAAATTAAGACACTTTCGTATCGAAACTGTTACTTCGCGTGGATCAGCCCTTTCGTATAATCTCGGATCTCTAGCGCGGACTAACTTGCGCCTCTTTATCCTGTCCTGTCAGCCGGCGAGTAGTAAGTCTCAGTGTGAGGTCAGCCCAGCAGCGTTGAATACGTACGAATAACCCGATCGACGAGATGATAAAGTTGAAACGTTATTTGTTACTTCGTTATTTCAACTCGTCGTTAATTTTCGAAATACGCAACAAAATCCTGAAACGTATTGTCGCTGAAAAAAAAAAAAAAAAAAATACAAACTGCAGGAAAATCATTTCCATTTCCTCTGCATAGTAGGAATTAATTTCCTACGCCGTGGTAGAAAGAACGAACGAGTCTGCAATTTGTTCGTACAGACTTTTGAGGTTAAATCTTGACCACGCTCGTTGAAAGTCAAACGGTCTCGCAGAAAAACTTTATCGCCCGCGTAGCGGGATAAAATCGATCGTTAACGTCGACCCACGAAACGACGATTATCGAGGCGTAATTGTATTTGCCAAGCTAATTCATGAGCTGAATCCAACGCTTACGCAGGAATCACGAGTGCAGTGAACCGTGTAAAACGGTACAAAAAACGGGGCGAAATGTTTTCCGGGAAAATTCACTCCGCTAAAAGTTTACCGGCTAGGTGGCGTGCAGCCGAAGAGAGGCTGGTGTTAATTTTCAGCACCGTATCGATGTGGCGATCTCTAATTTTTGTCCGCCTCTTCGTGGTGGTTTTGTTTCTTTTTTTCCTTCATATTTTTTCACTTTATTTACCTACCTCTTTGTTTCGACCGTTCCCTTTAATCGAAATTTACCCACCGAACGCGAATGATTGCGTGTATATTAGGTATCTCATGGAAATCGCGGAGCGACCACTGCGCCCTTCGTTAAAGTGAGACAAAAGAAAAAAAAAAAAAGTACCGAGGCTACAGAAAAGACAGAAGTAAAAAAAAAAAGTGGTCGAATAAAAAAAATTTAAACTCCCCTCTTCATTAATTAATCAGTTTATACACACAAAGTAGCGTTATCACATATATATATACATATAATATATATATGTATATGTATACACGTCAGTCTGTAATACGATCTGTATCATCGATATAATCCGATGTTAAAAACTGGGAACCGAAGAAATAAATATCAAACATTCGGTGCTGTGCAATATAAAAGTTCGATTTTTATTTCTTCCAAGTTTTGCCTTTCCTTCTGTCGTTGTCGTTGAAAAAGGAAAAAGAAATACAAGCGTGTATTGAATTCATGAAAACTAAACTGTAACTTACAGTTGGGAAAAAAATGGCCGTAAAAATGTTCGCCAAAATTACTTGCTCGAATATTAAATCGTTGCACGGCAGCAAAAAATTATCCGGCTGGGTATATAAATACCGCGGAGTTTTCGTCGAGAGAATCGTTTGTCTTGAGTATTTTTTCCGCACCTGATTTGAATAAAAAATAACGTTTAGCAGAAAGACGCAAATCATTATGTCCGAACTGTTGCTTTCTTCTTATTTTTGCTTTTCTAGACCAACTTTTAATTACACTAATTTACTTCGCTCGAAGCCAGGAAAAAAATTTATATTTTGCCAACACGTGTTCGACGAGTAAAATAATTTTACGCAAGAGCACGGAATTTAATTTCGACTATGTATAGCAATATAGTTAACTATTTCCACTTTTTCGCACATGAATTTATCATTTATTACACGTATGCGTATAAAATTGACATTTTATCTATAAATTTATACACACATGCAGCCGTTTGTGGACGGTGATGATCGTAATTACAGAGGGTCAAGCCTGGTTCGACACAAACGCTGAGAGAAAATTCACCCCCTCCAAGCAAACACGAGTATTTGAACAGAGCAAGTCGAATCGCCTAAAAAACTCGCTGAGATAAAATCCACTCTCTTACCAAGCGTTATACAATAATTCGCGCGCTTCTGTAGCTTGGGAAAATATTTTCGCCGATATGCAATTTTTTTTTCCGTAAATTAAACAAAAGAATTCCCTCGTATTTTTTTTCTCGGTTTTCTCAGTATTCATAAAAATTTTACACACCGATAATTAATAACCGTTTGATAGCCGACTCGCATTGTTACAATCGACTCGAAGCTTACGAAGTTACGAATTATAATTTTTTTTTGCAAAAAATTTTTCCGTCGTGTTTTCGTCAAGATTTTTTCTCATCCCCCTCCTTAAGCTCGCATGCGACATTTCTATGCTTTTCGGGTCTAATTATCGTCGACCAGGGGTGGGAAATTGCAGTTGGGGTCAAAGACGGGCTAGAGAGAAGCTAGACAATAGATCGCGAGCGGCTTGCTCGGCTCCCTGGATGGACGAGGAGGTCAGCTCCACCCATTTTCCGGGATGAAGTGCCCAAGGTAGCGAGTTTAAAGTGTTCTCGAGTCCGCTGGCGTGTACAAACAGTCGCCTAATGGGCTCTCTGCGCCCTTCGAGCCGCACTCGCCTTTTACACCTGTCTCTACAACATGCTCGTACGTGTGCAGTCCGACCTACGACAGCATGAAGATATTGCTCGCTGGGCAAGATCCTTTATTTCGGATCGGACGCCGGCGGGCCGGAAACTCCGGAAAACCTGTTTCCATTACCGCGGAAATACGGAAACTCGAATACCTTCGTGAATCACGGACTGGTGTGATAACGGTGGAGTTGATTTTTATTCGTCTTTCAAATTAGAACGTGAATCAAGAATCTTTGTACTGCGGAGAGATTGAAATGTGGGAAATTCAAACTTCTTTCAAATTTATTTTAACCACTGTCAATCAGCTTCAGAGGTACAAACAATTTGCTTTTTTTTTCATTCGATGCGAAAGATGAGGAAAGCAGGATTTCGAGACGGCGAATTTTCGTAATCGTTCATTGTAGCTTGATAAATTGATTTCGGATTCGACGGAGAAAAAAAAAAATATGCGATAACAGAGGAAAAGATTTCAGTAAATCAATTAATAGTATTTTACTGTCTCATCTTGCGAAAACGGCGAGTAGAAAAATTGTGTTCTCGAAGGTTGAATCTCAGGATCCTGTATACCAGTAAGACGTGAAAAAACGTTATAGATATATAATCCAAGGAAGAAGAAGAATAAGCTGCACGTCTGCCAATTCTCTTTCTATTTAAATAATTTCTACTTTCATCCAAGCTTGAAGTGCAACGTATTGTCTTTTTTCCTCCACTCGAACCATGACTAAATTATATGACCTCGACGAGTTCTGGAAACGAAATTGAAGTCTGGTCATTTGCACCGAATTGTATGGGAAATTCTCCAACAAGAAAGAAAAAAAACCATTCACCCTCGATTCTTTCCAAACGAATACGTGCAATATTAACTCTGTTTCATGCATGAGCAAAAAGAGCAAGAAAACTTGGCGCAAAAGCTGAAATTTCGCAATTTCAACCAACGGGTTCGCTTTATCCGAATCAAACTTCCAATACTGCGAAGGAAGTCTCACAAAGGAATTTCGAACCGTACGTCTTAAGGCGTTTATGGCGTCGCGACTCGCCGCATGGTTTTTGGGGGTTTGCCGAAGGGGGTGAAGAAGCGAGGTTCGCACACCCCTCGCGGCATGCAGTATCGAGCGAGACTCGTCTATAAATAGAGTTTCGCGGCGAAGTCCCAAGTATTTAGCGTCTCGTGACAAACTTCTCTTCAAGCCTCGCCGCAGAGCGCGATGCAGAAATTGGCAGGGAGGACGAGGGCGAAACGCTGCCGAGTTCAAATTCGAAACAATCCTGCCACGCGGTGCAGCTTCGACTCAGCTTCGTTACAGCGTGGATAAATCGAGACGTGAATACGGGCGTAAATACGTACTCGCGATACCGGCTGACGCGTCGAGAACAAGGGACGGCTGTCGGCTTCCCGCCGACTTCCGGTCGAAACCGGAAACCTCTCTCTTCGATCACTCGCAAACTTTTCCATGCAGATATTTTTGCAGGAACGTAGCGCACTTGCGATGCACGCGGAAAGCTTGCGTCACGTATAATCTGGAAACGATTCGTTTCGTTCGTTCGGTTTCGGCCTGCAGAGTTTTGCGAGGAGGGATTTTTATTCTTTTCAAAAACCAGACAGACGAGGGAATGAAATTCACGCAACGAATTCAAAGAAATATAATTAGAATCTTTGCGTAACAATTTGAACGACGTGTTTCCTTTCTCTAATATTCTTTTTTTACGTCCCACTGCGTTTGATTAATAAAATAAGTTTTAACTTCTTGATGATATCAAGATTTTTATTTGTATTCTTTTTCCCCTCAACCTCTCTCTCTCTCTCTCTCTCTCTCTCTCTTTGTCTCTTCGAATGCCGCACCTTGTGCACAACAAACTCGTATAATAATAATAATAACCACAATAATGACGATATAATAATGTAGGAACTGCAGGGTTGTGCGACTCGTTATTAACTAGAACGTGTGATTATCTTCTTAACGGGTCAAGAAATGCGGTAAAATTACGTCCGTATGTATGCGTGTACATCTACGTATACATACCATGTAAGTACATGCAGTATCGTTTTTTATTCATTGTCTTATTTTTCGCCCTATTTATGAACACAATCGGCGCTAAAGAATTCTTTATTCTTTTTCTTCGTTAACTCTTGTTACGTATCTCGACATAATTTTTTCACCTTAGATGAGAATCACCTTCCTGACGGGTGTCGTAAATAGTTTTTATTTTCTCGAAGAATTTCCCTGACAAGACGAGTTGAACGGTTCGTGTTGTTTTATTTTTTTGTTTTTGTTGAAATATTTATGCATGCTTAGGTCGCGAGATACGGTTTTGAAAATTTTGAAATTCCGGATTTATGCAATTTGACAACTTGACTTTTTGGTTACACATACGTGATATTTTTTGCAATATGTAAAATATTTGACACGGTATTTGTGCAGTGCAGCATATTTTTTGTGCAGGGAAAGTGGGCGCCTACCTTACTGTACAGTGAGTTACAGTTTGGTGCTGGGAGTAGAGCGAATGCTTTATTCCCGGAGAGTGAGCTTTCAAACCCTTTCGTTTCACTTTGACAAACGTAACAGCGGCAGCAGCAGATGGAGCTGCAGTATAACATCGCTGAAGAATTAAAGTGGTACACACGCACAAGCTTATGCGCCACATTACCACAAATACACACGTATTCAACGATTCAGCTTACAGTGAAGAATAAAAAAAAAGAAAACTCGCTGCGCAATATTTGAAAAAGCTCTCCCTCAAGTATCAGCAACAAAGTACCGCACGTATCGTTTATACTTTAAATACGTATGTACATGCATATGGGGAATTCCATGCGAACCCAAAAAACGATAGACTCTCACCATTTTTGATTTTATTTGAAAAATTTTCCGAAATTGTTACAACGCTGAAACGGTGCTCTGATGTTTTTAAAATTTTCTAACCAGCTCGGTAATTATTTGTAAATATTAGGAGCGATTTTGAAAGGAAGCTTTTTTAAAATTCTCAAGAATTTCAATTTTTGATTTTTTTGGCACATTCAAATTTTTTTTATCAACTTCGCAATGAAACCGGTCTAGAAATGATTTAAGTGAAAAACAGAAGTTTGTTGAAGTATTCGGGGATATCCAAACCGTTTAAACAACGTTTTCGTTGATCAGAAAACTTCGAAGCGCTGAAAAACAAAAAAAAAAAATTCGAAAAGGAATCGCCACTCTGATTATTTACAAATAATTAACCAGTCCAATGAAAAATTGAAAAAAAATTCAGGGTACTGTTTCAGAGTTTCAGACAATTGCAGAAAAAGTTTGGATCAAAATCGCAAATAGGGAGGATCAGACTTGCACGTTTGTTGGATTCGCGTGGAATTCCCCATACGCATGCACGCCAATACACATATTTCGTTAACGTATGATAATACAACACAGTACACACGACTCGATAACTGCTGCTCCCCGATCCTCGTTATAGAATTTATTTTACCGATGGAATTTTTATCGCAAAATCGATGTCTGTATGAAATTATTACCGCACACGTATAAATGTGTATACCTGATACACAATGTCGCATCAACGTGTAGGCAGAGCACGTATGAGGGAAAGTTTTTCCGCGGGTAGAGCGATAAATTCAACGGCCTTTATTATTTTTATCGCCGGCCGCCCCGAACTGTTTTACCGCATCATATGTACCCACCTAAAAACGTCTGCCTTTCAGCCTAAGTGTATTAAGTATGTATACATAAGTGTGAGCGATAACTCATGCCTGCCAGTTTCGCTTAGTTTCCCGCAGCCTGCAGCAGCCTGTCTTCCGCTGTATCGCGATTTACCCCAGGAAGAAAATGGCGAAGCTGCGAGAATTGGCCGCGTCCGCGTCTTTTTCTATCTTCCTCTCTTTCGTAACACCTTTTTTTCACCTCACGTTGCAGAGCTTCCGTACAGCGGATGCTCGTGTGCGTCGATCAGATTTTGTTGTACGCGAAGCTTTTCATGTTTTGCATGTTACGCCTGGCTGGAAAACGGACGGACGGACGGTCTGCGGACAGCCTTACCGGCATGTAAGCGGGTTACAATAATTGTTCGCTAATGGAATTCCCGAGGAAAGAAGCTTTCGTAAGCTCGATATTTTCATCCCTGTCCTCGAATGACAGCCCGTGTTACGTTTTTTTCTTTTTACTTCGCCCGTACTCGCTCTGCGTGTCAATCAGACGCAGATTGTGTAATATAAGTAAGTTTTCCGCATTGTTTCTGTATCGCTGAATGTATATACAACACTCTTTAAAAAGGTTTCGATGGAAATTTGCCGGTTTTCGAAGTATTTTTTATAGCCAGGCGAGAGATGAACTCGAAAGCTTGTTTCGTTGTAAAAACAAAGTTGCCAGTTATTGTTCAACTTCTTGTTTTACTTGTTGGCAAACCGTATAATGCTATTCGGCGCTTGAACCGCGAGCGGATTTTTCATTAATTTCTTCCTGAATTCTTGAAACGTGAAAAGAAATCTTCCACCTTCGATCGCCGCGGAAGGGAAGAAAATTCATTTCGGTCTTGGAGAGATGAAAACCTGGAATATTGGCCTCCCTGGGATGGCAGTGGGGCCGTTCTTCCGCACCATTTCGCAAACAAAATGGTATATATATATATATATATATATATACATACATACGCACATACGGATAGTGGTATGGGAAAGTTGCGAAACGGTGCGATGGAGCGTTTAAAAAAAAAAGGATTTCGAAAATTGTGAAACAAAAAAGAACGTGAATTCAAATTCCTTCATAAAAGTAAATTTTCAAACGATTTCGAAGGAAAGTAAAAAAATTTGAGGCTCTAAGAAAATTAGTCAAGGTGTTGATTTGACAGGGTTTTAACGTCTGACCTTCGGTGTGTTCAATGAAGTCTACAGGACTCTGGAGATAATTACTGGGGAGAAAGAAGTGCTCGAGTCAAAGAGTGTAAAAGTTTAATCAAAGTCAAAGGTAAAAAGAAAAACCCCTGTCAACGGATGTTGGACGATATCCGAAACTTGATATTCCAGACCCTCCGAGTCTTGATGGTATTTCTTCCAATCTCCAGATATTTAAGCATCCTCAGCGGGGCTTTCCCGGAAATAGTGATAAATCTGTGTGATATGTGTCGTAGGTTAACGTAATAAATAGTCGCGTTGTAAATTCGGTTACGACGGAGACATTTGATGGCTATAACACGTTTTTCCCCGAGATTTTCTACCCCGCAATCGTCGAGGCGAGTATAACTACTCGTTAACACGGAATCTGGGCCGCAATCTAACATCCGTACAAGGCAGCCACACAGACCTATCCCGTCCGCAACCCTTCCTATACCCATGTTCTAACGCATATGTATATCTATGTATATGTGTGTGTATATATATATATACAGATATACTTCCCCCCCGCCCAGACGGCGAGCTTAGAACCGGTCTACATAATCACGAGGCGGCGCATTAAGATGGATAAGTTATACACGGCTAGGGAGCCGATTGCATATCTTTCAACGGTAACCCGTTCAAACCCCCATTTAATTCTCCCGAACCCCTGTTAAAGATATTCGTGATCCGAATTCTCCGCGCGTCTCTTTCCTCGCCGCAGACAGCCGCTGTTTTTGCATTTTTATCGTCCATTTGTTTCTCTATCTTGCGTAACGTTGATGTTACCTTTGTATTCTATGACTTCGATTCAAAATTAGTAGATTTCGCGGTAACTGAAAGGAAAGAAAAGGAAATCCAATCGGTGGAATTTTTAGCTCGTATGAACCAGAGATAGATACATGTATAATTTATTCTTCGTGGCGATGTTGAACAAGCAGATGCGACAGAGAAAAGTAGCGATGTATCGTGAGAGGCAAATAATACGTGAAAAAAGGAAGTGAACAGAAACGAGGTAAGATTTAATCTGATCAAATAAACAGAGATCGATCTCGGTGAGGACGAAAATGAAATAACGATTGAAGAGAGAGAAAGAGAGAGAAACAATGTCGGAAACTTGATAGATAGAAATATCCACGGCACGTCCAAACATGTTATTATTGTCATTTTCATCATTCTTATACACGAACAAAATATCGCGTCTCTCGAATACCTGAAAACGTAAAAAGCACGGAACGAAATTCCAGGATCGTACCGCGGGAATTTCGGGTTTCTTAAACGCAGCTGAACGTGGGAAAGGACAGGAGGGAAATTCGGGGGTGGCAGTGGCGCCAGATCATCCTCGGAGTGAAACGCGGCGAAAGCTCGAACTAGCGAGGGGTGCAAAGCCACAGTTGGTTGCGGGCCGCAGCCCCGGTAACATCAACGCGCCGCGTCGAGCCGAGTCGCCAACTTTTTTCATTTCAAACCTCCGAATGGTCAAAGTTTTCTTATGATTGTAAAAATTCTTGGAGATGTTGGAGCCGGATTCGCAAGCTGATCCTCACCCTCCTCGCGACGCGCGATCCGTCGAGGGCGCTTTTTTCGCTCCGCGTGCTCCGTAGTTTTGGCTCTTTTTCGCCCATTTCGAGTTCGAGATCAGAAGGGAAGAGAGCGCGAGAAGCTCAGGGTGAATCGAGTGACCGAACGTCAAAGGGTCGCGCTTTTTTCACCCCGAATTATCCAAAGCGCGCGGGGGCAGGGGGGGGGGCGGGGGGGGGGGGGGGGAGGCGGGAGGCGGGATCGAAACATGCGAAAGGTCAAACGGCGCTCATCGTCGGACCGCGCTGATGCATGGGTCGCGATTAGAGTCGACGGGTGCCGAGTAACGACCTCGAAAAAATCCTGGAAACGGAGTCGTTGAGGCCCGGATTTACTCGTGTTTATTTTTTATTTATTTTTTTCTGGTCTGTTTTGATTCTTACACTTTTTTTTTTTTCGTATTTTTTGATAACTTTATCGGCGTCGATCGTTACGCCGGACGATCGAGAATGATCGAGAAACCGGCACCGATATGCAACCGTTCTGTGATTACACGTATATAATAAACGTGAAAATTCAACGCTAAGCAATAATTTATAATCAACACAAGCAATCATTCAAGTGCAAAGGGGGGAAGAAAGAAGATAACAAAAAAGTCGTAAATGTGAGACTAAACGTAAGAGTGAATCGTTGCGGTGAAACAAATGGATGAATTTAGTGCATGTCTATTAAATTATTAAAGCCGTAATTGTATAATAATAATAACAATAATAATAATAATAGTAATAATAATAACAACAACAATAACAACAAGAATAATAATAATAATCGTTATATTATACATTCGCCCAGAAGCTGGAGGCAATAATTTGAGTTTCAACAGATATTGTAATTACGAGGAGGGAGGATTGGGGTTTCGGAAAAGCAACCGCATAGATGACCTTGAGGAAAATTACGTACGACGGTGGCGTGCCCGGAAAAATTCGGTCACGGATCGGTGGTTGTTTGACGTTGATAATGCGAAACGCGGGATTCCGCTTCGCCCGCAAAAGGTTGGGTAGCGTCGACCTGTTCAAGAAGGTCCTCAGGTGAGGCGGGGCGAAAGGCCATCGCGGCTGTCGAGGGTCGCCTTTCTTTCGTTCCTGCTCGTTCGGTTCCCGATTCCCGGTCCCCTTGCCCAGCTTCGTTGTAAATTTGGAAAAACGCAACGCGGCGAGAGATCGGCGGTGCTTCCCCAGCCACTCGCGGTTGCCATGGTTCGTCGCTCTTCGGTGCCATCGCGGTTCATCGGCCCTCCGGATGCCGACCTCCCGGCTTCGGGATGCTGCACGCCGTCCTCTTAGGCAGCGGCCCCGGTCGACCTGGACCAGCCGACTACTCCCGGCAAGGCACCTTTATCCTTGAAAGAGCGTCGACCCGCCTCAAAATGAACCGCGGCGAACAGGAAACCCTGTTCCGGCAGAGCAGGCAGCTCACCAGGATCGTTCCATCACGCGAGGACCTCGTCCTTAGCGTCACGAAGGCCCCGATCAACCAGCAACAGCATCAGGAACAGCAGCACCGACAGCTGCAACAAAATTCACCCCACCTTGGATTTCATCCGCAACTGCAACAACACCAGCAGCAATCCTCCGGTCAATATCATCACGCCAATTGCCAGGCGGCTCAGGAGAATTATAAAAAATGCGCGACGGCAGGTACAAATTTTGAGGATGGTCTGTGCGGTCGGGGAAATCGGCTCGGGTCCGTCTGTCGAGAACCCTGAAGTTGAGCTTGCGATTCGAGGATACGATTTTTAACCCCAACTTGGTGAGAGGGAACGTTTTTTGACAACTGGTGTTATTCTCGGAGGGATATATTCTAATAATCACGTTCGATGATAAATTTTTCGAGTATGTTCAGCGTGGATGCAAAGCGAACGCGGAAAATTGTTTCCCGAGAATCAAATTCGATGCTTGGTTTTCAGATGATACGGATTTAAAATTAAATCAGTGGTTTTCTATTACCAGCATCTGCTGATTTCTTTCTGTTTGCAAAATTGTTTTTCAATGACCATCGATTCCGTTTTAGTGGACGAAACATTAGCGAAAATTCAATGATGTACCTCTTGCTGAATCGACTGGTTGATTCGATAACAATACTCAACCAGAGCCTGGAATATATTATACTTGAAGAAAGAGCTTGCGAATGAATGTTCGAATGGAATCAATCCATTCGAGGCGTTCCAGTTTTATGAAAATATTCCCTTTCAAAGTGCAATCTTGTGCACGGTATCACGGATTACGTTATACGCGCAGATGCAACGGCATTGTTCGCGAAGCCTGTTACCAGCTCGTGCGAGTTCATGCGAAATAAAAAAGCAAAAGAGGACTAAAAATCGTTATTAGCGAAGAAAAAAACTACGATGTACCGCGGAACGCGTTTTCGGGGGAAAACTCGGAATTTAAAGCGGTGGGAAATTGCAAAAGTTAGCCGTACGTCCGAGGCTCTTCGCTTCGTATCGCGTAGTCGGGATAAACTGACGACGAGTAACGATTATGATGAAAGAAAAGCCGCGAGGACGCAACCTAGGTACACATAGCGTACAGAGAGTAAGAAAGGGGGGGGGGGGGGGGGCGAGAGAGCGAGAGCAAGGAAAGATTGCCCCAGATTTGAGACCGCGCCTCGTCTAAAAAGCTTTTCAAGTAAATTGAAAAAAAGTTTCAAACGTTCTAAAGCTACGTACACTTTGCGTCGCTTCTCCCGTGTTAACCGCAGCTCACCGCGTCTCATATTTTTACCCTGAACGAGGTATTTAGAGCTCTTCATATCGACCCCAATCCGCGTAAATACCGAGGTAGAAAATTTAGTTCGCGTAAACTTGTCGTTTGCCTCAGAGTTCAATTTTCTTTTACGATATCGTTTCGCTCGCTTTCATCAGTTTTGTACAATAATAAAAACGAGAGTAAGTCCTGCCGAGTAGATGAAGGAGATTTGAAACATCATAGCGGAGAAGTTAATTGACGCGGGGTAATTGGCAAGTTTTCGGATCGTGATTCGGGTATCGCGAGTTCTTCGATTCCGGGTCTCGGTTGATGAAGACGGGGGAAGCGATGGGTATCCATTTCCGATGTTAAACAATTTCTGACGAAGGTAGAGAGTGGTGGAGAAAATGGCTTGAATTATTTCAGACCCGGGTTCTATAAATAGAATTTTGGCAGATAATCGGAGAACCGCGAGTTCGGTCGTTACCGATTCACTAGATCATTTATCAGAATCGAAATTTCTGCCGGATGGTTCGTTTTTCTTTTTCCTTTTTTTTTACTTTTCTCTTTCTCTCTCTCTCTCTTTCCCCCGATATTAGCGCGAAAGGTGAAATAAACGTGCACGCTCCCTCCCTTATAAATTCATTGACGAGGGAATAAACCCGTTTTATTATGATCGAAAAAGAAGTCGAGTACCTGCCTTGTATACCAAGCTGTTTCGTATTTAACGTCGTCACGAATTTGCGATTGGCACATCATGTGGGTACAAGAGTACACCTACCGATACATTTTCCGTATCCAACGTTGTAAAAATTCGCGCACAGAGTTCTTTTTTCTTTTTTTTTTTTTTTTTATACCAACATTCTCGTTGAGGCTGATTCGCGACGATTGAATGGAAGAAATGTGTTTGACATCGTTTGAAGTGTAATCTGGTTTTGGAATAACTGACCTGAAAGTACTCGATTCGCATTCTGTCTCTTTTAACTTGTTAACTTGCTTCAAAATTTTTATTTTTATTTTTTTTTTGCTTCTCGTCGTTCAAGAGAATCTGTTCAAGTCGCGTTACGATCTGAGCGGAAAATCCGTAAAATCATTACCGCGTCGAGTAAGTTCAACCCAATCTCTGCACGGATATCGGAGCTGGGACAACTGTCAACTTTGGAAACGTCGCGACTTTCGAACGTCCGAATTGTGACGCGGTGATACCAAGACCGGAATTTCTGTCTCAGGTAATCGGACCGCGAATCAGGAACTTGCCGAGTGACTTTCCATCAGCTCGCGACACATCCGACAGCGTTCGACTGTCTCCGACCTCGTCCGTGGTAACGCGATAAAATATGCAAGCGATTTTAGCGAGGGTCAAAAACGGGAGGAGCGCAAAATTTAGAAACGATTCGTCGAGGCAGCGGTGAACTCGAATATTTACACGCGGTAGATTTGCATAATTTATGGCTGGCCGCGGTTTCGACCAACACTCGAGGCGTTGGCTTGTTTTAACCGCGTGTTAATTTCATCGCGAAATAATCAGTCGGCGAGTGTATCGTGCGGTGCTTTTTGTTTCTCCCTCTCCCCGGGGAATGAATTACGAGCTTGCACAGAGGCGTCGGAATAACGTTCGCGAAGCGGCGTGTCACTGATTGCGGAGGAGGAATTAACGGAACGGCCCAACCTAGGAATACAATCAATTTCCGCGGACAGACAGCGATTTTCCGCCCAGTATCGTCTTCGCAACGTTATTGGGATCGCGGACCAGCCGCGTGCCTTGCTGTCCGAAAAATTTCCACTCGCACGGGTAATTTCCCGAGGAAAGGGAATCCCTTCGAACATCCGAAACGTCAATCACGAAACAATTACGATGCCGACCTCGAAATCCTCGCCAAAACTTGCCTCACCGCGCTCATTCTTCTTCGATGGAATCGCGCTTGTGTCAAAAAACGCTCGTTTACTTCAAACTCAATTTTTTCTAGCAGAGAATAAACGAGAAAAACTTGAGTCTTGAAAGAAAGGAACGGTTTGGAGGTACTCGGTAGAAATGATAAGCAAAAACGAAGTGGGACAAAAAAACGAAAAAATAAAGAAAGAAAGAAAGTAGGTTAGACCAGAATCGTCGCTGAGGTAAATTTTCGCGAAACTTGGCGATGCGTCAGCTTAATTTCTGGAATTCCAGACTAACAACGGTCTTGGTTTAATACGAGACACCAGCGAATCAACATACAGACAAAACAAACTTCTATACCAGTCTTTACTCAGTCGTTACGCTCGAATGAATCGATAAAAGGAGCGAAGAGTCGAACCCTGTGTCACTGTGCTTAAGCGGTCATTACTTGCCGACAAGTTGTCGAAGGAATATAGTTTCGAAAACTGTACAGACGCACTGCGAACAAGCGTTGGATCGGGAATTGGTTTCACTCGCCCTCCTGGGTCGTCAGCTGTGCACTGACAGTGATTACAGGGGTGGAAAATCGCTTCGAGACAAGCGACGCTGCGCGGAGAAACTTGATACGTTCAACTCTCCGTTATACTCTGCACGCTTCTAATCGCAATCCCGAAGTTTCACACGCGGTGATGTACGTACGTTGCAGCTGATATTCGCAAAAGTTTACAGGGTTCCTCGCCTGAAATTACACGCGGTTAAAGTTACGAACGTTGACGTAACGGTGGCTGTTGAGAAAAAAAAAAACAAAAAAAAGGAACGTAGAAAAAAAAAACGTTACGACGCACCATTAGAATTTGGTACACCATACCGAACCAAACATATGCTCATATTTTCGAAAAGCCAACTTCTTGAAAATGTTTCTGAAATTGGAAAATAATGAATTTCTTCCCGATGTTCCGTGACTTAATTCAACTTCGCGACAATATCAAAATCTCTTTTGTAGTGTTCGAAATGTGATTACCGGTTGTAGCAGTCATGTTCGATACACCGTTAGAAGATTACGGTCATAGACGACGGAGAGCTGCTAGGATCCAAGCTTCGAATCCTGAACAGTGTGACGAGTTTTAGAAAATTGACTGTTTAATAAAACTGGACCACGGTGGGCTGCGTTTCGAATCTACTTAAATAGTTGGAAAATCGAGGAGTATACAAGGCTTTTAAAATATTTCTCGCATCGAACGAACGATCGCGTTGCATCTGCGAAACGAATCCCAAGCTCAGAAAACCGACAATATCGATGAAAACCGTCCCCAAAGTTAATTTCCCTGCCCAAAGTGGGTTGGAATACGACCCCCTTGAACTGACCCGGGAATTCCTAGGTCACGGATTCGCCGGCGAAAATCTTCCCCGAAGTAAGGAGCGCCAGCAGCAGCAACAGTCCTCGAGGTTGACGGAAAAGAGGTACAGCGCTGCCGCGGCTTACGCGGCCCTCCAGGGTAGCGAAGACGAGCTCGTCGCCGGCGGTGAAACGGAAGACGTCGCCCTTAAGACGCCGGGCAGCGAGACGGAGGACACGGACAACGGAGGCGGCGAGGAGGAGACGTCGAGGCGCTTCACCTTCCTGCGGAGGTTCCGCAGCCCCCGATTCGGCGAGGCTCACCACAAGAGGGTGCCGACTCCGATGAAGCGGAAACACAGGAGGAAGAAACTCGCCGACGACATGATCGACGACACCGTCGACGACGGAGTCGGCGAGGAGCCCGGCACCGATCAGAGGGGCGTCCCCGACCCCTACTACCCCATATATCTTCCCATTGATCAGGCCTTCAAGGCCAAGTACGTGTTTCATCACAAGAAGGGGAAAACTTTTCAGGAACGGTTGTACGTCTTCCTCGAACATCCCGGCGGATGGATTTGTTTTGTCTACCACTTCACAGTGTGAGTACTCGATCGAATCGCCTTTCCTTCTCGCATCTTCGCCGTGTCGTTGTTTTTTTTTATTTCATTTTATTTGATTTTTTTTTTGAGGGGGGGGGGGGGATTATACCTCGTTTCATGCATTTTCATGAGATACGTGTTTGGAAGACTGTCTGGAAAACAGGACGGTCTTAGTGGAATGAAAATTTCTCATCGTTTCTACAAACCGCTTAGTAATTCGTTCTTGAAAGTCTGTTTCGTCGATTTTTTCGGTAACCACCTCAGAAACGATATTGCGACTATACCGTGATTTTATAATGACGGTATGTCACATCTCTGATTGCCCGAAAACACAATTCGCTCGATATGGTTCTTAGGAGTAATGAGTGGAAAATAAAGACGGAATTTATTTATTACATACAATACAAATTCAAAGAAGCGAGGTCGTCGAGTTTATTGTTTTCCCAACATGTATAAACAACTTCGATAAATTAGGTGAGTAAGGAAAGTGACGAATAATTGGCTGCTCGTTTTGAAAATTATTCTAATTTGTTGACCTCGCAATATCGTCTACCGTAGCAATAATAATACGATAATTGGTTCAATCGAAAGAGGTACTTATAATTTCAGGCAAGAAATAGTAAGGTGTACATTTTCCCACGGGTATCCAATTATCTAATGAGACGAGGAAAATTGAAGAATGTATAATTTTTGAATTCCCGAAAGACTTGCGGTAATAGTGCGTGCGTTTATATCCTACTCAACGACTGTAGTAAGAATTGAGATCAATTATAATGTCGCGAAAACGACGTAATTTGGCGAGACGAGAGTCAACTGACACGGCTAAAAGCACGGAGCTTGAAGCTTTCAGTGTCGAAAATTTGCAGGATCTTCCCGAAATGAAATCCTTTCAGCCCTCCTCCCTCCCCTCGCGATAATTGTTCTCGAAAATCCGATCGAGCGACAGAAGCTACGAGCCTTTTCCTTCTTCGCCACACTTGCCGAGGTAATTCCGGTGACTCGATATCGATGTCACGCCCGCATGTCGCTTTCCCCGAATAAACCCGACGAATCTAGCTACCGTATGAGAAAACTGTGCTCGTTAGCGGACTCTTGGTTTTCGACTCCGTGGCGCCAAAATATAGATCCACACTGCAACTGTGCATATCTATAAATATACCTTTTCCTACTCGCGCAAAGAACCGTGCAAATCAGGTCGGGCTGTCCGACGGATTTCGGTATAAATATCCGTGTGTACTTTCGACGCGAGAAACGAACTTGAGCCCTGCAGATACGGAAATTAAGAGGGTCCTCGCGCATTATTTGACTTTCAGATTATCGCGAGAGATGCGATTCCGCGAATAATCTTGCCGGGGACGATTCATGCTTGAATATAAATTGTCATTTCGTGATTTTAATGAAACGTCTCTCGTTTTTATTATACGCTGAAAAGCTTTTAGGGAGTAGAGGTGTAAAAATTCCGAACAATTATCCTTTTACGGAGTGCGTGAATCATCTCGGAAGATACGAGGGAAATTCTCTCGGAAAAGTAGAAAGAAATAACGTGCGTGTGGGTATCCAAAGAATAATTGTGAAGATACGAGAGGAAAATGGCTGCGTCGAATCCCATAGATGATAATAATTTTCACCGACGACTCGACGTACGAAGGCTAAACGTTATTATATCAAGCCACCCTTACGCCTTGTTCTGCTGTTTGTTTGGCCTACATAAGCTATCGCGTTGCGGTCAAGCGAAGATAACCGAGTTTGAAATATGCGAGGGATGAATATATCATGAGCCCTCCGCGTTACTTTATCGCCCCTTCGCTCGATTACCGCAGGACTGCGCGATCCTTTATTATCGTACTGTATTTTGATGCCGAATATTCCTCCTCGATCGATCGATAGATCGAATAGATGCGGCTCTTTTATCCGTTCGTTCGATGCAAACAAGGTATAAACAAAGTCCGAAGGGCGATGCAAACCCGCCCCTAAGGATCGTTTCGGATCGCTGAGCTGCTGCCGGTGAATTATAACGTAATCATTGCTCACCGGTAGATTTATTCCGAATTAGCAAGAAAGGAAGAAATTCGCTAACGAATAACAAAGCGATACCTTTTTCAAGCCCGTTTGAAAAAGGATAGTTAAATACATATATATATATATATACACGCACAAAGGCGAATCGAACTTTCAACACAAAGGATATTATCCTTATTCCATTTTCGAATGTGGGCCATCGGTTTTATTCTTGTCTGTTTAATTTTTCACTCCTTACTCCCACTGATCGATGCAGCATTTCTATAGGGCTGTTGTTAATTGGCACAGGCTAATAACGATAATTGTGAACTTGTGGAGAAAAGTCCCGAGAGAAGTTATAACAGAGAATTTGTGAAGAAATTGATCGTTGAAAAATTTAGCAATTTACTAGACTGTGAGAAACGTTTTTGCAGCTAGCAGAATCATCGGGTCCTTGGGACACACGGCTTATGTAATATGTATATGTATATATATCGCTGTCCCGTGTCCTCGGAAATGAAAAAAACTAATTCACGTGAGGCGTAATTTATCTGCTTGATAAATCACCGGTGTAAGAATAGGGGAGAAAAAAAAATGGAGACCTTTTCAGCTCTATAAATTTCTTCCGTTGAAATGCGATCGGTGTCGTGTAACTGCCTGTATCCGTTCTTCGGTAATTAAACTATGACGTGTGCGATGTATCAACAGGCGGACGAAAAAATAACGGTCCGTAAATGAACGGATATATTGATTCTTAAAGCGTCAAATTTCACTTTCCGTAGGTAATAAAATTCCGCGTAACAGGGATCAAATTTTCAGACAGAGGTATCATATTATCGAATTGCTTAGCGAATTAGTCATGCGGATGGAGTTTTCGGTTTTCTCGATTATTTTCCCTCTTTAAAGAAACACCGCTGGAGTATAACATTTGCAATATAATTCGCGAACACGGAGAAGGCAAATCGAGGTCAAAAGGTGGCGAGGGTAATGAATTAGCTTCGTGTTATTTTACAGGTTTGCTTGCACAACGGCGTACCCTTTGGTAAAAACAGACCTAATACACAATATCTAACCGTACGCTGTGTTTTCTTTCTTCACTCGCTTTATCTCGCCATTACTAAAACAGTAACGTATGTACGTTTATATATATATATATATATATATCACAGCAATTAGCCAACTCGTCGGCTAATTGCGAAATGGCCGAGCGAAGGAAGAGAGAAGAAAAAAAAAAAAAAGAAGGCGAATGAAAACGAAAATCGGCCAAGTCAGATGTACGAAAAACGAAGGTAAAGGAAGGACGTGAACAGAAAACGAACGTATCGAAAGAATTGTTGAATTCACAAAATATGGCGACAATAATATGCATTGCAATGCTAGCACTTTGAAAATTGCGCGAAAGTCTGCGGCTGCTTCTTCGTTTCCGCTTTTTCGTAAAACACGGATCGCGAATTCCATCTCTCTCCTAACTTTCCCCGCTTGTAGCGTAACGCGGATATGACCACCGGTTTTTCCGGATGAAGGGGAATGAATTATTACCCATGCACACCGCTTTATTCCGTTTCAAGAAGTTTTCCATCGCGCCCTTTTTCTCGCCCACGGTGTTTTTATCAAATTTTTAACGACGGAATTGTCGGTACGAACGCGAATCGACTTTCGGGCGAAGCGTCCAACGCTACGGCTGAATTTTCCACGGACACGCCGAGGACCTTTTGCAGTTTTAATCGCCCTTTTCAAAGCGACTTTCATCCTGCTCGCTCCCCCCCCCCCCCCCCCCCCCCTTTGTTTTGTAATTTTTCTCCCCGTGGACACTCTCGGTGCGAGTCGTTCACCACAAACTGCACGGATTTCGGCTTCTTACGTAAATTCATGTATCAATAAAATACCGACCCATCAAGAATCCGGTATAACTTGGGCATAATTTCGATCTAATATCCCGGGGACGGTTGGCCCTTCACCCCCCGCATCGGGAATCGATTTTATTCGCGTGGATCCGAGTCTAGATATTCCGGATCGTGAATCTGGCTCGATCCAATAACCTTTGGTTTTCATATCGCCCGAAGTCTTCTTAGAGGGATATAATAAAAATCCGAGAAAGCGGAGGAAGTCGAACTAAATGGGATCGTTTTTGATTCTCTACACTTTTCTCAACCGTCGACACGATCGGACAAAGTGTACTTTGATCTTTAAAAAATCGCAACAGAAAAGGCGCGTTAATTTTAATCTATTCTATTCACCGCGACAACTGGATGACGATTCATATCGCTGTCTAGTGATACAGCGTGTTGCGGAAGGAGCGCGAATTTTTCTGCATTTCCCAGGACGACTGTGACAAAACTAGTTTCGGTACTTTGGCATTCCGCTTCGAAGCACTCAACAAAATTGAACTAGGCAAGATACACTCGGATTGTGCAGCACGAGCCGGACCCGCAGGCCTATTGCCTATTTTCACTCGACCCCGGAGCTTGTACATACGTAAATACATACATACATGTACATATATTAGCTGGGGGCAAAAGTTGGTGGAAATTTTTTTGCATTCGTGTGATTTTTTCTCTCTCTTCCTTCCCGACCTCTTTCTTCGCTTCCTCCCTCACTTTCTACCGCTGAGAATATTCCCGCCTGGTGAAAAAAACCTGACAGGTGTGGAACGATAACAATACGTTTCAACCAAATAGAAAGACGTTCTTTATTCATTGCGACTCTCTCCAACTTCGCTATTCGGAGTATGGTACATGGATGTATGTATGTATGTATGTATGTAAATCTACACGTTCAGCATGCAATCGTATGTACACGCTTTGGGGAATAAAAGCAAGGGATTCTTCGCTGGATGTAAATTCGCGATCCACTTCGGAGCTACTGTACGTATTTTACCTATTTCACGACACACGCATCATGCGTACGTTGCTTGATATCGGAAATTAATGAACCTTTTCAACCCCCAACGGACGTGTTCTGTAAATCCTCGATCGTCTCGCTTCCGAACAATTTTTTTTTATCGGATTCCATTGTCTATGTCAGATCCGGATATTCTCTCACCCTTCATACATGGTTTTTTTTTTTTTTAATCAAACAATTTTATTACTTTTCTGTCCTGCGCGGTAAAGAGGAGGCTATTCGGGTCTCGGTTTGAACTAAAAGTTGTTTGAGGGTAAATTCGGAGTTCGGTTTCCTTGCGCAGCGGCGTCCGAAATCCCGAGGGACGTATACGGCGAAAGGTCTGTCCGGGGAAATGTCGAGATACCGGCTTGGATAGGTTGAAATTCTAGCAACAGAATGCGGCAGCCAGCCACAGCCGGATTCGCGGCGAGGTAAAGAGCCTACTTTGGTAGGAATCGAAGGATGGATGGATGGATTGATGGATGAATGGATCGCAAGTTATCTGGGAGAGAGGAGAGTCGGAAATTTCTGCTCGGATAAACAGCTCGCCGAGTTAACTCATCGATAAACAGGTTACCTGATTGCCTCTTCGTTACTCGAATTCGCACACACACACATAAACGTATATATATATACATATATATATATATATAGTTATTTACACATGTACGTATATACATTGAGCCACTCCGCCCCTGCGGAGGATTCGCAGCGTTCGAAACACGCCGCTGGATCAAAGACTCCACCGGCGTCTTCTTCGTCGAGTTAAAGACTCTGGCGTATACAGTCTCGGGGCAATTAGCATTTGCACTAATTAAGGCTGATTGTTAGTCCTCCCTTGGCGTGTCGAATTAACAAACGTTAAACTCGAAGATCCCCTAAACTTCGGCACGCCGAGGCGTTCGGCGTTATTCGATATTCCCGCAGCAGCTCCGAAACGCTGGACTCTTATCGTTAGATGAACGTGAATTGTATTTTTGTTTGTTGGATTACTAGATCTTTCAGCATTGACAATGAGTATTTATCCTATTGACATATTCGCAAGCTACGAAGATTTTAAAATCGAAACGACACTGATTTTTCACTTTTTCTACCGTCAACTCAATGTTGCTATCGGTGCAGTATTGAAAACTCGAATACTCGACGATATCAACTGTGGAATTGCTGAGAACGGTCTCACGAGTCAAATGAATTATGGCAGAGTTAAGTTGAACCGGATGCTTTGCCATTTTTAAGATGTTCGGGCTAAAAAATCCATACCTGTATCCAAGTTTCTGCTTATAATTTTGGTAAATATAGTTCTTTCTTGCATTTTTAGTAAATTCGTCGTTACTTTTTCAATCATTCCTACCGCACCCACGGTTTTCTCGAGGTACGACTAAAGTTCGATTTTTTATTCACATCCATTTATGTCACTTGTTCGAAAACAACGCTGCGATTCGTTCGGATGTTAGTTTAACAAACTGTAATCCCGTCGAATCGAGTGGATATCCGTTATTGAACGAAACCCCGTTCAATCCTGCAAATCCACGTTATACGTATAACCCGTACAATTTTCATTTTAATGTCACAGCGCTGAACTTACCGGCAATTATTGTTTTACCAGATGTCGATTTAATACCGATCACCAGAGCATTAAATACACGCCCGTCGGTGTCGCGAGTGACAAATGTTTTCTTCTTCAATACTGTAAGTTTATTTTTTCTCACGCCTAGATATATTAATTTCGATTCACGTTCGTCGCCACTCTACGTACCTACTTGTCTATCGATTGCTTAATGCCGTTTCATTCTTTGTTCTTTTCATTTTCTCGTTTTCTTTCGTTCTTTTTCTTTTTCTTTTTTTTCTTTTTGTTGCTCTTGCGGTCAGCTCGCTTCTCTTTCTTTATACTCGTATTCATCATCCCGTACATCATGTACATTTTAGACGTGTATCATGTATGCAATTTATACCGTGGAAAATTCCGCATGGCGAAGGATGTTCGCGAGCTGTTTTGTTAATCCATCCTTGTCATGCGACCAGCTACTTTTATACCCATTAATATGTACGTGGATACGTTATAAACGTATACATTGTTATGCTATGTATAGATTGTGTGTCCATCCGTAATTCCATGTACGCATGCAGATCTGTACATGTATGGTATACGTATACACGTGAGAGACATAGATGTATATATATAAGATATAAAATCGGCTATCGGAAAATTGGATGATGGTGAAAACGACGGTTGATTGCAAAGAATGTAGAGAAAAATTATCCGATGTGAAACAAATGCGCGATAACAATGCGAATGAAGAAGGATAAAAAGACGCGTTTCTATTTGTCGACGAAAGGGTGAGTTTGTGATTTTTGAGAAAAAAAAAAGTAAAAAAATTTCACTCGACAAAGGGAGATAAACGATATAAAACCGAAACAGAACAAGAGAGAGGGATGAAAATCCCGGATTCCATCGTGAAAATTACCGCGGGTCGGTACAGAGTTTATTTCATGACAGTCAAAGGATTTCTTTATACTCGCGATAAAAGCTCGCCAAGTACCTATTACCACTCTGCTAAAATTTTACAAAGGAAACAATTCCAGTCCCTTCCTCAACGCCGTGCAATTTTTTTTCTCCCTCATTCACTCCTTTTATCCTCCCCTTTCATTCTTCGAGTCTCGTATAGAAGTTTCGCCCCCATTTTTATTCTTTAATCCCTGGTCAGCGTTACGTAGAGTCGCGTATGTATTTCAAATACGCAAGTTCAAACTTTTGCATAGTACACGATTAAAAAAACGTTGTAAAAAAAAAAAAAATTGAAGGGCAACCACCGATGCTCGACTACTGAAATAATAAAAATCCAGTTGTTGTTGGGGATTTTTCTTTTTTGTTTTCGTCTTTCAGTTTATCAGTGAACGGTAAATACTTTTTGTGATAAAAAATAAAAGAAGATACATTTTTTTCTCCTTTTGAAACTCTCGTCCCTTGAAAAATAATATCTCATCCACAGTGTTTGGAACTTGACCCTAAAATTGCAGATAAATTTCTAAGCCTAACGTAATTCATACTCGCATGTCTTGATTACGTTACGTTACGTTCAATACCTACTATCATAATTAATACACAGATCTCTCCGATTCGCGTGTAGAACTCGGACCGTTTCCACGTTGCTCGAACTCCTGTATGTACAGTTGTGCGTTCGGCTAAAGCTCGTAAGCAACAATTCCCTGGGCAAGCATACCGCGTTCAATGGAGGCCTATTCAATTTCCCTTTGACACTGTCCGGTCATCCGGTAACGTTATCATTGCTCGCTTCTGCCGCGGTCGATTACACCGGGAACACGGAGGTGGGTATAAATAATTTATGAAACAGCTTGCGCCTGCTTGCCCACGGCACCTCGTCATTGGTTAGGATATCGCGATTAATCCGAACTTTCGTCGACAAAGGCTCATCGGCTCGCCGTGGTGGAGTTGGAAGAACCGTGGACCACAAATTAGGAGGAGGACATTCGAGGAGAAAGCTTTCGCTTCTGTTTCGACTTTCGGCGAGCCTTTCGTAAATCGTATCGCGGAAAAACGGCGCGTCTGTTTTGTCAAAAACTGGTGGAAATCTAGGAAAAGATGCGGCGAAGTCCCGGAGACGTATTGCTGTCTTTGAAACGAAATTAAACTGAGCGTGTAACAAACGCGGCTGAAATACAAGCCCACCGGCGTTTGCCAATAATTTGCGACTCGGCGCAGTTCGAGGGGCATCCGATGAGGGAAAACTATTTTTACACGTCATTGGAGGTTCGTAATCCAATCCCGTGTACTGCGGAAAATTTTACGCCGTATATCAAGGCGGCCGGCCGATGGAAACACAGCGAACAATAAACCGCACCCACCGAAATTGCGCTTTCCATTTTCGAATTAAAACGCCGCGAAAGAATTGCGAATCACCGATTCGCACCGTAACGAGAAATCAGTGGACGTAACGGAGGGAATTTACTCACAGTTTTTCTGCACCGAGAGACGTTTCTAGTCGTGGTTACTTCACAGTCCTTAATTATTTCCACTGTTCGTATATTGTGAGAAAAAAAAAAAATATATTGTTCTTGGGTACAGAATGAGAATTAGTTTTCTAATCGTAACTAGAAAATCTAAGTTATAGGTGTTACTGTTCTTTTGTTTTTTTCTTGTAAACATAGCGATAAATTGATATTTTTTGCAAGAATAAATCGATGTCAAGAGCTTATTCAAGTGCAAAATTGTGGTAAATTGATTGTAAATAAACAAGCGGCTTCAATGCTTTGCAATAACCAGAATATTTACCATACCGACAAACCATTGATAATAATTATTATAAATGGTTTCACGCAAGAGATTTTCTTTCACTTCGAGAAAATATTCAAACCGTATAACAATCGTTGTATAACGCTAGGTAACTCAGTCAATTGTATAATTTTCTGGTGACCGTAAGGCATGAAAATTTTTTTTCTCCTTGCGGGGATTCGAATACCACGGTATTGTATCTAGATATCTATTGATACTGGAACATGATGTAATATGAAGTAGAAGTTTTCAAACGAAATTGTAAAACCAGTCTAATAAAACAAATATAAAATTCATTATATTACTAATTTAGTTATCGTTGTAAAAGTGATCGCATCAGTGCGGGAAACAAATGTAACGTGAAGTGGGAACTTTATAATGAAATTGTGAAACCAGTCATATCGACTGGTCTGGTAGTTCTAGCGTTAATAAAAGCGTTGTGCACTTTTGTTAGATATACACTTATTGTGGCGCGGTTTCGAGTTATCCGAATTGTTAAACACGCGCTGGACTCCACGCAATATTTCAGAGTAGGAAAAAAGAGTGAAACAAAGGGGAAAATCGACGAAGTTTAATAACCGTGAACACGATGCGGTTACGCTCGTACGCATGGATGTCCCATTGAAATTTAACACACGCAGCGCGGGTTTTGCGCGCGATAAAATGACAGAAGGTACACATCGAACTGAATTCGCGAACCCGACCGAGTAGTGAAAACAATTCGGGTTATCTCTTCGGCCATAAATCTCTTGCGGCGCGGAGGAATCCTTCGGCGAGTATACGCTTTATGAGTGAAAAATCGTATCTCGTTGATAATTTGACTTTTATACGGATGCGAACGCCGCCTTTTCTCGTTTTCCTCGACCTCCGTTCCCCCGTGTAACATCGTTACCGGCAAAAGGAGAAAGAAATTACTCCTACATTTTACGTAAATTGCCATTTAAACTATTCAATTTTCCAAAAATTGCAATTTTTCACTTGGGTCCGCAGCAAATTGTACGACGAATCACCAAATGACATTTCACTACAATCGTTGAAAATTTCTTACATACGTACCAGGGCTGATTGTCGTCAAACAATACACGCTGGCACAGTAATTGCTCTGAAAATAAAAACTGTTGAATCCAAGAGAATATTTATTCCATCAGTCCCGTAGCAGACATTTAATCGTCTCAAACGGTTATTGCAGTTAGGCAAAGCTTATTCGAAATAGAAACATATTTGTTGGAATAATGAAATATTTTTATCTGCTAAGGATTATTGAAACGAATGTTATTATGGATCTAACTATTTTTTTTTTTCCAGCGTACCTTACTCGACCGCGTATAACTCGACTCGCGAGGCTAAGTCACGTCATTTCTATGTTTTCTTTGATCTGATATTCAGCGTAACTAATATATATACGTACGTCTAGGGCGAGACTTAATCTGTTTGCGTAATCGTCTCCCACCGCACCGCCATTAAATCCCATGCCGGTCAACCCTTGTAGCTCGATTCTCTTTGTACTTTCCAGCACTTTGATGCACTGAACTGATTCCGCGTCCTACAGCTGCTCAAAATCAAATCCAGACTCGCCAACTTGTGCTTGTATCAGTGAAATCCTCGATAGGGTCAAGTTCTCAGTTTTGAAGTTGAATGAAATTTTTTTTTTTATACGTAGCCTTAAAAGGTAACGCTTGACTTGACTTGACTTGAATTCGTTAAAAAAAGCTCTTTTCAATTTACAAAAAATTAACGACCTGAAATTTAAATGAAGGAAGTTCAGTTATTGACAATTTGAAAAAAATCAGATCACCGTTTCGTCCGTTTTTCATTTCAAATGCCAAAATCGCAGGACTTGTCAAACTTCGATGGATCAGAGCTCATTTTGCCAGTGTATAAATTTACAACAAGCGGCTTGAAAGTAGTTTCAATTAACGTGAATTTTTTCCGCAATATAAAGCGTAAGTTTATTAATCAAACTTTTATAAACACGATTTTGCACAAAAAGTTCTTGTTGATTAATTCTACTATCTTTTTTCACTTTAGTTTTTTGTTTTTAAATATACTTCTGTACTACGAAGAAACTCTTTTAGTAAAATCCAAGTCAACGTAACCCGATTTTCACGTTTCATACCCTGATTTCCATTCGCTGAATTTTTTCACTCAACTGTAAGCCCCGTGCAACCCATACGAAGGAACCCTTCTACACTACACGGCGTCACGATCCCCGCTCCACCCAATTTCCAAGAAGCAACGAGGAAAACGAAGCGGGGTTGTAATAATCAAAAGTACAGCAAGCGAGGTTTCATCACTTGCCGTTCGTTGTTGACGGACAGCTAATCCTCCAGCTTCTCTTCCTCTCCCCCTCTCTCTAGCAATACGTAATTCTCTCACACAGGGCAGGTTGATAGATCGCCGATCGCTTCGTCAATCAGTCTCATACGGCTGTATGCACTATCCACCGAATCGAACCGCAGATACCGTAGGCTAACTGTAAGGGGGGCGAGGGGGTTTAACTTTAGGAAGGGGTTCAAGCTGCGAGTCGAAAGCAGTTATGTGCTGCGGCGGGGGTTCGAGCTTCGAAGAGAGTTGTTCGGGGGATGAGAGGAGGAGGAGGGGGATTGAAGAGTCGTGCGGGTGGCTTCTCGAACTTTGCACGTAGAGGGAATGATATGGATCCGAGAGGGCGAGTTTCCCCTCCGCCCCTTTATCCTTCCTCTTCTATTTATTCTTCTCCCAGCGCTCGCTGCTCCCTCTTTCCATCACTTCGCGCCGTCGAAGAGCATCGAGGAGTGGGCAGAATCCCTCTGCAGAGAATAAATAATAAATTCAACGTTTACGACGCGATCGAGTCTATTTATTCCTCGGGGTAACTTTCGCCCTCTTCCAAGCTCGTGTTCTCCGTCTATAATCCGTCAAAAGTTAATACACCGGAATCGAGAGCTCCGATCATCCATCACAACGTGTTTGCGGCAGCCCCTTTATCTTTTTTTTTATCCAAGACAAATTATTAAAACGTCGGATCTTCCCGCCTTGCTTTGACGGAGGTTTGTACGCCGAGTAAATTGGATCTTCACTCTTCTCTTTCTCGTCTCGTTATTATTTCAAGGAAATTATCGCGAATATTGAATACCTACCTACGCGGCTCGTCGATCTTCGAAAGTAACGTTGAATCGCGTAACGAGCGAGTGTAAAAAAATAATCACTCTGACAAACCGAAGTTTACCGAGGTACAAGAAATTTCTATCGATATTTTCTTACATTCGCGCAACGGTTTTCGCTAATTAACAAACAGATTTATTTCTTTCATAAAAATTACCCGAGGTAATGTTATTAGCTATTTTAATATCGGTTTGTTCATGAGGAGAGAAAAAGGGGCCCTCGTGACCTTGAAATTTTTAACACATCCACGCAACGCGTATCCGCATTACTCTGAAAGGTACACTTTCTTACCCCGCGAATTGAAAGTCGCATTTATTTCAACGCACGAGCACACGCCCGCGATATAATCGTGATTTGTGGGTGAGCTTTGACCTGTCAATAGACGGGAGTGAGTCTCGGATATATGGAGGCGAGTAATGCTCGGCGGGCAGCCGTGATTCATGACTGGTCATTAATAGCCGTTCTCAAACGAATCGCCGTACCCGTAATTCGTTGTTGCACGATCCAAGCATCGTATTCCAATCACGTAGCAACGACAGCCACAGATCTATCGCCTCTCGTCTGGCTCTTACGCGGCCTTCGATTTCATCCCTTTATCAGGAAATTCAGGCACCCGTTTATCGGGGGTAAAAATCTTGGGCATTTTCACGCATATTCACGCTTATGCGAAAATTCCATCGCCTGCAAACGAAACTCGCTTGTATTCATCGACGATTCTCCGTCGTCCATTTTTCCCGTCAATCACCTTCGACCATGACGTAGGTATAATCAATCTTGCTCTATTGCATTCAAATTTTTTCAGCGACTGCTACGAGCTGCTCTATTTTTATTAACAACTGCTCAAGTTTTGCGTACGTCGTGTATCAATATTTTCACCTATACGGTCAATTTTACACCGAATTTGAAGGAGGTGAAGTTAATTGTGCATTCCCTGAACCTTGGCTTCAAAATAAGAAAAAGAGCGGGGGTCAGGGAGGGAGAGCAAAAATTGTTTTTACTCGTACGAGAATCCGCATCGACTGTAAAGAAGTAACGAGCGAAATCGTCTACCGTAAAACTTTGAATCGTTTCCCCTTTATATACGTGTGTTTGACTTCATTTGTCTCGCAACCCTCGTAAAGTTTAACAAGGAAAATATGAAAGACGATGGTTCTGCGTTTATTTCTGTCGACACTGCTTTCCCGACGGATGTTGGAAGAGGGGAGAGGGATAAAAAAGAAATGCTTGCAATCCTCGCGCTTCCGATTTAAGCCCCAATTCTGTCTATGTATGGTATTGGAAAAATCCTGCATACTAAACGCACGTCATAAATAAGATCGATTCTTTTACGCATCCGTTGCGCAATTTTTCGAAATTTTTTCGTCGTCGGAGTAGAACTTCCATGAATTTATTCGAATCGGCAATATCTTAAATTCTAACGACGAGTACAAGAAATAACTCTGATCGTGCGATTTTCTTCATTCTTCTTCATCGAGAATTTTTCTTCATCTTTTACCACCGCGCGGGCTTACAAGAAGCTTTGCGTTCCGCTGGCTTAGTTGAAAAAAGCTGCATCCGTACAACTATAAGCGGAGAACCAATTTGTGGTATTTCGTATGAAACTGAAATCTATTCCCGACTCGGGGAAAATGCGGTTTCGCGGTAGCTTTCAACCGTGCTTGAAAATACGACGCAAGCTCTCCGATCCAGCTCTCGGTCGAACCTCTAATTAGTGAATAATTAACTCCAGACCTAGGATATTTGGCGGTCCTAATTATTGTTCTGACACGGGCGGCAAATAATACCGACCGGCTAACCCGTTACTCTCCGTGTAAACTTCACAGTTCGGGCGGTTCGTATTTGGGCTGCACAAGCGAAACGAGGAACCGAAACGAGGAACGGGTCTCATTGTTAACTACGTGTTACCCGGAATAATGCGCGCAGCCGCATTCGGCAGGCGGGAGGAAATTTCGAGACTTGGCTTTTCGTTTCAGGCGATGATTTATCCGGTTACTCTTATCGCCTGCGCAGAAACTTGTAATGCGCCGATTCCCGAGCTTTGGCCAAGGTCGCTGGGTCAAGGGGTCGCATTGAGAAACACCGACTTACGGCTGCCAATCTTCGTTCCCTTAAATTTCCCGACACTTCTCGCGTGTCGTTGTAGCCCGATTGTAACCGAAGATTGACATCCTTTTCTGTACTTCCCGCAGGTCGCGTTGACCAAACGTCACCCTCCTCAAGGGCGTAGATACTCGAGTCGAAAATGCGTGGAAGTAATGATACACGATCAAACGGAGAATTAAGGGGTGCAACTTATCGTTAGACCAATCAAGTAGGTATCCGCTAATTAGAAGAGTCTCTGTGGTGTAAAAAAAGAAACACGTCGAAAGACCTTGTCGTTGTAACAACTTCAGAGACATCCTATTATTTCTATTATCGTATTTTACCAAAGAATGATCGGTATATTTCGACAAATTTCAATGAAAAATAGCTTTCATTTCATTCGTTAACGAATTCTCCACAGGATTGTCCAAGATGCAGACATTTCTTGTTGAGCTTGTCGGTTGTTTATAAAATTCGACACGTACGATTGTTATGTGGCACAGATGACGAATGATTCGATAAAGATACGTTACTGTTAATCACAATTCGAATTAGCGATCTACGCTGGACAAAAAAAATCATTTACGATAATAAAATGAGCTTTTTGATGATAAAATAGTAGAACAACATACCCAGGTGTGATTTATCTGATGCGGTTGAAAATGACAAGACGTTTCATCGCTGCCGATAAAATTTCTGATAGTGTGAAAGCAAAAAAGTTCCCGCGTGAGAATAACTTTGTTTCGTCGGATGTGGCTAGTTGTAAATAACGAGCTTCGGCGAGACTTGTTAAAGCTCTGCATTTGTCTCCTTTTTGTTTCAATACTCCTTGCAACGAAGCTCGATTAAAGGTGGACGATTTCTTTTACTTCAGCAGCTCGTTTCTCGCCTCGCATTATCGACCATGTACCTACGACATATCGTACTAGAAGGATATAATAGATGGAATAATTCCGGTTCTCGAACGTCTTTGAGATGTCGTGTCAGAGCGCCATTAGGGTGTGCAAACCAAAGCCTAACCTAACCCAACCTAGAGCCTGATCTAACCTACGGCTTGACCCTTATCGATCCCTGCTAATGTATGGTAATTGTATTTTTCGTTGCCGCAGGATCGAGGGAGATCCTTCGAGGCGTCGCCCTCCTTATTTGCATGAGCAAACTTATTAGATGTGGATTTATTTCCCTTCTTTCTTTCCCTCCTCGTTTCTCTTTCCTCTTCATCCCGAGGGATCGAACACTTTGTGTACGTTGGAAATATTTTCGATACTCGCGAAGGGTGTGAAGCTGCGGGTTTGACGACGAAAAATAATTTATATCTTCGTAGAAAAAGGAACGAGAGGAAATTTTCAATTTTCTCGCAGTGTTACTCCTGTCGCTGGTTGAGTCAAGGTTTATTTATGGAAAAGTAAAAAGAGAAAAAATAAACAAAAATTGCTTCACCACCTGCAGCAGACAACGTTGTAAGATGTTATTCCGATCAATAACCGTGCTCAACAGCTCTGAACGTTATTCAACGATACGTCACTCGGACTCACTGTAAATATCTACGTCCGCGTACGTAACATACACAAAACTACGAAGCATCGCGTTGATTGGAAAAAGCGTCGTCGGTATTTGTCGTTAAAAAATCAATGCGCCTGTTTTTTGGATCCAAAATCTGTGACCGATCGAACGAAAAATTGTTGTATCGAAGGGTAAATGACCTGGAAAGAATAGAACAGAGGTCGTCGTGTTATATTTCGCGATAACTTTTTCGCAGTTCGAGATATAACGATCAGTGCTCGCCGCGAAACCTTCTGGGATCCGTACGGGCTTACAGGCCTGCGATCCGTTTAACGTGACGAATGTCCCCGGAGGGTCTCGTTAATTAATGGCGAAAGGCTTTCGGGAATTTATGGACACAAAGGATAACGCAATATGCCCGGGCGTCGACGACGGTTAAACACTGCTGATTAACAGCGGCGCAGAACCGAAACTGTACCATAGGTTATATTTCCCGCCTAATTACAGTGAGAAAAAACAGACCGCGGAGACTTTGATCCATCAATTTCAGGATTTTCTCGGTAACCTTTCTTGTCCCGTTATAGGTATCGCTTGTAATATTTCACTTTAGTTCTCTCCGGTCGGAGAGAAATGGAAATAAGTTTGTAAAGAAAAAAGTGGGAAAAAACTAAGTCAACTAGAAGCGTTCTGCTTTATTAATCTTTCCGCTACTTTTCGACAACCAAAATACGTCTCCCTGTCCAATTAAACATTGATCGGGTACTTTTGTACCCTACGTGTATCTGCAACATGCAGGAACAGAAGGGACAGGACCTTGCGTATTCACGAGGGATAACCCTTGCGAGCCGGTTGTAGGTACGTGAGTACGGGTTCGCGACAGGGTGAATACGAGCAAAGTACACAAAGGCCAAAGATAACAAGTGTGCATACCCGTGTATTTGTGGCGTAAATATTAATTGGGGGGGGGCTAGCTGAAGCAAAAGAAGAAGAAGAACAAGGCGGGGTTGAAAAACACGCACCGCTCTATACATGCCTCGTAAAATTGGACGATTTCACGAGGTTATTTTCCACGCGAATCGCCCCGTTGCGATATTTGCTTGTACAAATGATACGACTTATGTACTCAAGTATATTATGAATTTCTGTTCCAGGTTCATGGTCGTTTTAGTGTGCCTCATCTTCAGCGTACTGTCAACGATAGAACAGTACATGACTTTCGCTAACGAAACATTGTTCTGGATGGTGAGTAAATCAATGCGCATATTGTGCAGCTATAACGGTTATGTACAGTACGTATTGTACACGTAGAATAATAATAGGCGCAGATAAATTGTGCCGTATGTATATATATATATGTGTATACACGTGCGTATACGCGATTGTATGTACGTATGTATGGATATATTTACGCGTTGCGCAGAGACGGAGAATTCAAGTTTAATTAAGATGGCTCGGCCGAATTGACGAGCCGCCTTGTACCCTTATTGTCGGATAAACCGTCTCGTTATCTTTTCTGCTCAACTTGAGTCGTTGTTACGCGATGGTTATTATATTATCGCGGCACCTACTTCGGGGACGAGTTTTACCAGCCCGCGGACTAACCCGGCAAGTGCAGGCTATCGATTTTTCAGCCCAGGCAAAAAGAGGGCACGAGAGAAAATTGAAAATCCTTTGTCTCGAGCAGCTTCCAAAGCTGAGACGTCTGTTTCGCATCCAAAAATATTTATGCTCGAACTGTAATTCCATCCTGTACCTAAATTTAGACGAATATGGGTAGGTGTACGAACAATAGGGAAAGTTGCGGAGAGTCTCTTTGTTACACTCGGCCGGGGCATTAAGTCAGAGTCCGAAGGACTTGAATGCGGTATCAGGGAAGTGCTACAAGTGTCCGAAGCATTGTTTCGAGGCACCGTTGCAGAGGAAGAAGTATAAAAACCACGAAAGAGAAGAAAAAATTAAACAAAATGAAATCACTTTCCTCCGAACGAAGAACGAAACAACTCGTGAGAATCGCAGCTAGGAAAACTTGAACCGGCAGCAGCTTCTCTTTCTCTCTCTCTCTCTGGGTACGCCTTGCACCCGGGATCTGGAAATTAACTGCAGTCTTTTTTCTCCCCCGTACTTCCGAGCTTCCAGCCCGCGGGGGCTCGATCGAAGCTCTCACCTTCGTCTAATTGACGCAGCACTAATTACCGCCTGTATACCCTGTGCATTGCGCCCCGGCATATTCATGCAATTATCAACGCGACCGTGGATATTGGGTATCGGGTATCGGTTATCGACGAGCTGTACCCACCTCGATGTCGTTAATAAACAACTTTGTCGCTCGACGACTGCGCGACGAGATACGAGAGCACGTGAGTGAATTCGACGTAAAACAGGCGACGGAGGGGAAAAAAGATGTAGGATTCGGGGAAACGCTGCTTCCGGATAGTGTGTCCGGGATACGAGGGGAGACACTCGGCATCTGGACCGGATATGGGAGCTCATCCTCGACCCGAGCGAAAAACCCGCCACGAGAGGCAATATCGTCGGTTGTTCGATCCGTCATCGCGTCTTATCGACGACCGTATTTCATTGCCGTCAAATTTTGTCCAGAGACCCGCTCGTCTCGCGGTTCGCGTCGAATTCTCGGCACCCTGATTTCATTTTGCCGGGACGAAATCTTCGTCGATTAATTATTCGCTCCTGCCTAGGGATGAAATTTAACTCGATCTCGTCAGGCTGCATTAGGCTCGGCGTGGAACCCCTTTTTGGAGAATCTTAGAGCCACCCTCGGAATTTAGCTGCGTAGAATAGAATCGTCTCTCGTTTCGTCTCGTCTCATCTTCCTTATCTCTGGTTTCGAGCCAGTTCGTTCGTCGCTACGTCACGTTGCCATTGCAGTGCGAACAATTTTACGGAGGATGAGGATACCGATGAACTCGAGGAAAAGGGTCTCGCGGTTTGTCAGCCGTGGCTCTGAACCTCGCTGTCTTCTCTGGAATCGGGTTTGCGTTCTTATTCTCAATTCTATGCGTTACTTATGCATGCACGTTCGAAAGCTTTACGGCTCCGCGATGCAGCGAACTTCTGACGTTTCGGCTCGAGACTTGAGCCGGATATATTCTTCCACAGGCGTAAAACGCGCCTGGCTTTGTGTTTTCGTTCTGCTTTCGATCCTCGACTCCCGCAAGGGTTAAAAAAAACACAGCCCGAATATCCTGGGAGTATAATTTTTATCTCGATTCGAGATAATTACGCTGGGCTCGAACGACGTTCCAAAACTTTCGTAGCAATCCATCAATGGATTTGTAAAACGCTAAATTTGGTTCACGTGGAATCTCGAGTTCTCGGCAGGGAGAATATCACAAAAGAATAATAAGTAACACGGGCCGTGTAAAATTAAAAAAAAAAAAAAAGAACCCGAACCGAATCCCGTCCCGATTATAACAATTTCCGAACGTTTGAACGGAGGGGTATGGATGATAAAAAGATACGGAATGGAATCGCGGAGTGAAGATAAATGACGTGGTAGAATGCGAGAGATAAATCTTCCTTATTACACAAAGTGGTAACATTTCATCCATCAGCCGATATCGCGGAGTGTATATCACAGGAGATGGAGGAGAAAACGAGTGCCTTGCCTCTAACGCGTATCGCTTTGAACGAGGGAGTCCCCGATCATTGAACCATTGATTCCTGGGCTCTTCTTCTGCAAATAAATGCTGAAGCGGATACGCGCGTGACGCTGCACGTATCAAGTAGGAAGGTGCGATACGCGGATCGGTGAGTGCCGTGTTTCTATCTGTCCGCAGGTACGTACATCGGAACTCTTCCCCGCGGATGTATCGATCGAAGAACTCCTCCGGGACGGCTCGGTGCTTCAATAGTTTATTCTTTCGGAGTCTGGATATATCTCGCGAGCGATGCCGGGTGAGTATCGGGAGTCGAAAATAGTCGGGTTCGTCCTGAAGAAGGGACCGAAACACCTGAAATCCTATATCCTCGCGTCGATCGCTCGGCGAATTAGAGAGACGCGTCGTGAAACCGGATATCGCGTTCTTCCACATTCGCGTCACGATTTTTGGCCCGTCGATCGGATCAGGACAGGCCTTCGAAGGGTGACGAGAGTTCAACGGAGAGACGAGTCGAAGGGGAAGAAGAAGGCGGCGAAGAATCTGAAATCCTTACAATTCGCCCAGTTTTCGCCCGGTGATCAAAGCGAGGAGGAAATTGATTGGAAATAACGTTAAGTTGCTAATTTAAGCAAGGAATGACTTCCCGTTGTTACGTATCCTCGATCACCGCGCTTGTTTTTATCTTTACGTGTGTTTTCACGGGAGCAATCCGGCGTTATTGTATTGCTGTAACGCCGCGTGCACGCGTTTTCCGCAGGGATTTTCATCCCCTCGGAATTCATTCGCGTTCTATAAATTGGGGATAAGTTCCCCGCGACATGGTTCGTGTCAGGAAGTACCGAGCCTTCTTATTATTATACGGTGAGTAGGTATCTGCGTCGTACGTACGTCGAGGGGTTTTCTTACGAGCACTTTACCGTCGTCCCTCTTCCCTCGGTTTCTCCGCTTCTCGACGAGCAGCAGCCAGTCCATCAAAAGGTGGGTTCCACACGACACGCGACCTGTTGACGCTCTTTCCATTTCTTATACGTACATACCTGCGGGGCGATCGATGAGCGGCGAGGAAGGGAAAAATGAAGGGAAACTCTGCCTACTTAAACGACATGCTTCAAGTTCGGCTAACAACGAGGGGGTGGAAAAATAAAAAGCGCTGCTGCTACGCCGGTGCTTTTGGGTCCTCATCGTTACTCATCCCTGTTTCCCTTCGTGGATTTCAATCAACCTTTGTCTACTGCCAGTGGTTCTTACCCGGATCGTCCGAAAACTTGCTTCAGGCTTTCCGAAATTTCGCGTACCGCGTGTCACGGCGCTTGCACAGATCTCCCGGCCTCGGTTGATCATTCCAGAGGTGTATTTGCGAATTCGACTCCAAAACTGTCGGACAGGAAAGCGAAAAGGTTTCGAGCTGTGCTACGGAGACACTGCTAAACTTTTCGGGATTTTTACACGTGTATTTTGGATGTTTGGTTATACTTGGTCGGGTACTTTGCGAAGCTTCGATAAAAGTAGAATCTTTACTCAACTAGAGTGGAGCTAAAAAGTTGGAAGGGTCAATATTTCGACTCCTTGAGCGGCCCTCAACTATTACAACGCACATGAAAAGCTGCAGTTCGGTGGAAATGGATTGCCTACGTTTGTTCGATCAGTCACGTTTTGCTTTTCTTGCATTTTCTCCGGAGATAGGAATTGAAAATTTTTCTTTATACTTTTTATACTGGGAACTGATTCGCTTGACATTCTCGACACACGAGGTGATTTTTATTGCTGTAAAACGAGTGGATGGATTGAATTCGCGATTGCGGTACTGCAAGTTTTGCAAGGAAAAAACGAAAGTCAGTTTCCGAGGGTATAAAAATTCTCGCAGTTCGGTCAGCTTTCACATTTTATCAATAGAATTACATCAGGCCGAAGACGCGGCGCCACGATGGGAGAGGCGATAATGGATTTTACAATTATTGGAATTCGATGAGTTATTCAAACAAAATAGAAGCACCTCTCTCATTGTCGGCGCTACAACAGATAGCAGGTATCAATTTGCTCGTGGATATACATTTAGCGCCATTCCTTAGAGTTCTTTCTGCAACTTGGATATACATACAAATATTTCTCCGTATAAAAGGAAACGATTTGCGTTTTGATCGTTAATTTTTCTACAGCCGATGGCTGTGAAAAAAAAATAATAATACTAATAATAATAATAAAGCAGGAAAGGTGACGATGCGAAAAGAGTAATTTTTCACTCCTCGTAAATTGACAATAATTCCAAGGTCGATGTATACAAACGTCAATATTTTCAGGAAATATGTCTGGTAGTATTTTTCGGGGTCGAGTACATCGTCAGGCTTTGGAGCGCGGGATGCAGGTCCAAGTACATGGGATGCTGCGGCCGTTTCCGGTTCATAAGGAAACCAATTTGTATAATAGGTGAGTGCGAATATAAAACCTCTGATACCGTTTTTTTTCCTTTTTCTTTTCTTTTCCCAGATTTGATAGTAGTCGTAGCATCGATGGTGGTGCTTTCGGTCGGAAGCAACGGTCAGGTCTTCGCCACGTCGGCCATCAGAGGTATTCGTTTCCTGCAAATTCTACGGATGCTTCACGTCGACCGACAGGGTGGAACGTGGCGTCTCCTCGGTTCCGTCGTCTTTATACACCGACAGGTGAGTAAACCTTCCGAAACGCTGACCATTCCAGAACGTAAATACACACCGTAACGGTTCTGCAATTCGCGGATTCCTGCGGCGTACGCGGAGATAAGAAGAAGAGCAGATTTTTCATCAGAAGCCGTAGGAAAAGAGGAAGACGACGGAGTTTTTGGTAAAAAATACCCGTTTCAGTTATTGGAAAATGTCCTCACGACGTCGGAGCTTGGTTGTAGTTCTTGGGGTTTCGAATTACTCGCCTCACATGTGCTAGTGAATCGTAATCAATGATACACCCGTTATATCATCGGCACGCGGATAAACATCATCAACCGTCAGCAGCATTTTACTCCACGCACAACGATTTCTCACTCTTTCTGGATCAAATTCTGCATTTTACGAAGTATATTTTACCGAAAAACCTTTCACCTGCAGTTTTCAGAAAAATCTCTTCTTTTATTGATGATTCTTTTCAGGAGTTGATCACGACGCTCTACATCGGGTTCCTAGGTCTCATTTTCAGCAGCTACTTCGTGTACCTTGCCGAAAAAGACGTTGTCGGACCCGATGGGAAAACAGACTTTTCTAGCTACGCTGACGCGCTTTGGTGGGGCGTGGTGAGTTGAAATGAAATCTCAAGTACCGTAGTTGTTTGATTGTCGTTTGCAGGCATCGAATCGCTTCGCTATTCGTTCGTGTTTCAATCGACGACTCGTTTGCGCACGTCGTTACAATACTTTTGTGCATGTTTGTCGCGTCGCTTGACTTCAATTGTGCGGCTACGCGACTGCGGATATCATTCATCACACGACTGGTTTGAAATTACTTCAAAGAACCGCGGCGCAATGATCGAATGATCTGACCAATGATCTCGAAAATATTTGTCACCGCGCGTATACCTACCCTGATGTTCGAACTGATCTGATAAGCGATGATGCCGCGTGTTTAACTTCACAGAACACGAACGAAGCGAACGTCAACTGAAATCTGATGAGATGCGTCAAGTGATCGTACAGCGTCGGTTGAATTAATTATACAAAATTTCGCTCGAGTAAATAGCAATAACAGGAACATGTCGAGTATACCTGTGCAAATATTTGTCCTGTGAAACTTGGTTGGAATGCGGTATTAAACTTGTGTTTAGGTATGCGCACCGTTGCTTTTATAATAATGTAATTAGAAACTACGATGATAAGGCGCACGATTCCTCCGGCAGTAGCGTTACAGCCGGTGTTCCGCGATCGAATTTTCCGTACTTTGTAACGACGAATCAACGATGGTAATTCCCGTTTCAGATAACCGTCACGACGATAGGATACGGCGACACGGTTCCGCAGACATGGATGGGAAAGATCGTCGCTTCGTGTTTCAGCGTATTTGCGATATCCTTTTTCGCTCTACCCGCCGTAAGTCTGAGGCAGACTATATATTGCGAAATCCGTTGATCCGTCGTTTATCTTGTACGAAAACGACAGCGACAAAGACAAGGACGAAACAAGAGAAACTAGAATAGAAACGTTCACGGAAATGAGAAACGTCGAAACGGGAAAGCTGGCTTACGCGTTGTGCAAAGATTTCGCGGGGAATCCGATTTTCATATTCTCTTTCCTCTCTGACCCTCCGCTACCTCCTTTCCAGGGAATACTCGGCTCCGGATTTGCCCTGAAGGTGCAGCAGAAGCAGAGGCAGAAACATTTCAACCGTCAAATACCGGCGGCAGCCATGCTCATTCAGTGCCTCTGGCGGTGCTACGCTGCTGACAAAGCCATAAACAGCGTCGCGACTTGGAATATTTATATCAAGGATCCTGCTCCGGCTGGGCAGCCGGCTACGCCCCTTGGAAAGGTGAGATAAGAAGACGACGGTTATCCTACACCTATCGCCTTATCTATAGGTGTTTAAACGTAGCTGTTAGATGTTGGTTGTTGATGTTTTTAGTCGCTTCCCGATGTTACGGTGCCCTTGTTGGCCCCGTTTTCGATTGACGAAACGGCAATTCGTGTCAAGATCAAGTACGTTGTTCGGCTCGGACATATGACGGATTGTTTGAATTATTGTTCCTTTCTTTTTTCGTCTCTGTACCGATACGTTCGTGATTTTTATTTCTTTTTTTTCAATTTTTAACCAGACAGAATTCAACCAAATCTTTGAAAGTTGCACTATATAACGGTAATAAAGGTGTAAATCGTTGCGTCGAACCGTTGAAAATATGACGTTGTTAAAAACAGTATATCGCGACTGTTGAAAACTCGCAGGAATTTAATCATTGCTGATATTGAAATCATTCGATCACTCCACGATCCATACTGCATCACGTTTACGTGAACGTTCGCGACACTTTGTTCAAGGAACCGTGAAAACATCCCGTATAGCTAGAAGTGCAAGACTATTCACGAGATTCCGGATTTCTTTGGAAGGTGCTAATTTTACGCCATGATACAGTATATTTTACCATGTGTCCGTGGTTTTGAAAAAGCAGAGGTTTCACTGAAGCTGAATAACTTGCCGTTTTCTTTGTGTGTTTCACTCGACTGGCTGCTCACTGTTTGCCTTACGAAAAATAGTTGCGGGCGTGAGAACGAGAAAGACAAAAATGGCAAAAATTGCTTCGATATATCTCGTCGCGAATTTGCAACCCCGCGTCGTTTTTCCCTATTTAGGATTTTCAGCTTACTTACGTGATCCACGAAACCCGCCTTTGTCGGGTCTCTAGCCTCGGTGTCTCGTCTTTTATTTTCCCTTATCTTCTTCGCTGGTCAATATCTTCTCCGCATTGAAGGATTCAAATTCGACTTGTAAGTACTACAGGTTGTCGATAAATTTGCCGGCGGCATTTCCGGCAATAATCATCACGCCTTCCTCGTGCGTTTTGCACGATACTGACTGGCGAATTTGACAGTAAAGGAAGTAGAAAAAAAAAAACACACACACACACACTCAGCCGGCTGAAAATAATTCATCCAAATTCAGGATCAGTAGGGGTGCGGATAAAAATACGGGTCGACAGTCCCCGGAGGACAAACAAACCCGAACATACTTCACGCATTTCGCACATCATCCCTGGGGCGCCAAAGGATCAAAGAGGGCAGTGACATTAGCCGCGTCGTTGAAGGGACGCTCGTTTTTGATAACTCAATATTCCATTCGAATTGAAGTGAAAAATAAAAGAGGCGAGAAAAGAACAGGAAAATAAAAACAAGACAGTAATCACGAGGTTTGTTATCTTCATCTTTTCGAGTTGCTTTCAACTCGCCTATCCGTCGTCGGAAGAAAGCAATTTACATCCGCGTTTTCACGATTCCCCGGATATTTATATTTTTAAATCGTGGTTGGCTGCATTTTCATCGGATTAGGGTCGTCGTGTTCGTGTAAAATAAAAATGTACGATATACTCTGACAATTACAATTCATCACGGTCTCGGGCAGGTGACGTTATTCTCATTGTCAGCGCATTTCATTCTTTTCTCACGTCCCATGTCCGACTTTTTTTTTTTTGTTCTAACATTTTTCACCCGCAAGTAGAACTGCCCCCTCCCGCCCCTCCTCGTCGTTTATCCAGCGGCTTTTTTCAGGCCGCATCAGCCGCATCTTGAAACCTTTTTCGAACGATTTTTCTCGTCATTTGTTTCTCCTGACTTCATTTGTGTTTTCACACCATTAAGCGCAACGAGTGTTCGTTCTCACGGGTGTTAACAGGTAGCTCGAATCGCGATGAATTTTCATCACAAGTAAAACTACTTATTAAATTAATGCAAGTTGATGACAATATTCGCGTTATACGGTTGAGAATTATGATCAAATTTTTCATCAGATTTGATGAAATATTTGCTTTGTTGCAATGATGTTGATATGTGGTAATGTTGCTGTTACTATAATTATCGTTGGTGTTATTGTTATTATTGATATCAATATTATTTTCATTGCATATTGTAGCTGCTGACGTGCATATAATAGGCGAATATAGTTTTGTTGGGTGTTGGATATATGTACCTTAAGCGAGATAATAATTAGTATGTGGAGGGGAAAAAATTTGTTTTTCACTCGTGCTACGACAATTAATTAAGAAGGAGAATTGATGACAAAGAGAAAAAGAAAAAGAAACTTGTATAGAAATCCACTGAAACGATTTAAATAATTCGTTAATTAGAGAAAAAGCAACTTATATAATTAATTATGTTTATTTGGGGACAACATTGATGAAATATCCCTGTGTATATTTCAGTTGATTTGTGTAAAGAAGATGGTATGTAAATGGTTTAGATTTATTTCAATATTTTATACAAAAGTATGTATATACATGTATGTATGTGCAACCATACATATATATACGTGTATAAATATACATACACTTATTTTGCATGTTTACTTCGATTCTAAGACACACAACATATTCATTTCCTTACATCAACTCCACTGTATACTATATATCTCTGCAATCCCCTCGGAACACTTCGCAGATTCTTAAGCTTTGGTAAAATTCAAGATCTGCAAAAATTTGATTAGTCAAAATTTATTGGAAAATTAGAAATAAATAGTATAAATTCTTTTCCGGTAAGAAAGAAATCCTTACTCGTACTAATTCGACCAGTCGAAGCTAAAAGCACGAAAAGTGAACTTTTTTCTTACATTAAAAAGTAACGCGAATCACGAAATCATTGTACAATACGTTGCATGAGTCTGCTTTGCATATATGTAAATGTCAATGTCGCAACGTGAACTGTATCAGGTATTATCCACCTTTTTCGACTTTCACGTCAAACCGCGAAGCAACTTTACGGGAAATATTTATTTATTTTTACACGTACCGTTGTTCGTTGCAATCACTGTCCGTCGTTCCACGTTACAAATTCGTTTTCAACGATAGGACTGACCGAATATTATCGCTGTGGCATAATTATGGATGCTATGTTGTTACGATGGGATTCTGTGGTCGTTCGTCTATCTTTCTTCCCTGAACTATTCTACTACGCACCACTTTTCAGCTAGCTACAAATTTCTTTATAAACTTCTTCTTCTACGGAGACACGTACGCGTGAAAAAATAATACAGGATGAAGCTTGACATAGATTAGGCGGAATGAAAACTCTTTAAAAATCTGGTGTACATTCATAAACACAAAAGCGCAAGAATCGCATTTAAACGTTATCTTGCAATACACATGTATTAAGTATCTATTCACGACTCTGTTTTTATTCATGGTAATTCTGTGATTAGCAGAAGTGTTGGTTTTCCGTAGCACACCAAGTTTTGCATCAATTTTTAGTAAATACTCTCTTCCAGACGCATGATACGAGTTATCGTAGTGATGTAATCATAGTCGCTGTCACGTTATACGGCTGAAAACTGAAAATCTCTCGCTTCTACTTTTAATAACTTCCATACTTGTTCGCATTTTTATCTAACAAATTTTCATGTAATACAGAGATCTTACAATTAGTAGCGATTGTTGCATAGAAAAAACCGAGTGCCTTATCATACGTTACTTTGAATTTTATAAAACTCTAAAAATTTTCACAACCTCAACTTCGTCTCGAGTCTCAGGATCGATCCGCACGCTGTGTGTAAAAGCTCTGAATGTTCTGAAAGATATTAATGAAAGAAATGAAAAGTGAAAGATTCGACACGAATTTGAGACCACGTTGCACGTGTCTCGGGGTTGCGATTGAGTCGAAGATAGAAAACAAAGAGGATACCAAAAATGGGGAAAGTATTGAAACGTCGAAACGGCGTAACGAGCCTGAGGAAAATACGTAGTATGCACAGAAGAACGAGCTCAGTGTCCCATCGGGTTTGAAGCTTGCGCGTTTCTAGTATATGTATATATATATATATATATGTATATATATGTATATATGTATGTATGTACGTAGAAATATGTGAAATGCACGGTGTTGTAAATATATAATGTGTCGGCGTCGACGCCTCGAACCCGTTTCCGGTCCGGGACACGGACGTCCGATCCCCGGGGAACTCCAGGGAAGAGAAAGAGTAGCCTAAACCTCTGCCTGTTTTTCGGGTGACGAGCGTGAGAAATCGACCACTTCGTAGGGTAGTGCATGTTGTGTTGAACGTGTCATAATGGGAGGGCAACGGGGGTTCAGTCTCTTATGATCCAGGTGGCTAAAAAAGCAAGCGTCTTGAAACGGCGCAAGTCCCGGAACCGGATGGAGGTCCAGCAGTCGGGCCAAACTCTACCACCGCCCCCCGTCACCGGCTCCTCAGCCACCGGGAACAACGACGTCCAGCGCCGCGACAGCGAGGGCGACGTCGTTTTTTACATGGAGGAACCGAAGGCTGGAACGCCGAATCGTGCGAGACGCGACAATCGGTACGTCCGACGTTTTCGTCAGTTTCACCATTTCTCCTCACTTTTTCATCATCCCGAGTGCGGATGGATTCGTGCGGATCCGCACCGAGCAACGAGTTTTGTTGCTGTTATTATCAAATTTTAGTTGAACTTGGGAACGGTGGATAGAAGTTTGTTTATAGTTGACGGATCATATTTGGATCTACTTTCGTCTTATCCAAATATACGTTTGTTAACGGTGAAGGAACTCTTTTCTCGTTGTGAGCGTGGAAAAACTCGGAATACACAGAGTTGTTAATCATGGGAATTCCCATATTTCCTCATTCAACCGCGATTAATCTCATCGAGAGAAATTTCTGTAGTTGCGGTTACTACAATACCCATTCTCTTGTAACGCCAACAATATTCAAATTGTTAATGCAACGACATTTATATCACATACTAGAAATTTCTATTGACTGTAACAAACAAAATGTTCCCGAGTTCTTGTTCATTTTATTATAGGTATAACTAAACGAGTAATTGCGCCTATGAGTACAACGTACAGATACCTATGTATTATGAATTTTTCCCCAAGCGAGGGAATTTCACGCGCAATAAATTTCGAATCAGGGAATTTTTTCGCAAAGCGAACGCGATTTCCAGTTGCCTTCGACAGTCAAGCGATAAAAACGCTGTTCAAAACCTGGCGACTTTCGTGAATCACTCGTTCGGTTTCTTTGTTGAATATCGGTTGATCGTGAGCTTTAAAACGAAGACGTAGAGGGAGAGAGAAAGTGAATTTTGCCGCAAAGAGGAGAGATTATCGACCGTGACGTTGTAAGTAGTGTGTTTCCGGTTGGCAGGGGCAGTCTTTTCACGTCGCAGACAAGCTCCGTGACGGAAGCAGCGAGCGATGAAATAGATATCGACATCGAGGAGCCCCAACGCGTCACTACGTAAGTACAAAGAATCATTCTTCCCTCCTCTCCCGTCATCCTTCCCTTCCTGTTTCCCTTATTTTTTCCCGTATTTCTGGTATTTTTTTTTTTTTTTTTTCTTCAAATTTTATTCCTCACTTATCTTTTGCGTCGAATTCCGTTACGACGCGACAGTCGATCCTTGATTGGTCGTTCTTGCCTCGGTTCTTCCTCTCGACGAACGACTTTTTTTTTTTTTTTGTTTTTTTATTTCACCCCAACACCCTCGAACGCGAGAGCCGGTCGATTGTTTTCGAGGCTTGTTAAGGAGGAACCCCGCGATACGAAAGTCGAGAGTAAATCAAGGAATAAAAAAACCCGAAAGCCGCACGGCGGACGAATCGATAATTCAAATCATATCGCGTGTGACGCAGGTGAAGTGATCTCGCGGGATTCACCCTCGCGCAAATGATCAAAGCGATTTCGGTGGCACTTTGTAAGGATCCCCGCGGTGAAATTCACGCGCAGGATTTAGACAGGAACAAGAACGCGAAAAGAAAGAAAAAAAAACACGAAACGTATTCAAATTTTCAGCACTTATCCTCCGCAGCAAAGACCTTCTAAGGGCGGTGAAAAAAAGAGTCTGCACTTCCCGCTGCACTCGTAACGACGCCTCCGAGTAAATTATTAAAAATAATCAAGCAGACTCGGGGGTTGTGCAAGAGATTTACTCGACGCTCCTTCAGAGCTTGGCTCCAACGATCCGGAATTTATGTTCGACTTTACACCTTCTCTCCATCAGCTACAAGCCCTCCGGTGCATTTCCGTTCAAACTTCCTGCAAGCCGAAGGCGAGAGGGCGGATCTCTCGATCCTTGCTGCAGGTACCGCTGAACATGTTCATTAAACTTAAGATCCAATGTCGATCGGAATTTATCTCTTTCGTCTCGGCGAAAACGCGGCGCGGTGCTGCCGGAAATTTAGTCTGGCAACTCCTGTCTCGTCCACTTCAACGACTTTCCAACCCTCTCTATAAACGTGCAAATACACTCCGTCGGCTGTCGTACCTCGGTTATTTTCGTATCGAAAATTTATTTACGACTTGGGTTTTACTTTTCTTGCACTATTTACCCACTCGGCGCGGTTAATATCCGAAGTAGTGCGAATCGGGAATCTTGCACCGGCGATACTTGCGGAAAAGAATACTGCGGGATCGGGTGAGAAACACCCTCCGTTACACAGCTGCGAGGGTGGATATAATCACCCCAAAAAAAGAATCTGATAATAATTACGAAAACGGGAAGGTAATGAAAAAAGAAAACTCTACGACAGTCTAAAAATTAAACCACCTTGACAGTTTAATAATCTGATCCACTAAAGTCTGCCGTGCATGTGATTTCTCAGGGCGACTTTACGTATGTACACGTTCTCGTTAATTGTAAGAAAAGATCGACTTTCTTTTTCACTTTTCGTCGTCCGGTTGATTCCTAATTCCGTGAATTAGAATTCACGAATTACCACAACCACGTTTGAGTCGCGATTGAAAGCCTTTTTACTATCACTTGTTATCCGTTGATCGTAACGTTCCTCTTTTTCTTCGTTTTGGACTTCTCCTCGTATTCCAAGCTTACAATGTTCGCGTATTATGCTTCTACTCACCTCTTACACGACATCCTTGATGAAACAAAAATTCTGCTTGTAGAGATATGTTTTTGTTTTGCCTAGAATACAGCGAAAAAAGAACTCAGGAAAGAAGTAAAACAAATTCGCCGAACAGTCAAGCGGTCAAATGTCATCGAATAAACACGCTTGAGCAGTAATGGGGTTAATTGCAGGTTGACGGAAGCCCATCGTAACGCGATACGGGCGATACGGAAGATAAAGTATTTCGTTGCTCGGAGGAAGTTTCAGCAAGCGAGAAAACCGTACGACGTCCGTGACGTCATCGAGCAGTACAGCCAGGGCCACTTGAACATGATGGTCCGGATAAAGGTCAGCATCACTTCCTCGTTAATCTCCCGCCCTTCGTTCCGTATCAAGTATAAACTGTTTATCCGTCGATTCGACGATAAATCATTGGCGACCGATGAAACTGACGAAAATGAACAAAATTAGAACCCAGGGTTGGAAAAAAAAAATTAAAAAGAAACGAGTGCAATTTCCGATATAGTGTTGCGTATTACCATGAGCACGTAACGTATAACGGCGATATGGACGCTGTACCATTGATTGTAAAATGAAAAACAACATGGATCAGGTCTGGGCGAAATTTCCATAACGGTTGTCTATGCGCGAGATGGACGGTGAAAAATGGTTCTAGCGCTTAACGAAAATTGATGGTGTTGCAATTACTATCGGGTACGCAAACAGAAACCTGCACCCTCCTTTCATCCCTGTGCTGCGGATGTAATGCTCGGAAAGTGACTAATCGCTAAATGGCGGGAAAACGAAAAGGGATCCACTTTGTGGAGGATCCTTTTTTTTTTCGAATACAGCTTTGTCGCCGTTTCATTATTTTTTATTTTTATTTTTATTTTTCTTCATTTTCTTTCGAACTTCGGTACGATTTTCCTATAGAATACGCAGCGTATATTTTCGAGGAATAAATTCGAGTCGAGCGTTGATCGTGAGTTTTGTGTAACAGAGCTCAAGAATTCATTGTTGTTTTATATTTTTGTTTCTCATTTTCCGTAGAGTTATTTGTATATACCGTAGATTAAATTCGTGAAAATGGAAAATGACGCGCGGTCACGACGAACACTGACAAGAATAAAGAGTGATGGAAATTGGTAAATCCACGTCACAATTCGTCGACGGACGATGCAGATATAATATATCAACGGGGCTTGATCAGCGTCACGTCCGACTGAAATATCCCGCTGACAAATGCCGTCAGTCAAAATTTCGCCGTCGGACGACATTAGATATTAAGGTAAGCGTACCAGTTATTGACCCTGTCCCAGTTATTGAATTTTTTTGGCTTATCTGTTTAATCCTTAGTTCTAAAATTACCTAAAAAATAAATTTCTAAACTCTCACCTTCCAGCAATTGGTTTTCGTCATCGAGAAATTTACGGTTTGTACCCTCAATTTACAACTTTGGCGAGTAAAAGGTTTCATAACTGGTACATTTACCTTATGACGGACCCGCGCAGAGCTGCAGCTATAATCGCAGTTTCTCCTACACTTGTGATTCTCTTCGGCTTCTGCAGTAAAATCCAAGCTGCAGGCTAAAATTCCGGTTCGTTAGACGAGAGCGTTTTCCCGGATATTATTCAAGGATCAAGGGGGAGGGGTGAATTTTCCCGTCCGTTATTCAACCAACGAATGGGAACATTTCCATCCGACGGCTTTTCTCGTCGAAAGGAATAACGAAAATTCAATTTTAAATTCCCGTGTTTGCAACGTTGGAACTAATAATTTTTACTATTCCCTTTCGCGGCAAACGGCGGGATGGAATCGCGCCGAGAAAAGGATTGCTGAATATTCCAACAGGCTTTTTCACTATTCTCTCGCGAAAATTACAACGTTAATATTACACACCCCGATCCGTGTTTCTATATTATATGACATACAGGCTGCATCTCGACCTCTCACTGCAGCCACGTCCAGTTATTGATTTCTCGCGGTGTGCTAACGCTAATGTGATTTCGAAGCCAAACCGTACGGGGCTAATTGAAACCGTAACCCCTTAGGAATCCCACTGCATCCTGCAGGGATCACGCCTGCATTTTTTCTCCGCTCCAACGGTTGCAATCACCGTTCAAACACCGCGTTCGTGATAGAAATAAAAAATATCTACAATTTGTCAATCGTTCTAAGATCTCGCGACAAATTCCGACCACGAAACGATCGTGATTGAGATCTGGAATCACAGTCCCCCGAATCCCACAATTTCTGAAAACCTTCGTTCAACAAAGTCTAATTTCGTGTTTAATCGTGATTACGAATATGCTGTATATATGTATATTAACTTTGACACGTCACTCCGTCGAACTCCAGAGTCATTCGCTCAAATTTTCACCCATCGTCTCTCGCTGAAATAAAAAAATCTGTGAAACGCCTCGTGCCGATCGTTTTTCTCCTGGGAAAAGCGTGAGGAGGGAGGCGCGCCTGAGATTGAATTTGCTGAATTTCATCCCCCAGGAACTGCAGCGGCGGCTCGACCAGACGCTCGGTAAGCCGGGGAGTTACTTGGCGGGAATCGACCGGGCGGGAAACGTGAAGCCGATGACCATCGGGGCCCGTCTCTACCGTGTGGAGCAGCAGGTTGGTACCAGAAATCGGCGATCGGCGTCAACCCGACGCTTGGCGCTACCTGGGAACCCGTCCGGTAACTCGTTTCGCCCAACGACGAGTCTCGCCTTTCTCTCGGCTCGATCCCCGGCGAATTTCCCTCGCGCAATAATTATGCAAGACGCGCGGTGTTCGCGGATTTGCCGAAATTCGAAGCGCGGGCTCGAAACCGCAGCCGCTACGTTCTGGGCGAGGAAATAATTAATCCGGGCCGAAAGCCGCGTGTTCGCCAAACCGCATATCCCGCCGATGTATCGCATTAACTCCGCATCGCGAGTTGCAGCCGAGTCGAGTCCGCGTGCTAACATCAACCGCTCAACGTGTACGCGACGCGTTTGCAATATTGCAGCCGAACCCGGTTCCTGAGACCATTAAACCTCAGGCTCCGTGGAAACTGGTGGAAACGTGCGTAAATATTCGCCCGTGTGCGTCGCGGGGACGTTTTGATAGCGCGCCGAGGTTTAATATCGCGCCTAGATTAAAACCGGCGCTTAAACTAACCGCCGTCGATCGTAATAATCGTAAATACTCGGCCCGCCGCGACGCCGTCCGTATTTATATCGGTTAGGACACCGAGATTCCATTCCCCGCACGGGGTGTGCAAACGACAAAGACGTCGCTTGAATTTTGTTGCTGGATATTTTATCTTACCTTTACAGAATTTTTTCATTGAACAAGGAAAGAGTTTTGCGTCACACCAGTTTTGTAAGTGTAGTTTTGAGAAAAACGTGTTTAAAGTTTTGACAAGTAAAAACTTTACGCGACTTAAATGACTTTACGGCTAATCAGCGATTCCAGCGCCATGCGACGAGCCTTCGGATTCTTTGGAAAGTTCATTTTCGAGCTTCTTTAGAAAATATTGAGCTCCCGCGCTGCTGAAGAACCAATCGCGCCTCATCAAAAAGAGATTCGAATCTAGTTCCGCGCACTGGAATTTAGACTTTTGATAGGTTATACCAACATTTTGTTGGACAAAACACTTTTCGCCTTTTTTAGGCAGCCAAAGGTATCTCCCCCCTTAAATCTTCACACTCCGAAAGTTGCTGTCCAACTCGGGTTACGGCGTTTCGTTACTTACAACCATTTCTGCGCCGATATCGTGGGTTGTAACGTGTACGAAGAAGTTCCAAATCGTCTAATGCGATTCCTCGTTTTCACAACTCGCAACGTTACGCTTCGGATTGAACGAACGCTCGTAAACCTCCGAGACACCGCTGTCTGCGAGGCTAACGACGAATCAAATATCCGTCAGACTTTGCGCAGGTCGATATTCGAAGTTCGAAGTTGAACGGAAACGGGGCGGCTATACACACGACAATGCGATACCGTTTGCCCACCACCTGAAACTTGAACCGCCAAACTTAAATCGCGTGTTTCGAAACTCTGTAGACCGTGCAGCTCTGGTCTGTTCACTCGTCAAGTCTTCAAACTTCATTATGAACGGCCTCCGGGCATTTTCCGAGGGTAAACAACTAGATCAGTTCGTTACGGCGATTGCGGTTCGAGGAACTTCGAAGAATCTACCATCGGTGTCAGGATGGGAGTAGGGAATACGGTAAATGAAACAAACAAAAAAAAACAACAAATCAGGCGAGAAATCGAGAGTTTCTCGTTCGTATAATCGGTAGACCGTCGACGGATCGAACTTCGGAGAGTGCCCGAGTATTTCCCTCGTCGTGCGAACAGGCTGTAGGTAAATAGGTACCCCTGCTATCGCCGGGTTTTGGGTCTTGACACCTTGAGCGAGTTCAACAAACCATTGAACGGCGCTGAGTAGCGTGTTCCCCGACTCCCGGAGCCTTCCGTTTCCCAACCAGCTCATTCCGCGACCTCTTATGCCGGTCCCCGCGCTGTACGATGCATCGGTAGGTATAAAAGAAAAAGAGAAACGGCCGAGGGAGAGAGGGATAAGGATGAGGGGGAAAGGGAGAGGGAGGACGGGAGGCGGATTGCATTGACGCGAATTTTTCGTTTTCGCCGCAGCTGTCGGTGATGGACAAAAAGATGGACCAGCTGGTGTACGTGCTGAACGCAGTGGCGCACAAGCAGCAAATCCCATTGAGGAGCATAGAGGACGACGTCTAACGGCGGGCCGCCTCGGCGTCGGGATTCGCGGCGCCCGTACTCTCCGCGACGTCGTCCCTCTCGTCTTCGGCCGCGCTGAGCTTTAAAGCTCCCTCAACGCCGCCGGAAGCGCTCGTCTTGCCGAAGCTCACCATCACCAACGTCACGCCGGATATGCTGAGCCAGGGCTTCTGACCGACCGACTCGTTGTTTCTGCAACCGCGCACCTCCGCCTGCTGCAACCTCTGAGAAATATCCGTTTCCTGGCTGCCTTTATCCGGCGAGGATTATTTCAGGGGGACGAGGAATCCGCCTGCCGGGAGATAAAAATCTCCCTGATTTATCATACAATTTATTACTCTCGTAATGATCTTTTGCTTCTTTGCGAGCCTCGTTGGACCGACGGCGGCGGAAGTCGAGTTAATTTTTTTTTTCATTTTATATTCTTCGCATTACCGTATACCTGTTTGAACGTTTTAATGTTACAGGTCTGACTGTATTATTTTTGGCTGTGTGCTGATGCGTGTTTTTCCTTTTTTTTTTTTTTTTGTCGCAACTTTTCCGTCGCAATCGAACGTTTCGATATGAACGAATAAACGAGAACAAAAACGACAATTACAGCAAGAAGGAAAAGATGACGGATAAAAATAAAAAAAAAAAAAAGAAACGTTTCTTTCACGTTGTAAATAAGGTTTTACGCACACGAACAATATGATATACATACACATAGGCATATATATATATGTGTGTATGTATGTATAACATACACCGTAGCGATTTCATCGCGTAATATATTAGCATACATGATAATATGTATATTGTATATATATATATAATATACCGATGCACAGATTGACTTGCTGTATGAAGAAGAAGCAGGTGGTTATCGTTTGTCATCGCGGAGGTAAAAGTTATAGAACAGCCTGTTTCAAGAAAAGAAAAAAAAAAAAAAAAACGGAGAGTACAGTTGAAACCGAGCTTGACGAGCTCGATTTAATGCAGCAGTAGACGTAAAACGAATTAAATGACCTAAAGAGTAAATTAATAATAAAATAAATAAACCGACTACTTTATTATAAAAATAAAGACAAAAAAATTATACATAGGTATATATATATATATATATACATATATATATATATATGAAGAAATTCGTCTTAGTGACAGGCGAGGAGGCACCCTTCCATTATCTAATAATCACATCACTGCGCGAGAATTTAATTCTATTTTTTTTCCTGCGACGTACGTGCGTAAGTGAGTTTCTGTACCACTATACGTATATGTGTATATAATTATTATACATATTATATATACAAACGGTCTATATTACAATACTTGGAAACGATACACTGGCCTGCATAAAATTCGTACACGTGTAGATAGCAACGTACACAATGAAAAACAATTAATTTAAGTAGTGTACATTTCGAACAAACAGGTAGATAAATTTAAGCTGTGCAAAAGAAAAAATTGAAGATTCTTTAGATGGTGTTGCACGCTGTTGCTTCGGTCTTTCGGAGATATTTTTCGTAATATTAAATATGATAATGATAATAACAGTAGTAACGATAATAATGACACTGATAAAGATAATAATAAATGTAACGGTATGATTATTAAATGAACGGGAAAGAGGAAGTAAGAAAACTTTAGTCGAGTATAAAATAAAATAAGCTAAAAATAAATTCACTCGCGAAACCTCCGTTGGTTCTGCTGGTCGTGGATCAAAAATTCGTTCGCCGTAACGTTTCTGATGGGAACAGGAAATAAGTCGGAAGATTTCTTTATTATTTTTCGCGATACTTGTGAACTTGGGGAGAAATGAGAGAATGAAGTGGTCGTTACTTTTTAATACCACGGTCGAGGACGGTATTGTTCTTTGTAATAAAAATTTGATACGTGAAAAAGGTGGATGTGTTTTAATCGGTTGAAACTCGAGGGTATTTAAAAAAAAAAAAAGGAAGATACAACGTTTAAATAATGAGTATAAATAAAATCTCGTTGATACGTCTTGTAAATTTGTGAATAAGGCATAGCGATTAATCAATTCGATTATTAAATACGGAAACTACGTAAACATTACGGATAAATAAATGATATAGATAATATTTCATAACCTCGTTCTTTTTTTTTGAATATTTAAATTCCAAAATAGCGTGATTAAAATAATTCTTCTTTAACACTGAAAAATCATCTGCAGTCGCGATAAAATTTATATGTATAAGTATCGTAAAATCGCGAGGAAGCTGTTGAGGGTATTTTTAGTCACACAGCTTAACGATAGAAAATTATAGCCTGTATAAATACTGTTAGGGTCCAAAAAATATACCTGTATTCAAACAATTTTCATTGTTATAGAGCCTTACTATTTCGTGGATCGAAAGCTGGAGGTAGGTACTTTGGAAAATTCCGATTCGGCGCGGCGTTTGATTCGACAGAGTTGCGGGCGGGGTGCCGGTAACGACGAAAATAATAATTCAACGTCACGCGTGACGTGAGATAAGAGGGAAAAAGAGGGAAATGATACAATGCGTGGATAACATCTCGGTGAAAATTCATGCACCTCGACAATTTGCAAAAATTACTCTTCGTTCCATTGGCTGCAGTGAAAAATACGATACACAGAGCGGTGGAAGTGATAAAATGTTTCGACGAGTTGTCTCCGCGTAGTAATTAACGGGACGCGTGGCGATGCAGGATAATAATAAGATTAATAAGAAGAAGAAAATTGAGTCGATAGTTGAATAGCCGACGACGTACGCGGTGTTAGGTATTACCCGAGTGAAAGTGCGAACGTGTGCCATTACCAATTTGAAAATTCAACCGTAACGAGGCTCGAAGAGACAGCGCGCGATGCTGTAGGTGACTAGTTAGAGCACTCACCGCCTATTTATTACCGATGTATAATAAATAAAACCGCCTTTACGGAGACTAGCTGCACTGCTCTTGCGCTAATCGCACTCTGAGGAGAAATCATAATTGAACCGTAACCCGGTATGCGCCTGAGTGCCGAACCATTTCTCACATACAGTGCACAATAACGTGCTTTGCGACCAACCTTGTCGACCTATTTTTATTCAATTTTTCAATTTTTCATTCGAATTTTTCCGAATTGTATCACGCGCTCCAACAATCGTCAAGTTACGACTATACCGCGGATCGATCGTGAAATGGAAAGAGAGAGGCGTCGTAAATTAATTTGGGTACGGAGAAAGAGGAGAGAAAAAATGTCGGATTGATAGACGGGCGTGTCGAATCAAACGCTGCGAGTACTCAAATCGACTCCGGCATGGCGTTACGCCGAATACACGCATGTAATAAATATTAATTACGGTGATTTAGGGGGGCGTTCTAAAGCTTTGTACGCGCACGTCGACGTTGGAAGACGAACAGGAACAATGAAAAAGATGGATAAATTTCGGTGCTACGAGAATCGCATAAATTGTTGGAAATGTATCGTCTGGCGACAATGATTGTGCGCCGCGTTTGAAACTTTGGAAACACGTCGAGCATCACGACGAATGATTACAAGAAGTATTTACGAAGGGCTGGAGTAGGTCGCTAAATTCGCAAGAGAACAATTTCAAGCTCGTATCGATCTGTTGTCATTTTGCCAGTCTAGGCATTCGATGGACCTGCGGATTAATCCTCCGTTGTAAACAAAGTTCGAAGACGACAGTTTCATTCTCAGTCGATACTCCGACTGTGATACGAGAATCACGCGTCGAAGTTTTCTTACAGTCAACGCGAAACGAGGAGTGAAGGTTTTGACTAAGCATTTTTTTCTTCTCTCAAATACCGAGGCGATTTTCTCCGAGGTTTAATTGAAAAATGTGCTGCGGACAATCAGATCAATTAACAATGATACCGATAATTTGCAACGGGTAAAACGAATTGGTGAAATGTCGTGAAATGTGAAGAATGTCGATTGATCATATTTATGCCTTGAAATTGCGTTTTACGGGAATATTCGCGATAAGAATAACGGAGCAATACGTATTTTACGCGGAATAATTTAAGAACACTTGTATGTAGGTATGTCTAATCTCGAAATCAATCGCGCGTCGTGTCGAGTCGTTTAAAAGCAAAAAGTTCGCGTGTCGTGCCGAATTTCACAACTTCTCAACGAATGGTGAGTCACTTTTTACATTCCCTTTGTAAAAATATTTTACCTAGGATATTTACTGTTAAATGCGCGTTAAATACTTTGGTGCCTCTCACTCGTTCTCAAATTATCTTACTATATATATATATATTATTTATAAAATACGTGGAATTCGCAGCTGGATGATGAAAGAAGGGGAATAAAAAAAGGGCGGGAGGGGGGGGAGGGGGGGTCCGTGAATTTCGTAAGTCGATATGATCGACTCTGTACATAAATCCGTATGTTTAATTAAGAGTCTTTTCTCTAATTAAAAATGCTTGATTATTTTCAAGTTTGACGAAGATATTATTGGAACGAAATTCGAGAGAGGCTGTTTCGCAGAGCGTGTTGCCTCTCAATTTTTGTCGTTAATTCCTTTTAAGCCCACCGACGTTCGAAAGTTTGCTTCTTCCACCAAATTGACACCCTAATTGCGTCTTGCCATCCGCAATGCCAGCCTCGGAATCACCAATTAGGAAACCAGTGTCCACATTTACTCCTACGCGTGCTCACTGCGTACATACATACACGACGTACATTGTCCATAGTTTTGTAGCCAAGGTCGGAAAGGGAAACGTTCGTAACGCGTGTAATTTTTTTCCTCCATTTATTTTTTATCTCCTTGTTTATTCACTAATTAACGGAGAAACGCTTTGTTGGATAATTTATACACACATACGGTACCTACAAAGTATCCTATACCGCGGTTAGAGTTAAAGTTGAGGTCGTAAAGTAAAAAAATACTGCCACGTTGTGCGCGATGTTGAATTATGTTGTTGACTTTATTTATGTTGAAACGAAGGTCAGATATATAATATACGATCGTCTCTGATACAGATATCAAAGTTGTGGAACGACATTCGACTGAAATATGTATTGTTAGATAAATTACACCGCTCGCAAAAATATAATATTAATCGCTTGTCAAATTATTATTATTATTATTATTATTATTATTATTATTATTATTATTATTATTATTATTATTATTATCATCATTATACACAATTGTTGAACACACCGCGGAACATTAACAAAACGGTATAAATTATATTCGCCCGGATTTATATTGTTCAAAATTTACGGTTACGTAGCGAATTGTTTCTACAAATGTATATTATATAGGTAGGAATATTCTCTCTATCTAGTCACGATGACTGCGATATTATAGTTATTTGTCGTATGCTTTAATATATAAATAATGATAATACTCTCGACAATGATAATATCTTACTATACTCATGGAGCAAGTAGCGTTCGCGAATCGGCCGAATATATATGTATATATATATATATCTTAATATATATATATATACACATTAGAGTGAAATGCGCGTCTATTACAGGGTGGCTGAAATAAAAAATCCGTTTCATTTTTCTTCGTCTCTCTCATCACTCGCTTCGACGGTTCTTTCGGTGTGAAATCGAAGTTTCCAAAATCTAACAGTGATCAGGTATATTTGAAAGTAAACGAGGTTGGTTCGCCGGATTCATTCAGGGGGACGAAGAATGATACGAAATTTTTTTTTTACCCACTCCGTTCTATAAGCGTGAATATATTCATAGTAATAGCGATAAATCTTGAAACATTACGGATTATTATATTTACGCGTCATCTCGATTAAGGTACAACTTTGTCGCAGTTATAACAGTAATAATAATAAAACGACAACAAAAACAACAACAACAACAGCAACAACAATAATAATAATACCGGTTATAGTAAAATTAATAATAAAAAGAATAATAACAATAATGAGCGTAATATAAGGAAAAGGATAAAACGAGAATAAGCTGACGATTAAATATTGTACAATGGAAATAATTGCATGGGAATAAAATGAAATTAGGTAATGCATTAAACTTAAATCTGTATAAATAAATATAGTAAATTACTGAACAAAAGCTCTGCTATCCAGAGCCTAGAATGTGATAACACGTGACCTATACTTATAAAATATTTATGCAGTATATATGATTGTACGAATTCGTTGGTTAATTGTTTAATTAGCTCATGACGATCAACTATAATATATTGCGGTAAGGAAGTGAAGTTTTCATCCGAATCACGTGATTGCCTCTCTCATAATTAGTGAAAAAAAAAAATTAAAAAAAAAAAGAAACACGATCTGCAGAATTCCAGAGGTTTCCGAAAAATATATCCCGATGAAATTATTGCGGGTACATTAATCAACTTGCCCTCAATTTAATTTCAAATTAACTGGAAACGTCTGGCGATTTCTCAATGGATGTACTATGTAAAATATTGACTATTGTAAATTTCGAATTTGGTAGGTAGCTTGATAAGTAGTTCGAGTAGTTCGAGGTTGAGGTAGGAACGTGACGATAAAAGTAAGAAACAAAAAACTCACGTATCTATTGAAGTTTTCGATACCGTGCACGAACGTAGCTAACATTGAGCGAATTATTCTTTTTCTATTGCTCTTGCCTTTCTCATTGTTACCATTCCGTTCGACAAGTTTGTAACAAACATTGTGCGTATTATAACTCGTCTTAAATATAAAATGTTTCACGATTCGGTAACTATATGTATAATATTTAGTAGAGGGACGAGAAGCTTAAATCTCAAATTTCTGTCGTGCCTAATTTAAAGTGAAACTTTTTCTATGCGCAATAGCGAACGTAAAAATTAATACATTACCATTATTACTATACATATATTATATATATATATGTATATATATATATATATATATATATATATATATATATATATATATATATATATATATATATATATATATACATATATATATACTGTTATTTAAACGATACGATTAATAATTTATTCGTAATAATTAAGTACAATTACTATGTATGCATGTATAATATTGTGTGTATACGATATACATACATATATAATAATACCCTTATCTGCAATTCCTGCATATATATATATATATATACATACAATATAAAATCGCTGTAGCGAATAAGTGGCGTCGCATGTACAACGTTGACTTAAAATGAGCGTTTGCAAGAAGATGCATAAATGTGGTTTGAAAGTCAGAGAAAAAAGTAGAAGAAAATAAAATTGAATAAAAAACGAAAGAGCGGAAAAATTGCGAAAAAAAAGGTAAAGAATTTATGAAAATGTAAAAACAATTACTATACTTTCTGGGCTCAAGAACCCTTATACCGCACCTGAAGAATTGGAAAATGGCAGAACGCGGCCCCTTCGCGTCTTTTTTAAACTTCTTTCAAATTGGAAAGAATACTCTTTGCGTGAAGTAGCGAAAAAATTATTGATTTTGTTTGATTCTTACACCGCATTCGCGTAGGGAATTCAAATGAATCGATTTAGCAATGTCTGAAATAATATACATAGTATATAGGTATATATCATACATATGAAGGAAGGAATTCTAAGTTTGAAAGAAATTTTCGAAAGCGGGAAAGCCGGGCACGTTACGTGCCTATACTTATTAATGGGGGGAAAAAAAAATGATTAATTAATAAATTAACTATAGATCTAAATAAAAATTATACATAAAATAATATTTCGATTATATAGGAAGCAAGCAAGCAATCTGGACCAATCGTGTATTTTCTAAATTTCGACAATTTATCAAACGTACTTAACAATATTATCCAATAACGAAAACGGTGCGTGTAAATATACGCGCATGTACACACGCAGTGTTATACAGACATGATAATCGGTATAGCGAAAATTTTTTTCCATCTCGACTATATCTATAATATACTATCTCTACGCGGTGAATAATTGATCGACTTCTGTTTATTTATTTATTTTTTTTTTTAACATCAATTTCACTCGATGCTCTATCTGGATAAGAATATCGTTCGTTATACGTCGAGCATACATTGACAGAGATGGGGGAGAGAGAGAGAAAACGAAAAAACGATACAAGGCTAGACTGTCGTGATCGAACTATATAACGTGTCAGATATATGGGAGTGTGAAATATGTTAAAGCGGGGGAAGAAATCACATGTGAATTACGTCACAGACTTAGACCATACGAAATAAGGCCTTCGCTGAAATAACGCCCACGAAAGATGATATTCAACGGTTGATCTCGATAGCAATACATACATACATTCGTTGAGTACATAAATATTTACAAGTCTCATTAACGACTGCCTGACAAGAGTCGAGAATGACGGAGACTGTAGTGAAGTTTAACGCGGGATAATCTGTACATAAGAAAAAAGTAACGAAGAAAAACTATTTCCTCACAGTACACGATGATCTTTAATAATTGTACGATTGACCAAACCTACCGACCTTATTTCTTAAGCAACAATCAACTTTTCGAATCTAAATACCAGCAAATATGAAAGACCAAATTATATTCCTATATAATAAAAACCGTAGCTGATCTACATCTATAAATACATTTAAAAAAAAAATAATATATATATATCTATATACATACATATTATACATATGTACTACAATTCGTATATATATCCTATGTATACGATACATTGTATTATAAATACGTCAGTATGTATATTTTCTGACGAATCTTTAAATTGATCGACACAATGTTGACTCCGTTCAAAATTAATTTTTACTACTTTTCACCGTTTTTTTTAATTTTGTTTTTATTTTTTTTTTTCTTTTGTAAATCTCTTTTTCTCATTACCTTTTCCATTTCTCTGCGCGACGAAATGCGTCCCGCGACGTGTATAAAAGATAATATATAAAAAGATAAATATAAGATCGTCGAAGAGGGTTTTGAAGAGTTTATACATATAACGTAGCGTATGTAAGTAACGTTAATCGTCTAATTCTGATGATTAATATTGAACTACTTGTGCGATGGAAAACAATTAAAAACACTTCTTGAAGCTAGAAAAATATAAAAAAAAATTTAAAAAAAAAAACAAAAAAAAAAAGACGAAAACACAACTCAACCATATCACCGTAGTTGCCTATACTAGCCACTAGTAGTGTCTCGTCGATACGTTATCGATATCGACCTGTCGAATTAGCCGCAAACGTTCGCCGCAATTTAGATGAATTCAGAAGACACACGTCCGCGCATGCTCGGCCTGTAATTATATTCACACGCGTCGTATTAGATATTACATGGTCAAGTTATTATACCTACGTATTCAATATGCCGTGTTCCAGGATGCATAAAAAGAGAGAACTGAATTAAGGGGGGAATAACAAGTTTATCAAAATACCGCGAGCGTTCGCGGCTAGATGAAGAACTCTGTTCCTTACGACTATTATACATATTATACCTACCGTACGATACAAAGTTATCAATAATAATAATAATAATAATAATAATAATAACAATAATTATAATGATAATATGAATAATAACAATACAACACAAATAATAAAATATCGTTTGCTAATAAATTATTACTATCACAACCTATATTATTAAATAATATAATTATAGTGCGATAAATACTATACATATATATAATACATACATAATATACAGAAGCCTGTCAAATATTGTACATTTGCGACATCATTTCCTGTAATAACAATAACAATAATAATAATAATAATAATAATAATAACGGCGCTAGTGCTAACTGTAATATTATTGATAATGATAATACATAGTACTTATACGAACAGTAAAAATAATTATATATATATATATATATTTACATTATATTTGTATAATATATATATATAATTATCATTACGGCACGTATATAATACGATGGTAAGGTTCAATGTACCATGACTGCTATTAAGTTCTAAGCATACGATAAGGTCTGCTATCGTCGATTATTATCATCATCATCATCGAAGACAAGACGGTCGCCTGCACCTGCATCACGTAATTTCCTTTCTCGTCGACGATGGCATCTTCTCGTTTTATAGCATAATCGGTACATTGAGGTGTAGAGAAACGTTGATTGACCGCGATAGCGTAAACACTAAACATCGTACAAACATACCTGTATTATATATTAGCGATTCTCGCTTGTCGCAACTGCGTGTAGGTGAATTCAATTAGTCGATGCATTGAATTAAAATTAATATTATACGCAACTGTTATTAACAAATCCGAGAATAAGTCTTTATCGCTTTGCTCATGCGGCGCCTAGGAATATTTACCGGAGAAGTGGGTGTAAAGTGCATGTACGGCTTGGACCTTTCGGTTTATCTAGATTTTATTGCCTCCCTACAGCTGTGTGTGGGTGTGACACGTTATGTTATATTATTTTCACATGCACACGATATGCGAATTTGCATTCGATGACATTAAACGCGTTGGAGAAGGACAGTGTTACGTACGGTCACGTCGTTAATATCGCGTATAAAATTACCGATGATTCCTGCGTCTGCCGTTGTACGCAATTCGTTTAATGCCATTCAACGCTCTTCACTAATTGACAATTTCACATCACGATCTGTAATTATCTTTTAACACCGTCACGTCGCGTTGACCGCCGGTGTTACAGGGAAAAGGCGGCGTGGTTTTTTCTCTTAGCTTCAATTTCTTCAAACGTTCTTTTCTCCTTTTCTCCCGATCAACCGACATCCAGTGACGGATATTGTGTCAGGTTAATCTACGCGTACAGGCCTCGATAATTTGTCAGTACATCAAAAGGACCTTCTAATCCAATTAATTCATAGATAGCCAGCTGCCTCTGCTGTGCCGCTGTGTTCCAGCGTGTACACGTACACTTGTTGGGCAGCTTACAGGGTCGCATCGGAGATGAGATTGAGGACCGGGAGATAGAGTCGATAGGAGATGAAAAATTAACTCCGATAAGTCTGATAGGGAAGAATCTTCCACTAACCGTGCACGGCTATGGTCCCGTGGTACGGATCGGGTATGCATCGGGTATGCGGAGAAAATAAACGCCCCGCAGCGATAATTATCTCACAACGTTTGAAAGATACGCTCCGGTGCTCGTGCTCACGCCCTGCTGCATGTTATTATACTATATTGGAGAGAAAAATAAATAAATAAATAAATAAATAAATAAATAAATAAATAAATACCGACTCGCTCGCGAACGCTGGGGTAAAAATTGAATCAGCTGCAATGAAACTCGTGTTTCGCGAGCCCCACGCGTGGCCTGAAAATTATCGTCGTCGTGTGTCAGGCTACATGTGTTCGCTTGTCCGAATCATACCCCGGGAGTGATTTATGCCTCGCCGTTACGCGTCGTGTGACTTTCCACCGACCGAAAGACGACGAGGTGTTCGCGGGTCAACGTCGATCGATTATCCTCGTAAATTCGGGCTTTTCATCTCTCTCTCTTGTTCGAGTCTCTCGGTCGTCGGGGGTGTCCGTCGTTGAATTTTTCTCTCCGATCTTCCTCCTCCTCGTTTTCAAGGCGCACCTGCGACTCGGAGCCTGATTTCGAGTGCGTCCCTGGGTCGTCGTACACCTGCTCCTTCGCCTTATAACCTGTCCGGACACGGCGAGAGTCCCTCGGCTGCGTTTACCGCCGTCCTCCGGGTTTGTGCACCTCGCGGGGTTTCAGCCGCGGCTGTAACGGTGTCCCGTCTCTTTCTTCCTCTCCTCCACTCGACTCCGCTCAGCTCCTTTCTTCGTTCAGCTTACAGCTCGCAAGCTCGCCTCGCCTTTGCAGCAACGCTTGCTTGTCCGCCGCTCGTTCGAGGCCAGAAGAACGCGTCGGGCCGGGTCGGACCTTACAATTAGATTATATCTCGATGGAAGTGAAACGCCCACTAGGTACAACCGATATCTCGTCGACTCTACGTGTAACCGAGAGATACTCGCGACTTCGTATCTCGCGCGATTGTTACGTGCAACTGTACGATCTTTCGTTTCGCAAGAGAAAACACTCCTGGCCCGATCCCGGGACCGATCGCAACCGCGAATCCACCTCTGCGGAACGAAAACCGCAGACTCGAACCCGCTAGGGAATTATTGACGAAAATTACGATTCTTCTCGTGATTCTACCGCGACTTCGCGAGATTTAACAAACAAGCTAACGTGAATTTCGGGGTTTGGAAAATAATGGAGGATCGAGCTGCGGGACTACTTTTTTAAAAATAGAATATCGCGACGCTTCGAGTATCATTCGCTTATCCCTACAATGGATATCAAAACATTGATATCAGCGATTTGAAATTTATTTAAAGTGTCGGTGGTGATCGACTATCCCACGAAACGAAAAGCTTCTCACTTCGTGTCAATTTGATTGCACGGGGAGTGATTAGACGGTCGCGTAAAAAAGTTGAAAGAAAAACAAGCTTCCAACATGCTGATACCTCGAGGCAGAAGGATGTACCGGACTGATCTTTGTGGGGCTACCGTAGTAAAAAATTCCGGCAGTCGAAGAATGTCACGCAACAAAAGTGTTGCGGGAGGAGGAGGCTACACTTGAGAGTGAGAAAGAGAAAGACAGATATGTAGATAGATAGATGGATAGATAGATAGATAGATAGATAGGTAGATAGATAGATAGATAAGAAGATAGACGGACCAGCCAGTCAGCCAGTCATGTATATATATATAAATATTTGATGCATATAACGGACAATTACGAGGAACGAGGCATCTCCGGCTCGGTATGGCATTTTTATTTTGTTTTTATTTCTTTACTTTCAATTGCCGCAGTCCGCGCGACGCGTCAAAAACGAACGCTGTGATATTTCCTCGGGGGGCATTGAAACGCAAATCAGGGTCTTGGGTCACGTCAAAACTCGAGTCTCCCGTGGAGCTCGGAAGAGCCGAGCCAATGGTCAAGCTGGTGCTGACAATTGAGCGTAAGAGCAGCTAGAACCCGGTGAAAGAGCCTCGCGTCGACTCGTCTCGAGGAAAGTTCTTGCTGCGGGGTCAATTTGTCACGAAATCATCACGTGTCCAATCATTAGCCGGCTTCGGGCCCTCCGGCTCGTTCCTACTAACGCACTGCTCGGCCCTTCGCCCACGCTCCTTTGTACTTTACTTCCTCGAATATTTTACAACCTACGGACTACGGTCCAGTTTCACGTTGCGCTCTCTTAACGAGCAACGAGCTCGGCTAGGTATCCGTAATCGCGGATCTTCGTACGCGAGCCGATTTCTTGACGTCTATCAATGTGTACGACTGCAGCTGCACCGACCGGCGAGATAATTATTACACGGCAATCGCGTTATAAACGCAATTACGCAAAATCCGTTACGAAACGCCCGTAACGTGTCTGATGTTGGTCAGCGATAGTTAAAACCCATTTACACACATTTTTTGCCCCTGAGCGTGTGTGTGTGTGTGTGTGTGTGTGTGCGGGTTGCAGGATAATTCTTAGGAAACTTTGCCGTATCGATGCGGTAGCAAAGAATTCTATTGTAGGCCAGCTTCGAGTAGAAGAATTATGTATTCGGTTCAAGAAATTACTGTTCAAAAATGATAAATCTCTACCGGGGTTCGATTTTTTTCTTAAGATTGATGCATAGGTGCTCGCACCTGCGCGACTACAGGCGACCCTCCCCAAGTCGCCGGAGGTTGTTTGGGAACATTATTGGAAAGTGGTTAATTAAAACCGAACGATTCATTTGCGTAACCTGATAGACCTTAGCGATGAGTTATGTCCCGTAATTAAAATCATTCGGTCTAAATGCCGCTGTGCAAGTCTCAGCGCAACTTTCCCAACTATGATGATATTTTATCAACGTCTATATATATATATATATATACCGCTGGTTTAGGTAGGCTGCAGTTTAATGGTCCTTCTATATCTACCGGATAGTTTCGTAACTCAGTTTTCAATTTACTCAACTATCGATTACCCGATTTCGATCGACAAGAGCGGCCTGAATTTACTCGTCAACAATCGTCAAATCAAGCTGCTCTTAAGCCTAAGGTTTCTGCGATTTATGAAAAGTTCCGTGTACTTGAGTTTCAAGCGTTACGAACACGCTCGAAGTGAGTGTCAAACGAATGGCAGTTATCCGAGGTCCAGCCGTGGACTCGCGACTTCTAGAACCTAGCGTTTCAAATCACAGACAATCCCGAACATAGAATTAATAATAAAATACGGATATCTGCCTCGTCTGAAAGAAATTCCTCAAATTCCACTGGTGATAAATTTTCTCGTTCGCGGACGTTACGAATCAGTTTGCGTACGACGCACTCGGCGCAATCTTTGCGACGTGTATAGTCGATCGAGCGTACGATGTAAAGAAGTCGGAGCTCGTGCTGCCGCTTCTTTCTGCGGTGATTCGAATCAAGCTGAGATTCTTGACGAGGGCACGCATCCCGGGGTATCGGAGCACGTGTACCTCCGACGATAAATCAAAGGGTGAATGCGAAAATGTCGATAGCGTCGGTGGTCCGGCGGGTAAGAAGAAGAGTCGGAGAGGATGCTGGAAGCACGAGAAGATCCTTCCTTCCTTCCTTCCCTCCGTTCCCTCCCTTCTTTCCCTCTTCCACCGCGAAGATTCGAGCTTCGATACGAGAAGGAGGATGGAAGGACGGGGGCGGCACGCGCGTACCTCGGCGTCCGGATCCTGCGGATAGGAGCCGGCGAAAGGATGCCGGGAGTTCGTCCGCAAGGAGACGCGGGATGAGCGCAAGAAGCGGAATGCAGCGCCGAAAGACGCGCCGGCTTAATTGCATTTAATTAATCAACGGCGAAGGAGACTCCGGGCCAGCCGCGAATCTCGAGGCGCGACGCGAGAGGATCCATTGATGAACGTTGCCCGGTGGTCGGCTCGTGATTTCATCCCGATCCGGTCGACGGACCGGCTTATTGTTAGTCGAGGCGCGCGCCGCCGACGGATTCCGGTTTCTTCGATTAAAACGCCGCCCGAGAATGATGCCTTCCGGTGGCGTCTCTCCTCCTCGTCCTCACCCCCGATCTCTTCTTGCTCCGCAGTCTCATCTCCTCCCCTTCGCTTCTTCTTCTTCTTCTTCTTCTTCTTCTCTTCTACATCTTTTCGGCCCGGCCTGCAGCTGAACGGAACGCAGCATCCGATTTTCGATTACCTATCACGCCGCGATTTTCTATGCCGATTATACGAGCGGAGATCGATTTTATCGCGATTTGAATCCCGATCCCGCGGCCAGGATTATGTGTGTTCATACAGTGAATTATACCGGCTGCAACCGGTCTTTTGATTAATTTCAGTCCTGCGTCCGCAGCGTCATCGGCTCGGCGGGTAGCTGTGCACTTACTTTACACTTCTTTTATACCTTCCGCGTCTTCATTATTTTCACCACAACACAATCAGTCTCGGCTTTACTACTCCGTTCACCTCCGGCTCTCTTATTTATCGTTTTCTCGACGTCTTCCGCGACGCGGAATTACAGCCGCGCGCCGCGCTGCCTAGAAACGATCCGGTATTCCAGCCGCATTGTGTCAATTCCAGTTTGCTCGAGTAGGAAAATAGAAAAAAAAAAATAAAAAAACAATAAGTAAATAAATAGGGGTGATGGAAAAAGAAGAGATCTTTTCCTCGCTCAGCGCCGCTCGAGTTCATTCACTAAGTCGACGTTCTTTCCGCCCGCGATTCCTCGGGGAACGAGGGGGAGGGATTTGCGCTTTTCCAGTGGCAACGAACTAGAAGGAATCTCGTTACTATCGGATAATCGCTTGTCGAGATAGTAACGATCCCTTCGTCTTTTTCTGTCTCTCTCTCTCTCTCTTTCTATTTCTTCGCTTCTCTCTTCTCTCAAGGGGGGCAGGCAGGCATCTGGTGACACTGAAGCGGGGGGAAAAATAAAATCAGTAGGCAAAGAGGAAAGAAGGGGAATCGGCGCGGACTGATACGCCAATAATCCGATACCGAGAGATCGAGTGACTTCTTCGAAGAGAATATCGTTTGTCGGCGGCCATTCATTGTAATGAATGTCAGTCGACGTCGGATCACGTTATGTTAAGTTGGGTTAGTTTAATCTCACTCACTCCGCACGGCGGCCCCACATCTCGCAACTTCTTACCGGTGCAGCCCGCGGGATGCGAGTAGCATAAATCGATGAAACGGTCGAATTAGTGGAAATTTATCTTTCCACTCTGTTTTTCTCTGTATCTTTTCTTTTCTATTTATTTTCTTTCTCATCTTTTCTACCCCCGATGTTGCGATAGGTTGGAAATTTTAGCAATAAATAAAAATGGCGCGTCTCGTCACGCCCCCTTCTCATTATACAAGTCGATGCAATAATTGCAGGATGCCGCGTATCGATCAACGTCACCACGACTATTAATTAATAACGAATTGAAACTCGCCTTGACGCGAAATGGAAATCGTATTGGATAGCTGTTAATTGCACCATGTACGTTCTCGGAGCGTTGCTGCTGCTGCTGCTCGACAATTAGTTATGCAAATGAAGGTGGTGAAACCGTTGTTATACCAGCAAGGAATTCCGCCTCGGTATAAATCGCGAGGGAAATATACGCGACGACTAGATTCGCAGAATGGTCAGCCTCCGCCTCGTCTTGGGTTGATTTTCAACGTCAAACGCGATCTTCGCGGCCGGTTCTCGGCTCGGTTATTCAAAACGCGTCGAAGACTCGCCGTAAATAGGACTCTACGAACCTCCCGCCGCATAGATTGTGGAGCCCGCGCTAAGATCCTGGTCCTGCGATAGGCTGAGCGCGAGACAAATTGAAGTTTTTCAACGACGAACCTGTCCGCCGTGGTCCACGACCCCGTCTCCACCAACTCCCGATACCGTCTCTCCCGGCACGATCCTGTTTGCTCGCTCTCCGCTCTCCCTCAGCCTCCGACATCCAGCCTCTCGGGACCAGAGGATCATTTCAATATCTCGATTCACTCGTAGTAACGAGGAAAATTACGGAGAAGAAGAACGCACCGGTGCTAGAGAAATTCAGGGTAACCATTGTGACTAAAAGATTTGAGTACCTGCCATTAGACGTCAAGTCCATTTACTCCGGAATTTTTCCGAACGTTGCAATCTTTCGGAGTCTTCCCTACCACCGTTTTGAATACCAAAGCAGCGGCTTGACTTTTGAATATTGTAAAATAACAACAAGTTACAGGTACGCGATTTGTTCGCATTGTATGTATGATCATCGCGCGTTTCTTTGCGCCAACCGCCTGGCGCAGATAAGCATAAGTGAATTAATTGAAGATGCCCACACGGAACGAGGCGCGATTTTAATTATACCTACCGACGTTATTAAAACGGTTCTATCGAGGGCGAGCAAGTCTTGTATGACCGGAGTGCAACTGCGGAGGAATTTACGCCTCAAGATACGTACATATATTATACGTTACATGTCTGTATATACATGTATATATATATATATACATACATATACCTATATATTTAATACAACGTATGCACATATCACATGCACCGGAGCTTAGAATAAATCTTGTCTTACGCAAGGGGGCTCTCGCCATTAGTTAGCTTTGTTCGAATACATACCTGCGTACAGTATATGCGATATATCGCCTTGCACACTGAAGGCGGAGAATCGGGTGTTCTCCGTCACGCATTCAGCGAAAAATCGCCGCTGCAGCGGTAGCTGCTTGTTGAAAAATAATAAAATTGACGAGGCTTTTTCGGACGATCGTCTAACGCGCGATCCTTAACTTCCCAGGCCCTGCCAGGCCCTCCGTGGGCCCCTCATGCCCGCCAAAATACCTCTTTTTTCTTACGACGCTCCGCCGCGAGGCCGTATTAGGAAACCTGGAGTCATTGTAGGTAGAGAGACCGACCGACGGCCTCCCCTCGTCGACGAATATACCGGTGAGCGAAAATAAAGGACGCAACGGATGAAGGGAAAGAAAAGTAAAACACCTCACGGTGGAGAAAAATTCCCGACGGTTCGAGCGATCCTTACCGATATCGATATCGTACGTGGATATTAGGGCGCGGGTCGATGTTTTGAACTTTTTCCAAATACGGAAATAGTAATCTCCTCAAAAACAGGGAAAAATGTTTACGTACGTACTCGACGGAAAAAAAACAAAAAAACAAAAAAAAAAAAAAAAACAAACCACTAGTCGAGCGTCGATCGATCGGTGGGTGAGATCCTCGGTTCGCCGACTATCGATCGTTCATTCTAATTCGGGTTCGACGCGCGTCGTCGGCGTCTTCGACTCTTAGACGCGGCGGTTGCAACGGGGGAATAAAAACTCGTCAAGGTGAGCCTGCTCCGTGAGAGGTGAGTGCGTGAATGGGCTTATGCATGAATGGGCCCTTACGCACCGGGTGCGTTTGGAGTCGCGGCACGACCGCGTCTCGGCCTTATACTACACCACCTTCAATGGAGCATCAATGGAGCCAAAAGAGCGCGATGTGAAACGCTTAATTATATCCGCTGGCCGGAGACGTCGATGCTCGGACTAATAGACGGTCCTAAAGAAATCGACCCCTCTCTTCTCGCAGCAGCTCCGGCTCCGATTCTCGATCCAGTCACCTTCTATTTCCTTATCGTCAATCGCACGCACTCTCCGGTTTTATTTTCGATACTTTCTTCACGCCTCTTGGGGGGGGGGGGGATTAGAATATACATGTACCGGTTACATCCTGTGCAACAAAAAGTTCTTATCCGGCCGCGGTAGGCATTTCGTATTATACTTATGATAATGCATAAAACTTGTATACCAGCTGTTATGCGTTTTATCGATCGTCGATTAATTTAATTGGCACCTATACACGCGGGCACTTATTTTTCTAGGCGTGGGACCGCCGCATCCTCCTTGGGCAATTGATACGCGCAACCGTTTCGATCATCTTTTTTCGTCACGTCAGACCCTCTTTGTACCGCTAATACGAAAGATCCTTACCAATCCGGTATAAGATAGCTTGTCTTCGATACGATTACGATGGAAATCGATTCTACCCACGGGCTGTTGAGATGTAGTTCGTACAGCTCGGAGATAAAATGATATTAGGCCGATCACTTTCGGGTGGGAACTTTAATTCGGTTGATACGAAAGACGCGATTGAGTCATTCACAGCTCGCATTTTACATCGACATGCCGCAGCATTTTTCGTATCGTTTGAGAATGAAGAAATTACTTAGTCACGAATGCCCCTTTCACCGAAGGTGTTCGTCGATGCCTATTATACGTCTGCGGCCTCTCGCGAAGCGTCTTGTCGTTCGATTATGACTATCCTCTGCACTCCGGTATACGGAGACGCGCGAGTATAATGAAATGATTATCCGCACCTCGATCGGCTCTCGGTGGAATGGGATTTCGTAATTGCCCGAGTGTTTGTTCGTCGTATAATAATTGCGTTAAAATAACCGAGTTAAATTCTTACGTATCGCCGATGCGGCCGCGGCAACTTTTTTCCCTATTCTATTTACCGAAAGGAAAGGCGTTCCAGTCGGGATATTGAATTATAATGACAACGGTGGTGGAATTGTATAGTAATCAGCGTTGAACAACGAGGCTCGGTCGGAGGCGGGGGCGGCCCACGAAGCGTCGGCGATAACTCTACAGTCTGTTGGATTGCACAACGAATATCCGCGGTCCGCAGAACAGCGGACAAAACTCCCAGCTAGCCTTCGTAATGCGAAGAGTGAAACGAGCGTTTCTTTCCAATTGTGTTGTAATTCTGCAAACTATCGGTTGGCCCGAGGGATAAAGGGAACGGTAAGAATAATCGGAGAATCGGCACAATTAACGGCCAACTATTAATAACAATATAGTTTTATTGTTTGCGATATAAACAATTTTATCATATGATCTCTTTAGAGTATGTATGAGCGTGTGTAATGTGTGTAGGTGTGATGCGAGATGATGCTAGGAAGATAACTAGATAAAAAATATTTCATAATTTATTGCCAGTACGGGACGGTTTTTGTTTTTTTTTTCTTTTTTTTTTTGTGATATTATTTATACATATATATTCTTTGCACAGTGGCGTCCGATGATGCGATAGTTTTTTCTTTCAATTCCGTTTCGTTTCTTTTCTTCGTTCAGTTTATCAACGTGGCAAGATTACAGAAAATGTTACCCTCGGACTCGAGTGAGATTGATGAATCGAATGATCCTTCCGCCCAGCTTTCAGGATCAAAATCGTTCGTGTTCCTCTAGTGGTATTTTTTTTATTGTTTGTTTAAAAAAAATAAGAGCTTCAGGGACGCGATCATTAATTAAGCATCGGAAAGTACGAGGGTAACAATCAATGTCAATGACTATAATAATTATCGTAATAATAATAAAAATGTGTATAATGACAATAGAACATATGTTTGATTCAACAAGAGTATAAATAAGACTAGATTTCGTTAGACGGTACATTAAATAATTAACATAATTTACAAAAAAGAAAAGATAAAAAAATCAGATAACAATATAATTAATTCAACCTCACTCTTCATTCTCACAAATGCACAATTACGCGCCTTACGCATGTGTATACACTATATACATAAATTATCTTTTTTACCCCCGTGTTATGATTACAACGTATGTATCATATTTACATAGATATACAGTTATATATATATATATATATATGTATATGACAATATGATCAAACAACGACGTGAATGACTCGAATTTGACAAAGAAGATTGATTCCGATAGCTGAAAGCCTCAAAAATAAATCTTCTTCCCTTAATAATCGTAATTTTCTTTCAGCGTAACCCCTAATAAATTCCATTCACATCAAATGAATGTACAACTTCTACCGCACGTACGCGTCGTAGTTACATAATCATTATCATAACCTACACGCAGTGTATCCTGCATGCATTGAGTCTCCTATCTTTGGCACAATACTACGTTTGATTCGTAGCAGAGTTTTTTTTTTTGTTCCGTTATTCATTCATTTAGTTTCAATATGTGAGAACATTTAACGAGTAGAAAATACGATACAATTTCCGCATAAAAGTGATCGCTTAAACGGATTAATAAAATAATAAATCTTGCACGTTGTTTAGTTCATTGAAATAGTATACAACAATTATTCCTTCACTTTCGTTAAATGCATTATACATCAGCTAACGATACGTAAAGAATCCTCATTTATCCGCAATACAATGCATGTGACGGACTAACGTATATTATCCAAGCTACTCCACGTGTTTACAGATGAGAAAAAGAAGAAATTCAAAAATAAAAAAATAAAAGAAACAGAAACATGGTTACATTTCTCGTATTACAATAATATCTCTCACTTCTGCAGGTCGCTACGCGGTTCCCTCAAGTCCGCGGAAGGACGCTTTCGACAGCTGTCTGGCAGTGTACGTCTTCATCAGGTATAGGAATACAAATTCTTTCTCTCCGTCCATCTAATTCCCATTCTGTAATCTCTCCAACGAATTCTGAATTCAACCGCAGTCCTCCCCGGCTGCGACCGTTTCACTAGCGGCGTTACCGTGAAAAATAAAAGTATAAAAAGAGGCGTTACCAAAACTCGGCTCCTGGTAGCTGCCCTTCTTCACGTCAGCGGCAGGGGCTGTGGTTCATCCAGAATGGCGGGAGGGAGCTCGACCACGCCGGGGGGCCCGACGTGGGGCCTGATGACGGGGGACTCGCGGTCAGCCTCGCCCTCGACCTCGGGCTCACCCTCGGCACCGGTTAGTTCGCGAACATTGCCGGGCAAGTAGTCCTTCCAACTGCGGAAGAGATACCTCGTGAACTTCCTGAGCTGCCTGAATTTGCAGTAGGTCGCGCCCTCGGCTGACTCGAGCTGCTGGGTCTGGATGAGGAAACCCTTCTCCTTGAACGTCTGCTCGAGTTTCTCTCGCTGCAGCGACTTCCTAGTCTTCCGTTTACGCCGTCCGTCCTCCGGGACCGGGGGCCGTTGTCCGGGCGGCGGGATCCGCTCACCAGCGGCGTTCAAAAACGCCCCAGCCGAGGATCCAGCCTGTCCGGCAGGCTGCTGGAGCGCCTCGCGCGGGAAGAACTCGTAGCCTCGCATGCTCTTGTCCCCGGTCCCGCTGTAGTACCGGAAATTCCCCCCCGAGTCGACGGAGAGGCTCTTCTTCTCCTGCAGGCTCGGCTTCGCGCCCCCCGTGAACTTGAACTTACATATGCTGACCTCGGTCGCGGGGTTGTTGTTGTTCTCGGTCGGCATCGGGGGGATGAAGATCGCCGACCGCTTCCGTTTCGTAGGCTGAGCGTGGCCGCCGGTCGGACCGCTCCGTTTCGCCCGTGGCGATTCGGCCGCAGCGGCTGCCGCCGCGGGATGCTGGGGCGTCGGTGTTGTTGGTGGCGGCGGTGCGGCCGCGGGGGCGGGGGACTTGCTCTCAAGCATCGAGTATATCGACTTGGGAACGATCTTCTGCTCCTTGGGCGGGGGTTCCTGCATCGCCGGTGTGAACCCCGGGCCCCCCTCGCCCTGAGCCATTTTCTGGTAGTAGAGAAACTGGGACTGCAGCGCCATAGGGTGGATGAAGACCCCGGCGTTGGGCCAGTAGACGAACCCCGGATTGGTCGGGATGACGGAGTCCCCCTGCAGGGCGCTGCTTCCACCCCCGACTCCGTTGCTGACCGGGGGTCCGTCGGTCCCCGGTTCCGTCGGCGAAGCGGCCCCCAGACACTCGACCTCCTCGCCGTCGCTCGATCCCTCGCTCTTCACCTGCCCGGACTCGTAAACGTTCCCGTGCTTCCGCAGCAGTCGTATCTTGAGCTGATTCAGGTCCCTTATGCACAGGTTGAGCGGCTCCTCCTGCTCCGTCATCCTCGGACCATGCGCCGCCGAGTGGTTCCTCCGGGACTCCTGAGTCAGCCGCTTCTCCAAGAGGCTGCTTATCCTGTTCTGAATGTCGGTACGCTGGAAGGACACCTGGGCCGGCTGCTCCCTGCTCATCTCCATCTTGACGCGGGGACCACCGAGCTGCTTCCGTTCCTCCAGCCCCGGCGTACCCGGGAGTATCGTGCCGTAGTTTTTGTATATCAGGTGACAGATGTCGGCCTTCTTCGGCTTCCTGCCCCGCCTCGGCTTGCTGTTGTCCAGGGTTATCTCCCCCATGTACGGCAGGTCGGAGTACTTCATCGGCGGCCTCGGCGCCGGCTGCGTCTGCTGCACGGGGTGGTGGTGACCCGAGTGCGGGTGGTGCTGAGGATGGGGCGTCGAGGTGATGACCGAACGCCGGAAGCCCGGCGTCTGGGGGCTCGAGGCGACCGGATTCTGGGCGATGGCCGGGGGGCAGAGCTCCTGCTGCATCGCGGCGATCCGCTGCAGCCAGCCGTGGACGTCGGCTACGGGGCTCGGGGTCGACGTCGAGGTCGTCGGCGCCGGGCTGGGCGCCGTGGAGTCGTGGACGGGGGTCGGCGGGGAGTTGAGGGCCTCCCGAGCGAGCGCGGCCTCGTAATGGTCGAGGTACTCGGGCGGCAGGGCCTGGTGGTGGAACTTGAGCTTCCATCGGGACTTCCTCCTTCCCCGGCTGAAATTTCAAACAAAAGAAAAGGTTTCTCCTGGAACTGCTCTGGGTTACAATTAATCGGAATGCGACTCCGGTCTGTATAATTATTCCGCCGAACGAGATAATTGCGCAATATACGTCCGGCCCCGGACCCCGGGGCAACGATGATAAAAAGGGAGAACCGGTGACGAACGGCGCGAAGAGACCGTACGTAAACCGGGTAAACAACCGGTTGGTTCGAACAGCGGCGTGTATTATACACCGCGCGTCACGTGACCGTCGACGATCGAACCGGTCGAATCAATCAGCGCGGAGCCGAGCCGATCGTACGAGCAAGAATGAAAGCGAGCAATCTCACCTGGGCCTCGCCCTGCCGCCCGTGCAGTCCTGGGCGGGTTGAACCTCCGCTCTCCCCATCGTCGCCTGGTTCTGCAGGACCTGGACTTGACCCGGCCCCCCGTTGGGCAGGCCGGTTTGAACGGCGTGCGCCTCGACCTGGGGACTGCGAGACGACTCGTTAGAAGACGCTGCCCGATGGCGGAAAACCGCGGCGTGCCTTCGACTCACCTGGACGAAGTCCTTCCCTGATGCTCCTCCTCATCCTGCGGCTCCTGCTTCACCGCCATCTGACTTGTCAGCGATTCCACGGGACTCGGGAGCCGCTGCGACGGCAACGAGTGCTGACGTTGCAGCAGGAGCTGGGTCTGCTGGTGGGATATCTCCTCCGTCGGGCTGCCCGTGTCTATCCCCGCAGACGTTGCTCGAGGGACGACTTCCTCGGTCTGCATAATGCCCCCTGAAATCGTAACGAACTGTTCGTTATTCCTTTCTTTCTAACCTTCGTTGATCATCTCGATTAGATTGAACCTCGTTTACGACATCGAGATTGATCTGGCCGAATATTTAAACTTGTGAGAAACGCGATAAGGTACAAAATCGAGCCAACGGTCGAGGAAACTAGTCGTAACAGTACAGTAACCACGTGACGATAGGACTGTTCTTAGGAATTGCACCATTGATCGCGTCATGGGATACCAATGCGTAGTATACGACATCGTGCTGACATTCGACCGTTTCAGCAAAAACCAACAAAGCTTTTTGGTAAGAAAAGAAGAGGGTGCAAGCGTGACCAGCTTATGACATCAATTTCTACCCATGACCATCGCCAAGTGATAACCCGTCCAACTATTTCACCCGACAACTATGCCCCAAGATTTAGTAACATCTGTTATCGCTCTGTCGATCGGGTAGTCTCATAATTGATGAGGGTAAGTTTGGTCATCGTTCCGGACGACACATGGCAGCGAAGATGTTCGAGCCGGTGCAATGTAAGCCGAGAGTTATCCGCAAGGACAGCTGTTCGAATGGATCAGCCGTCCGGGTCGAGCCACTTAAGGATTACACGCGTTCGCAGAGTAATTAATCCGGATCAGCGAGGAGGATTACGGGAGCGTGTAAGCCCGATGAAGTTTGACTGTGCGGGATGGTCGGTTAGTCGCCAAAACGACAGTCAGTGTGAACGACACTTCGTGAAGCTTGATAACGGGGGTCTTCTCTGTTGCCGCAAATCGAGGAATAGCTTATAGAACGCGGGGGGGAGAGAAAGACGGCATCGTACAGTCGGGCCGAGGATGAAGGCATTGCTGCTCCTCCTCCTCCCTCCTCGACACTCTGACGGATAAAAATATTCAACCGTCTAAAATAAACCGGTCGCACGCTGTTCTCCATAAGCCAGCATCCTTCGGATCTTACAAGACGTTTGAAGTGTACTTGCGCGTGCCCGAGAAACCTGCCACCAGCAGCATCACACCCGCAACTTGTACGCCTTAATTGGTGCTTCTTCATCGGGTTTCAGCCGTAGTTTTTACGCCCTTGCAGTTGGTCTCCGTTTTTATCCACACGGTACCTAAAATCGGCTGACGCTGAGTGTTTTTGTTTAATTCATCGATGTTACATCATACTCGTGAGACCGTGTTTGATTTCATTTCCCTTATGATCCATAACGCTGACGCCAGTTTTCGATCGCTTACGAATTATCGCTGATACTTAAGGCGTCTGTTGTGCAATAGTTATGAGTGGATCTTTGCGTAGAAGAGAACCTTATGTAAGGGAAGATATTTTTAAAACGGTTGGGATATAATTAGTCTTTGGGACGTGTACAAGCGCCTTGGTGATGATGGTTTGAATTCTGAACGGTGGTTGAAAATTGCTTATCGCATAAACGGAGTGGTATTTATACTACCAACAAATCGGCCACGTGATCGTCGATCGCTTATTTATGTACTCAATGTCTCTCTTTGCCTCTGAATAGACGCCAATGAGTCGATGATACGCTACGCGACGCGATCAAAGATCAAAGCAACTTTAATTAAACTGCGTGTCGAGCTTTGACAAGTGTTTTTTTGTTATATATATTTGGCTCGTAGACATTCGGCGTTGCGGACAAACTTGACTATAGAGGAATGAGGAGGACGATTGGTAAATATATATTATATACACCTATGTATATGTTGTGATAAACTGCCGACGCATATGCAGTTTTCAATTTGATACCAGAGAAGACATTTCACCCTTCTTTTGTCATTTTCATGGCTATAATTCGCAACCAATTCCCTCGTTTCAGGTCTCATTAACACTTGCAGATTATACAGGATATTATTACAAGAACCGGAATGATGCAGGCGCACGTAACTACGATTTATTTTTTGGCTATTTTTAGTGCTTGGCGTAGCGCCACTATTTTCGGCTCTCTCTCAAATTTCTCACTCCATATTTGGAATTATGATGCTTTGAAAGCCAGCGCCGTGTTTACACAACCGGTACTGCGAAACAAGCAAAGATACAACCAATCCCATGTCGATGTAATTATAAACCGGGAAAATTTGATAGCCCGATATTCGAAGCTAATAGGATAATTGGTACTGTGAACAAACGGAAAACCTTATTGTTTGTCATGTGTCAAACCCACTAATTGCACCGATCATATTCCCGGGATAGACGATCGATGAAAAAGATCATTTTCACCGCGAATTTTCCGCCGAATAAATATAAACTCTGAACGCAATCTGAACTTGCAATCATAATCACCGGCATGCATCTACGATCCAGATCAAGTGGCCGAATCGTTAGAGTATGACATCATAGATTTCACCCGATTTCAAGCCGAGAATCGTTGCGACAGTTATTTCGTATATTTTCATATTGCTTACCTGTTACAGGAAAATTACTTTCAGGCAACATGAAAACGATGTCTTCTCACGTTAGTCAATGATATATTTTTTAACGAAATGATCGTGGGTGAAAAAAATCGAACCAAGTGTGTCGGAACGATCGTTAGAAAACTTGTGCTTAACCGCGACGGTATTACATTAACGCGCAACTAACCGTAAGTTTAAATCACCGTTCCTTTAGCAATATACAATTTATCATTATCACAGTAGCGAAAATCGGACAGAGTCCCCCGGCGTGTTTTCCTCCCAACGTTGCACCAGGGTGAACGATATTATTTATCGCAATAAACTCCGCCCCTGGATCACGGGGATTATCACGGGCCAATCGGCGGCGCTCAGGTGAGAGACACGTGGATCTTATCTTCCGAGGTCGCAACAAAGTGCGTTTATACGGACCGGAGGGTTTTGGAGCACATTTGGCACTGTGTGCTCGGACCTCGGGGCGGGCGCAGCGACCAGCAACCCTGGCCGGCGTCACGACGCTCTCGACGTCTCCGTCTCCGTCTTCGTCGACGTCGAGGCTCGTCGGGACGCGCGGCGCGCGGCGCTCGCGCGAGGCGCTCGCGCGAGGCGCGGGAGTAAATTCTCAATTTGGGCGGTTGGAAATTCGAGATTGCCCCATATCGGGAGGTACGCGCGGCGTCGCGGCGGAGGTGTTCGCGGTAGTCTTATAACGGCAGAGAAACCCCGTTTGCCTATACCAGCCACGACGCGAGGCTCGCCTAACCTCCGTCGTATTATATTTAAACACCGGCCTCCGCGCACGCGCCCGACGAAACATCGCGCTCGCCTCCCTAATGGCATTAATGCCTTTTTGCTCTCCAAACTTTTTGGAGAAACCGACCTGTATCGACTATTCCGGGTGTCGGCTTACACCCTCTTGGACGGCGGAGTTACGACGTACTTTCTTTTTACCCAGAAGCTGCTTTACGAGTTAGAGTGTGGAAAATGCCTTTTTGGGATACGTAATTTGCTACCGGCAGCGAATCGTTTACCGAGGAAAACGGACCCGCGGCCAACATCTGCGGTCTTGAATGAAGAGGAAGATGCGAGAATATCCACAGCGTATGGGCGTTGAAATGAGCATAAATCTTGGGAAAGTTGGTCTCCGGCAGGGATCAAGTATGGGACGGTCACGCTTCGAGACCCGTTCACGATATAGACGAAAATCTGATCCTACAGCAGCAGTGTTACAAACACTTGTTACAACTAAATCGCGATGCGCATACGGTGCGAAGCGTAGCGTCGATCTTGTTTTTGGAGCGTGTTTTCGGCCGCTTAAGCTCAGCGGTTATCCCTAATAATAGCAAAAGTTGTTACAGCTTCTGGGGACACGCATGTCGTCGTCGTGTAGAGATGCAAATGCGCCGGGCACCCGCGCGAAACAAGCTCTAAAATTACCGCGATGTTTCCTCGAGGTATAATTCGCCGTGTTACCCGCACACTTTATACCGTCAAACTTATGTCCAAGCTCTGCAGCGATGCTGACGAATTGAAACGGTGGAATTATGTTAGATGTCGTGATTTGGACGTCTCACTGGCCGATTCTCGAAATCGTTTTGACGAAGCTGCCTTTTCCACCGAAGATCTTGTAAATGAAAATATCATCCAACCGTGAGGCGACCGTTCCTCGAACAACGTACTCCGATGATTTTCTACGTATATCAAGACTTAAAAGCGGATTCCAAGGATACGTCGAAACGATCACGTGGAGGAAATAAAGGGCATGACGAAGGTTCGAAAAATGGTACGTCGACGTTGTTCAACGCCGAATCGAATCCCACTCACGTCGGACAATCACGTTGCTCGTCAACGCTTCAGGTTAATTATCGAATCTAGCTTTTACATTGTACCACGTCACCGTTCGCATAAACGAAATCAGGCGTCTCACGACGCGTGGTCCGTTTCCTCTCGGGCGAATTATTTCGCGATACAATTCGCGTCACGGGGCAAGACGAGAAATAATCTGCTCGTCGATATCGCGCGCGATTGCTATCGTCGAGTTCGATTTCTTGACACGGTTCCGGGCCTCTTTGGGCCGCGTATGCGTATTCAGGCGATAAAATCAAAATCCACGAATGGAAAGCCAGTTGTTGACATATCGCAGTCTCAGGTATTGGGACACATCTCGTGGGCGGGTTGGCTCTACCTATAAGGAATATAATGTGGCTACGCCTCCGCGAACCGGTGCGCAGCCCAGTACCTACCTAACTCTCGCTCACCGTGCGTTGAAACACGCGTGTGCGATCTCACCTCACGCACGGTCTGCTTACGTGCGCGTCTAATGCCTTCCATGGTGGGAAATATTCTCTCAAATTTGACGCCAATTATTTCCATTTCCTTTCGAACCGAAAGAGGATATAAAAACTGCAGCCTTTGGGTACATAGTTTCTACGAAAAAATTTACCTACTCGCATAAAATTTCGACCTACCGATGGTGTCAGGATCATCTCGAGCCTGAGATAATGCGAATTTTTCATACAACGCAAAAATTGAGGGGGGAGTACATCCGGGTGAGTTATTGGGCCCAAGCTGGCCCGGTAGAATCGACGCGAGGCTAGAGACTCCTGCAGCTTTTGGAACGGATCCGTGGGACACAATTTTGGGCAGAAATTGATTTGGCATTCGCGAGCGGAGCAGTTAGCCTCGATCGGCGTATGAGAAAGAAGAAAAAGAAATAAACACAGAGACAAAAAAAAATTCTTACGTATACCGTTCAAGCAATGTGCCTTCGCCCACGCGACTCGGCAATCATCATCATCATCGTCGCGTTCGTTCCTGCATACGCGATATTTTTTAACCTCTGAAAACTGCCGAGGAACTTCGCCGCGTAAGTTTGTTTGATTTGCATAATTTGATGGTAATGTATTTTCGTCGATCTCATTGTCTTGATCGCTTGTCTCGGCGATTCGTTGTTAATTGCAGTTGATAATTCGCTGGAAAAAAAAGTAGCGCGGCGTAGGCACGACCATTTTTCTGTCTTCTCAGAAATCTTGTGCATCGATGATCAATAACTTTTTTCAGAACGCCATTCTCGCAACTGCACAGCTGCTGACGACGTTTTTAATTACTTCATCAAGAAATTCTATTCTAGCCTTGCATTTGTACGTGAATTCGATTCTTTTTTTTTTTCAATCTCTAATTGCCTCCGAGATTCTGCAGATAGAAACTAGATTGACGGGTTGAATTGCGCGAACCCTTGCGGCGAAATTTTTTGCACGACAATTATCATTTCACATTCGACATATGGTACGTTTCAGTGCAATTACCAAGAGTCGGGAATTTTTAATAGAATTACGAGATTACCGACGTATTTTATTATACAGCGTGTTTCCCGGAAATCGATGCTAGACTTTTCTATCCCGTCGCTTTTCTTTTCATTTCGCCTTTCTTACTTTGGGACGAAAATCAGCAGCCCAAGATTCCTCGGGGCACTTACTAATCTCACTAAAGAAGAAAGCTCATTTAATTAAATGGTTATAAATATTTATTACCGCCTGATTAGGTGGAAAAACAGAGAAATTGTACGTGGGTAAGACGTAAGAGTTACTGCCGCGTATATTTGCTCAGGGTCTAATTTATCAACATTTAATAGACCATTTTCATCAGTATCCCTTCATTAAACCGTAATAAATATACCGAGCATTCACGTTACACGTTATAGCCATGACCCTGTGCTTAATACATTTTTTATTACACCAAGTAATAAATATTTATTACTCCGTGATCCGTTTTATCTCCTCGACACGACCCGGGCGAAACTTGAAACGTACATTTTTTTCTATCTGGGGAAACAATGCTCTGCGCTTTCGAAAAAGTTTTACAAACATTATACGAAGGTATCGGATAACCGGGAGTGAAAAGACCGATCGACTTTACCAAATACGGCGATCAAACATGATTCGTACGAAATATCATCCGACTCAGAGGGAGAGTGATAAATCATCCAGGTATACATGTAACGAACCAAGGAAACTTTTCATTCGTAGGATTTTCCTAAAACAATTTCGTTTCCCTTGTGCAGCGCTCGAATTTTTCACAGAATCCGAAAATCTGACGTTTAATTCAAAAGGTCGAACCGTTTCGTTCGTCTTTGGATGTAAATAATAAAGCTTTGGCGCGTTTGAATTCTGTATTTAAATCCGAAGAACATGGTTGGAAAAATAATGCAGGAGGAAAATAAAAAATTCCGCTATGCGAATCGTCGAGGCGGCCATATTCCTTGAATTTGTGGGCTGCAATAATTCAGGACTCGGAGGCAAGACGGCTTCTGCACCTTATACCAACGTCCCGATATCTCCGTGCATGCGCCTTGCAGGGAGATTGGCACGAGATGTTGGAAAGGCGGGAGGAGATTGTTCGCGCGGGGGGATTTCGCCGGCGTTTGGAATAAGAGAGGAGGACTATTCCTCCAATCCGGAGGCTGAGCTGATCATTGATTGATTGATCGAGTGATCGTGGGGGGCGCGAGGGACCGGAGAGGGGGGTTAACGCGGGTCACATTATACATGCCTTACGAAGTTTCGAGGATCGCACTTGCGCGCGTATCCCTGCTGCGAGGCGTTGAGAAGAGTGCGGTTTTTTATTTATTTGTTTACTTTTTTTTTTTTCTTTCTTTCTTTTTACGCATAATTACATTTCATTCATCGAGCAGACTTTGTTTTTCTTTTATATCATCCAATTTGAAGCATCGTTTAAGAATTAGCGCGGATGAAAATGCTGGATTTGTGCCAGGGTTTTTGTTTGTCCGCGCGAAACATTTACTCAGCTTATACGCGGTAAACGAGGCGTGTATAATACCTGGGCGTGCGTTGTATTAATAGACTTTTGGATCGTTGAAAATTTAAAAGACGGTAAATTCCGCAACGCATCCGAGTCGCATGATCTTACGCAAATGAGAAAAAGAAATGAAAAATATTGGGAAACGGTGGAACATCGAGTTAGAATTTTCGGTTGGATTTTACGTAACACGGATCGCCGAGACCGGCGGGATACTTACCTACCCATTTGTGCAATTTAAAAATAATCGTTCTTAAGAATCTATTCCTGCCACCTCGGGTAGTCGAAAGTCCGTAAATGTAACATACGTGACCGGTGAACCGCTGCGAGTACGAGGAAAAATATCGGTTATTTTTTGAACACGCTTGCCGAGAAGAACGGTAAACAATCTTTTTTGAACGTACCTGTAATGACGGAAAGAGATCTTTTTCAGCGATAGGCTATATATAGTTGCAAAAGTTTCTTCGGCAAGGCTTTCGTTCTCAGATTCGAAAAAGCAGATCTTTACTCGCCGCAGACAGGAAGCAAGAATTCTTCCAAGGCAGCGTGTCACGGGTGATATCTAGAATTAGATATCCGGTTTTCGAAAAAGTTTCGGGGCTGCGTGCGCGGGATCGGAAATTTGTAATTATTACCACAATGTTTCTCCTCCCTGCAGGTTCTACGCGAGAGGGGAAAGGATATACATACATATGTATACATTCTTTGTACAGTGTAAAATAAAAGGGACGCCGAAACGAATTACAAAGACGGAGCAGGGGGGGGGGGAGAGGGAGGAGGAGGAGGAGAGACGTGCGTTTGTGTGTATAATTTTATAGCGAAGCGTGCGCTAGATTTTATATTTAGGATGCCATCGTGTAACCCTAGAACTACTGAATTAGGTTGGAACGAAAATACGAAAATACACCCACGCAACCGCGGGAGCAGAAACAGAAGTGGAAGTGCGGCTGCGATCTCGACGGGATGCCGGGCTGATCCGAAGGAGCCGAGCCGAATCGCTACCTGCTTTACCAATCGATCCAGCGCCGCTCCTCCTCCTCCTCCCCCTCATCACCCTCCTTTTCCTCCGCCAACGGATCATATTTTTTCCCTAACCCGCCGCCTGCGACCAGCTTTCTCTTTCCATTATGTATCCCGATCTGTCCTCGAGCACCTGAACATGTCTAATATCGAGCTTCGTCAATCTTTATTAACTCCGCGGTAGTTAATAGATTGCCTTCGCTGCGCACCGGCCGTACATTCTCTCGGAGTCCCGCTTGCCGTTGCGACACTTCCGGTTTCCTGTTTCCTCCGCAATTCTCTGATCGGTTATTAAACTTTTTTACAAATGCGCATTCGCTGCCTGTGCGAACTGTTCTCCGGTTATGTAACGATAAATGTACAGGTGAGTCTACGACTCTATATCTTTATTCTTTCCTCAAACTTTCTTGCCCGCTAGATGACGAAAACTATTTCCCGAATCGCGGTGCCAGCTGTGGGCGAATTCGACGGTTCACAGTAATTGTCGAGCTAAAACGTTTCAAGTATTTTTTACGTTACTAATTTCGTTCCCCGATCCAGAAACAAACGGATTTCGTCTCATTGTTCACTCCCAATTCTTACAACAAATCGTTTCGTACGATCAATGTTATACATATCGAGCAAAGAACAACGTAATTCATAGTTCGTGCGTCGCTCCTCAGCTCCAAGAACAAATGATGAGAATCGGCACGTGACTATCCATCGAGGAACGTATCGAAGGCAAAAAAACGTCTCCGTACAGACAAATTCGTTCTGGAGCTCATTTAATATGCATTAGCTTGCCGCGTGGCTAAACATCCAGCAGTCGCACGAGGCGAGCAAAGCTCGTATAACGATCGCGGATGAGTGAACGTGAAACTCTACGCCGTAACGAGATCTTGAGTTGCACGGTATTTTCCTCTGATGAATTACGGCCATAATCTGTTGGTTCGGTTAGAACGGTACAATCAGCCTCTTGCATCGTACACCGCAAGCTCAGTCCATTGTGATATCGGTGATCCGTCGTGTTCGCAACCTGCTGCCTCACCGGACGACGCCTGTGTAATAGAAAGCTGGGGATGAATTAAGATTCTAGATAAACACATTGGTTCCAGTCCATTGTTAGATCCATGTGCCCGATTAAATTGTCTAATATGAACTCAGTGGTTAATTGGATGTGCGGGAGTTGATTGCTGCGTCGAAAGCGTTCGGACCACCTTTTAAAAACGTGAAGACTTTCGTGCCTGGAATATCCTGAGCCTCTTATCTCTCAATGAATAAATTGTTTTATTACAGCTTCGTGGACCGCGGAAGCTGCGGGCCTGCCAGGCTGGTTGAGAGATCTCGAGGTGAGATAGGCAAATGGGATTGTCATGCCAGCTGTCTTAATTAAGAATGATGGACGAAGTAGGACGTTCGATGCTGGTGCAAGCCCAGAAGTCAGCGGGATCAATGCAAGCCTGGATCGGCGGGTCATTTTTGTTCCACAGTGTGCGGACGGTTGGAATTCGCGTTGGTCAGCGGAGTGTGAAGAGGAAGAGGAAGAATAAGACGGAAGATCGTCTCAACGGCTTTTTGACGTTTATTCAAATTCGGCCAAAGAAAATCTGCCGCAAAGAAGACTCGGCCATTATATCGTTTGACATTCCGTTCCCACAATCCCGAGGTTCCTTGTGGCGCAACGCTCGCGTCGTCAACGGAAGTGGACGGTGACATCGGGACTCGGACTGCAATCTGCCAAAAGTTAACCACCAGGACAAGTAGGTCGTTCCAAGTCAATTTTGCCGTTCAAAAATGTTCGTGCGAACACTCGGAAACAATCGCAAGTAAAAATCTGTGCCGCGATTCGGCCCGCGTTTCATCCTTTTTAACGTTTGTTGAAAATAGAGCAAGGCGGAAGATCTTCTATAATTTTCTAGGCATCAGGGGCGTACGTTATGCAAGCGGATTTTTCAACACGACGAGTGGTTGTCAGTCGGCTGACGTAACCGCCTGTTGTCTGGCCAATTCACGAAGCTACCTGTTCTATTCTCGAGCAGTATTCACCGGTCGGACCACACCTGTTTTAGCTTTATATTTTCGTAACGAAGATCCGCCGCCGGCGATTTTGGCCTTCGGTAGTTGCGGGCAGTTTGGTAATTTGTTACCGAACGTTAGCCAGAGGGACACCCACGTGGATATTATAATTTTCGAGCAGAAACGAGTAACTCGGAATCCGTCAAACCGTTTCCACCCCTGTAATTATCGTTCAAAGCTGACGGAAGTTCTTCGAGTTATACTTGACGGTGTCAGATCTCCGTCAACTCCCGCCAGACGTGACGAGCGAAACGGCAACTCTGACTGTCCAAGTGGGCGTAGCAACGAGTGCGAAAAAGTACGAGAGCCATGCGGTAAAGTGGAATTGCAAGTCTGAGAATCGAGGAAGAGAAACTACGAGAGCCTGAGCAGATCTCTCAGTAATTTCGGCCGGTCACTCTTCCTCCCTTCTCTCTGTTCCTCTGGAATAAAATTAGACGTTTTATAAACGATCGTGCCATCTTCAATCCCGCGCGATATATTTATCTTTGATAAATCTTGCCGCCTCGTTACTTGTTAGGTACTCGTATTCCCTCATTAATCTTTTCCCTAATTCAACCTTGGAGAAAAGGAGGCGCGTAGCGGGAATTTTTTCACCCCTGCCGTAGGATTTCTTCTCCGTAAATTTGGCAACGCGATCCGTCGGAGTAGCAGCAAGACGTTGCAATCATACGAGTGCAGTTTGTACAGAGGTTGCAGCTGATCGTCGGATAGCGAGTCAAGGCTTATGCGTGTGCGCTCGAAACGCGCGAAGCAACGATTCTCTCCCACGATCCTCGTGACACAATGAGGCTTGATTTATAAGATCCTGCGTTTATGCCTTCTTGTGCCCGCGTACGGAACTTGCGTGTCGTCGCGACGTCTCGGACCTTTGATCATCTCGCGACAGGTTACGTGTACAGTTTTAGCTCGCCGTCGGGCCAACAATTTTTTTAAATAAATGTCGTAGACAAGTTTCGCCATTCTATAATGGACGGCGCTCATTTTCAATTACACGTCCTCTCTCTTCTTCTTCGTTCGTTCCAATAGTTTAAATATTCTCGCACAGTCCTCAATTGTGACGAAAGAAATGTATGTGAGTTGGAAAATAAGTATGCTTTCGCTCGAGAACAGAAATTGTCTTTGGACTATCACTTTTTTTTTTTTTTAAAGAGTCAAACCATTTGGTTTACAAGGTTTGTAAAGTCGAGGGTACAAGGATCAGACATCAGCCATTTACGAGGATTTCTTTCCTATCCGCATCGCAGAGGGGGGGGGGGGGGGGGGGGGGGGGGATTTATGGCAACGAGTCGCTGATAAGAGGATAAAGGCATGCGAACACTGAGTCACGAGCGCATTGTACCGGCGACTGTCATCCGGCGAAGATAACAAACAACGTTCCTGTAACAGCTCTCGGCCAGAAGTGTAGGTAAAGCCGTGCCTTACGATACCGGCTTAAACGAAACAGGCATTTTGCACAAATCGCGAAGAAAAGCTCGCCTTCGGTGTAAACATGAAATCGCATTATAACGCATCAATCGTGAGACAATAAGGTTTCTCATTGTCGGTTCGGTACGACTTATACCTGTAACTTAGGTACGAGTAAAATCCTATTCGTCGACTGTGAAACGACGTTGTCGATAGTGAAGTAATACCAAGCGATGACTGCCACGGTTAGAGTAATTTCATCATGTTCATCTCGCAGAGGGTGTGCTGCGAGGTGTGCAGGGTATCATCCCCATCTTTCGTTCAATTATACTTTTATCACTTCCATCTCCACATTTGATCAGTATTATTTTCTTCCCGTTGATTCCTCGCTTTCTATGTTATTTTGATTTATAATTAGCTATTGTTTTTCCTCTATTCTAATTAGAATTAAACAGTCTTAGGTTATCATTGGTCTTTTTGTGATTTGTGCCCGTGGTCCCACGGGACTTACACTCCGGAATCAAATAAACATACTTTCTCTCTCTCTCTTTCTCTATCTATCTATCTATCTATCCATCTACCTATCTCTCTACTAAACGCTGCAGGGTGGGGGTGAATAAGCGAAGTGACTGCGACACGACGAGGTCGGCGCTCGATTCCTGGAGTCGATGAGAGGAATGCTATCGGAAGAGGTGTGCGGCGCAGCACCGCGTAGCTAACGATAGGCCGGAGGGCATGGAATCGAGGATGCAGTCCGCGGTATGCTCGGTGTGCGGTTGGTCGAGCTGGCGCAGAATGCACATGAATGAAACTCTCATTCATGGAGCGCGGGGCCCGGTGAGGCCCCTCGAGTCGGGGGAGAGAACCCCCTGTAAGGGAACCGGCGGGCCGCACACGTGATCACCATTGTTAAATAGCGCTCGGCGACGACGCGTTATTCCAACTTTTTACCCTAGACGCCGGCCGCCGCGCCGCCGTCGAGCATCGAAGGCGGAAACATGGAAACTCGTTGTCCCTACGCAGGATGCGCCGATCGTGATTGAGGCTCCTGCTATTCCAGCAGCCGGCGGCTCCGGGAATCCGATCGTCCTAAGCGCCACGGCGCTCGCGTCCCCCCCTCCCCCCCCCCCCCCCCCCCCCCCCCCCCACCTTTCAGGAATCTAGTTTACTGCGGTTTGCCAGCTTTTATTTCTATTCGGAAAACAGCTAGGCGCGCGTCTCCGCCGCTGTTATCTACTTACACTTATACTCACGCGCACCTACCTGCGACGCGATACAAACCTACGTGTCATATCTACGTGCATTTTTATTCCACAAACTATTTCTCCTCGCTAACGAACCCTGTTACACGTCGCATACAAATCGTCCGCGTATCGCGCCTACTAACGCCCCGAGGATGTATTATGTATTATACCTACACCTTTATACAAGTGTGATCTGAATTTTATTGCAAATTATACGCCAGCCAGGCTGTTAACGTCGATCTGTGTCAATGGTGAAATTTTTCTCTTATAAGTTGAAATTAAACACCTTTTTTTATCTCGATTTTATTTATCGCTAATTAATGCGTCGATTATACATGGAATAGATTTTTTAAACGGTAAACAAATTCAACGGAGACTTACGGATTTAAATACGATGTGTAACGACGAGTTACGACAGATTTTTACGGTTTGAACATCGACAGATCTTGCGAAGCACTTATGAAATTTCCAATCTCTCTCTCTCTCTCTCTCCATCGAAAGTTTTCCTGACACAGTGACTGGGCTAATTTGAAAAAAGAAAAAACGAAAAACAGATTGACAGAAGATTGCGTAACGATGTCGGTGGCATTTAATACGTTATGAAAAACGAATGAAACGTGAAATAAAAAAGGAAAAAAAAATCGGTAGCATCGCCACGCAAGCTCTTAATTTAATCGTAACCATTAAATTTTCGGGCAGCACGAGGGGAAATACGAGGGGAGCCTTGAATTCGGTAATTACATTATACGCGGCGTGGGGAGGAGCTTCTATGATCGTACGCATAGGTACGTATACATATACTCATCGTGCCCAGCATGGTATATCAATTTTCATGAAATGATTACTCAGCGGCGCCGCCTTGCGGCTATAGGCACCTCATGCCTATGCATGTCCAACATGTTTTCACCAAATTTGAATAACAATCTACCTCACCTACGCCAATTCAACCCGCATATGCAGCCCGCGGTTCGTCCGCCGTTAAATTATCACCGCATTTATAAGTACGAGTATATAGGGTGTGTAACGTACAGACAGTTATGTCCGAGATTTTTGTTGTCGTTTATTTCTTTTCCAATTTGAATGATATTATCGTTGCGTGATTGCGCGTCTGATTGTACTGAATTATCGAATAACCAAAATGAAGTTTCGCCGACGTTTTTATACCGCACGCGTATAATCTATGTATCTATAATATATGTAACGAGCGAGAATTTACTCAACCAAGAGTGAATAACGGCCGAAAATTCAATCCTTTCATATTACTCGAGTGAGTCAATCGGAGATTTAGAAATCAACTCCGCAAATGACGGCTACCGCTAATGGAAATTGGAGGTGGTCATGTGTGTGTGATTCACACGAGTTCTATGGACATATACCTACATGACAGCAAGCGCGTAACGTGCTCAACGCGGGGCAGCTTCTTATCGCATTGATTCATTCAAGATGTGTGGGAGGCTCCCGGAGTCTAATGGCTGAGCAAAAGCCCCATGGCGTGCTCCACATGTACATGTATGTATGGATACTCTAGAACTCCGTCTCCTCGTCGTTGTCGTCGTCGTAGCTTACGAAACAAAGAGGAGACAGGGAGAGAGACAGAGAGAGAGAGAGAGACAGATGGATGAGAAAAAAAACATAGAGATAATTGGTGCGTTTCGAGTAATTAGGTTGCGACGACAAAATTTGTCAAATTGTAGACCGAAAGCGCTTGTATGTTATACCTACAATAGAGAAGTGGAGGCGGCAGGTATCAAAACCGTAAATTCGGATACGGGTGTAGATTCCCGTCACACGAGACGGCGGATGAGCGTAATATCGATACTCCGGACGTAAGCATACGTATATAATATTGTGCAGCGCAAGCCGTATACATGGCAGAGAGAAGTAGCGTGATATTTTAATACCTTTGCCGAGCTCTCAAAGCTTGGCCATGCATCGGGGTGTTCGGCGATGCGATCCGTGTCTATACACCTATACACCCATTCACCTATACACTCGGTCACCTCACCTGCGCCAGTATCTACGTCCTGTACGTATAACTGCAATAATAAAATTACCCACGCATATGAATTAGAATATGACTCTAGATGATAATTTATGTAGAAATTATTCGTAATGCGCACGTGTGTGCCTGCGTCTGCTTAAATACGCGTTTGGTGCAGGTATTATATGTATATACAGGGAATATGCCGCCGCGGTGTCGTCGTTGATACAAGGTAGAGGTGTAAGTGTGCAGTCGAGAGAAGAAGAAGCAGAAGAAACAAGTTTTCGCCGGCGTGTTATTATACTTGTGTATACCTATAACACACGTCTTTCGTAAACTAGTAATATATACGTACGTATGTGTGTAAATAAAAATGGGTAAGATATGCATAAATATTACACAAATATCTCGACAGACACACGTACCTGTAAGAAAAAATTTATTTCGTGAGAAAGTGTGGATGCATATATTCACATAGAATTATTAATTACAACGTTGTGATATGCAGCGATCCCGCGTAATCGCGCGTAAGCCGCTGGTAGGTGTACGAGTTATGAACGCTACGACGCGAAATTATCGAAAATGAAATGCGAAAAGCAGGGTCGCGATCTTTTGCCCTGACAATTACGTTTTCTTATCCACCGGGAAATATCGTGTACGAAGGAAAATATTGTTTTATCGTCAGCACCGATCGAAGCTTACGTGACTGCACAGGCCGTGTGCAGTGCGATTGTATCAAACGAAAGGTATATTATTACATTGCATAATACGTATATGATGTAGGTATAATACGGGCAAAACTCGCGGCGTTGCTCGATTAACGATCGTCGCATGGGACTCGGAATATAATATCGCGTGTATTATTTCATATTGTATTACGGAAAACCGCGCGCGCCAATTGCGTCTCAGCGCTGAGTCGGTTCGAATCTTCGCGTACAGACGGCGGGCAAGTTCTCTTAAAAATTCTCAATTCTGCCGTACACGTACGCCCGGTGTGCCTAATTATTCCACTTTTGGACGCAGCTGCGTAGAATATAAAGACAGCCTTGATACTTTCGGGCTCACGTGCGTGTAACATTAGTTTTCAAACTCGCTGCTGCTGGAATTCTCGGCTGGATCACCATTATTCGCCTCGCGACGAAACGGCCGTAAAGAGCGAGAGAGAAAAGGAGAGAAATAAGCCTTCAAACTGCAGTTCTCGAAGTAGTTCAAGCGGGCGATTTTCGAATATCGTTCGATTTAAACGCAACATATCGCGGTGACAATTTTCTGCGGATTTTGAAAATCCCGGGAATCTGTTCATCGCAAATACGATCAGAGAATCAAAGGTAGCGCTCCGTGACTTACCATTGGGTTGGTTCCATCCATGCCGGGTATCGCTGGGCAGCTTGGTTGACGGAATAACGATATTATATTTTCAAACTCCCGCGCGCTCGATCGTCAAATATCGATCGCAAACTGCGGCCGTATTGTGTCACTGGCGTAAAATGCGCTTTAAAATCACCATTGTAATCAGGTAAAGTATAACGGGGATGAAGAACAGTAATCACTCAGAAACGAACACTGCATTAAGATCCACTGACAACGGCGGCAGCTCGCAAACGTCGAGCTCCCGACGATCATTATACGTAGATTCGCGTCAACGCCGTTACACGATCGATGGCGAAATTCAGATCGCGGGGCGCATCGTGTTCGACATTTAAACGCGTGTTTTATCCAACGTCGCGGCGCTTGTTCGCAACCAGCCGTGAATGTTATTTATAGTACGCGTTATCGCTTGATTGTTTAATCAGCGGTTCGTCGAGTATCCATCGGCTTGTCAAACTGTATTTTATTTAAAAATGGAAGGTTTATCCGTCGCCCGTTACTCGCGTCGTCGCGTCCCGAAGTCGGAATTTTCTTCTACTCGGTGTAAAAACAGCGCGATATTCGTCACACGCGGCCGACAACGAGGAAGATCAGCGTGGCGGAGGCTGTGCGCGTCAGGCGCAAACGCAACGGAGAGGCCGGTAGTTCGCGTCCGGCAAGAAACGAGGGACGTTCGAATTGTGTTGAATTGTGTTGTCGAGTTGACGAGCCGCGGCAAAAGCAAACCTGACGGGGGGCAGCGGAGGGAACGCGGGAAGCCGAACCCCCACGATTTCTACCGAACATCACCGAAGTTTACCGAGCCGCCCGACCAGCCTCAGTCTTTTACCACTGGTCCAGCCGGACGCTGCGAAGAAAAAGCGATTTTTCACATACGCTCCTCGCCGTCGTGACTCGTTTTATCACGCTCGAAAGCTCCTCTCACGTTCCCGTACTCCTCGGTCGATATCCTCCTTGCAAGGTTCGTTTTTCGGACCTTTTTCCAAACTCATCGATTCCTCCCGTTCTTCGAAAGATCCGCGTTCTCGCCGCGCAGAGAACGAAGAAAGGAGGAAACCAATCTTTCGAATGTTCCGTTCGAAATTAGTCATCGATTACCGCGGCCTCTCGGATATAGGTACATTTATACTTACGTACGTGCACGGGTTTGATTAGTCAACGCTTATTTTTGACGAAATTGGCTGTGATGCGTTCATCTGCAGTTCCGAGATTTCGCGCGTTATATACCTACATAGGTATAGATGGCTCATAAGTTCTACGTGTACCAAATTTCTTTGATCACCGAAGAATGGAGAAACGATCGGTTTTGGTTGCTGTCTCCTCGTCGGTGTATAGATGTTTTATCGCAATTACTCAAGTTTTCGACTCGCGAGAAAGGATCGAGCTTACTAGCTGAATGGCAATTGAAAGATATATACCTCCGTTATATATGCGACTGTGATGTGAATTAGTCGAAATCAATTGTGAGTGTCCAGTTAGAAAGGCGCAACAGAAAAAAAAATAAAAAATTCCTTTTCATCGGACACACGCGACCCGAAGACGGGTTCGAGCAGTCGAGCCAGTCAAATTACTCTCATTAATATCAATTATCATCACTACCGTCGTCTGCTATGGTTGCAGCAACGCGGTATACATATATATTGCCTACAGAGTCAAAAGATACCGTGATGCACGGATAATAAATGGGCACGCGTTCCAAGCATCAAGCTTCAATGACGACAACGGTCGTTTGGTGATCACCTGAAACCTCGCGTAGAAAAAAGAAATAATGCTCCTCGTTACAATTTCGGGACTTCCCCAGATCTCTTATCTAATTTACGTAACTTTCTTGCACCACAATTTTCAGACCTCACACGCTTGCCGACCCCGTGACTGATACAACTCTCCGTTTCCGATAACGAGCGATGCAAAGAGCCGCGTGAGACTTGAGGATGAGATTCCCGCAGGCGCGTTTCACGGCTCCGAGACTTGACTCTGGCCGTGTACTCGGCCAGTCAGTTAGTCAGTATGCATGCACACATCCGAAAGCAGATGTTCCTTCGGTTCACACGCACGTGACGTGCGTTCATGCGTGTATACCGCAAGGCAGAGACCGCGTGGGACCTGCAGGCACGCCCTTGCTGCAACGCGTCATTCCTCATTACGTTCTCACAATCGGTCTGCAGGCTGCGTGATTGGGTGGTACACGAGAACTTTCCTTACACTCTCGAATCTCAAGTTTACTCCACCGCCGAACTCAAGCGGAACAAGGTTCTATCTTTTAAAAAAAATAAAGTATAAAAGGAAATTGCAATCTCGTCAAGACGTTCGCTACGTTCGCTACACTGCGATCAACGCTAATCGTCGTTGGTCCTCATGCCTATCCGATCGAATGATCATTGTCCATGGTCAACGATCGGTAATAATGATCTGTATCATGAAAGTCCTGTAAAAGTCCCACATATGTGTGTCTCATTGTCTGTTTTACACCCGATCCGATCTCTGGTCAAGTGTTTCTTTCGAGAGCTGAAACTGCTTCGTGGAACCTACGGAAGTCGATTGAAACAGTCCAACGGAGTACCGTGATTATACTCAAGAGTGCAGGGGACGAGATCGAGTGCGAAGATCGGACCAGGTTCATGCTTCTGAAATAGACCGGTACCATTGGTCAGGAACGTCAACGATCGTTCGCAACGCGACAGAAAACACACGAGGCGATAAAACGAGCTGTCTTGTCCATAGGAAGCGACAACGTCATGCGGTATCTCGGTTCACAATCAGCATCCGCACGCTACGCATGGAAGTTATACATGTATGTAGGTACTATTGAAAGACCGAGTGTACAAAGACTGGCCGTAATCTTTCGTTGACTCGTTCGCCGAGTGGCACTCGAACCGACGTCGTTATCCGGTCTAAATTTAACGACGCCCATCAATAATAATCGAGAAAGTCCGTTACAGTGCACAAATTATACGCACACGCGTAATTCATCCGATTGCAAGATCACAGCTTTCTCGCAGTCGGATTAGGATAAAATCGGTACCAGCCAATCACGACCGTTACAGCTGAATTCCCCTACAGTGTACCAGGATTTATCCTCCCGGGAGGATAGCGGGTATCTCCCGTAAGCCCATGCGCCATGAAAGTGCGACGGTGTTCCTGGTCCAGCCGACGTGGGACCGCTCGAGCGGAGAACAATTCAGCTCGCACCTGTTGCTCCCGCCCCGGCAACACGGACTCGGAATCGTTCACCCGCGACATACCACGGCACTGCGGCTTTTTGCCTATGACTCATCACCGCTCGAACGCGAAAACTGTGCAATGCCGTCATAATTCGTTCCTTCCATTCCGCCGCTGTGACTAACCGGCAACGCGATAGCCGGGCTGACGCGTTTTATCTCGAACGGGTTGAGTCCTCCTTGGGTGTAACGCGCGTGGCGAACGGTAAACTCCCGCGAAACTGGACGACGGAGGAGGCTCTATGATTTACGGGATATATTCCTGTTCGACGCCCTGGAAACGGCGCGAAAGAGCGATAACATAAATATCGCTCCTTATGGGAACCGCTCGGCCCTCGGAAGGACGGGAGGAGAGAAGACACGGGAGACTCGAGAGATGTACGAGGATGGAGAAAGACGGAGAAAATTGGCTCCTCCGCCCATTGGTTGACTTAAACGGTATAATTGAGCCACGGTATACCGCTCAACGAACACCAAGATTGGCATTAATTACCGGATAGCAAATTTCAAGTTCGTTTAACTTGAGACGGGCGACCGGCTTGCTCTGTCTAAACCGATTAAGCAACCAATTAAAACTTGTACAGAGAGAGAAAGAGAGACTCAAAGGGAGGTACGATAATCGCACCTTCGGACGCTTCGGTCCGTGGAAAATAACACCGCGTCAATTATGCAACGGACAGAATTTTTTTGAACGCATCGCCAAGCTGCAACTGCTTGCACGTCCTACGTGCCATTCCTAATTAAAACGGGTGATCAACTTGTGGGAGTGAGTGCGTATTTTCGAACGTAAATAAAAACGCGGACTGCTTTGTAGAGATCCGCTGCGTAGGATAGTCGAACGGCAGGTATGAGAATCTAGCTGTTGCGCTATCGCGTTTCTTATGATTTACGACCGCAACTCACATCTTTTTGGACCGTTCAATTCGCCTTAACGTTCGACTTCCGGTTTCGACAGACACACCGTTTCGCAACGCCGAATCGCACGTTCCCTGAGGGCGATTCGAACGATCGAGGACCAGATCAATGAATCACGACGGAATTCAGTAGTAGCAGTGTTCCGCCCGTACAAATAATCCCGGGCCTCGTCACCGCTGCATGACATATGCGTGCCACTTAAGGGATTCCCTGAAAGCGATCGCAACGATTGTTCCCAACCGCATTGGGCTTAGTCACGTCAATTCTTTCTCCCACACTCGCCGCAGCGAATCACCGAAATCGCCCGACTTTCCCGCTTTGCTTTGCGGGCAAACTCAATTTAAAACACAGTCGGTTCCCGGCGTACGAGACTCGGCGATAGATAATAGAGAGGCATCGAGTATCGAGTATCGAGTCCGGGACGTTTCTTACCGCCGATGGCATGCCGCGGGAGGAGAGAGAGGTATTGTTGTTGCGTTTGGTGTCGCTTGGGTAACGAGTCAAAGAGATTGATATATCACGTCGTATACATGTGCCCACGTCGGTCGGGGAGACACGCTGTAATTGGACAGCTCGGTGCATCGAAGAAGGTCCAGAGGGCTGCCGGAGTTCATGAAATCTTGACATATGCTGGAAACGCGAGCCGCTCACTCCGCAGGCCTGCGGCGGACGTCTTAAAGAGTGCAATTTTCAACCAGCGACTCCTTCCGACTAGCGATCGCCCATCGGCCGTCACTGTTATCTTCATTTTTTCCACATCTCGCTCCGCTCGATCGTTCATTCCCATTCCGGTACTCGGCCTGATTTCGTGCCAGTATTGTTAGGGGATGGCGGAGAATGGAGAGCTGTTTAGAAATATGATCGACTCTTGACTATTTTCCTTTCATTCTCGCGGTATTGGCTATGGAGGACCGTCGGTTATGGGGGAATCCGGGATTACGGGTTCAAAGTTAAAAGTTACAAGTTTATAAGGAGAAGGCTTCGCTCTCACGCCTCGTTGACTGGCGCTCGCCCACGTCCGAGACATTAATGCCTCTCGACTCGTAGACTCTGCCACGGAGACGCCGTTATATTAACGATTATTGACGATAGGTTGCCCAAATAATTATTATCAAGCCCGCGAATGCCGGTCCCAAGCCGTCTTGGATTGACCTCCGATTCTGTACTTTTATTAGAGAAATTTCTTGGCCGCCAAACCGGAAGTACGTAAGGAGAGGATTAAAAAAAACAGCCAAAGAGTAATTGAAAGAGGAGGAGAAACGAGAGGCAGAAAGAGAGAAAGGGATATCCATCCATGCAACGCGCGACATGCGTTCACCAACTGGAAACTGACTCAAATTATCTCGCAATTAGGAAGTCTGCCGGCTAATTTATCCCCGCTGTCAAATCGTTCGGACGGCTATCTCGAGAGCGTTCAACCACGTCGACGTCGACGACGTCGCGGGTTATCAAGAGCCTATATCTATCGCACGGGGCTCGGATTTGACAGCTCGTGGGCGCGCCGGTTGCTCGCCCAAACTCTTAGCGCCGCGTCCCAATTACCAACTCGAGGAGATCCGACGCGCATCTCGGACGTCACGTTTCCTAACTCCTCAATTTGGTATCTCGCGTGTTAAATAGACCAGGGTGAAAAGGTTTCGAACAAAAGTGAAGGGTTCGGGTTCGTGAGTGCGATCAAGCATATTCTGGCCGGGAATTCACATCTTTTTCACATGTTGGCATCGTTTTTCTTCTAATTAGAAAGCTTGACTTCACAGTCGATGAAACGAAAGCGATACTGCCAAAGAGAATAAAGTCTCGTCAGGCCTCAATCCCTGTTCTTGCTTCAATTCCGAGAGATACTCTCAGGTGCTTGCAGCTTGCGGTAATAACGACGCGGTGCAGGATTGGGGTTGTATCTATGTCTCTGAAACCGCATTTTCCAATCCTATTCACTGCCGATTTCTCCTCCGTCGCAGCAGCAGCAGCTGTACAAAGACACACTCTGCAGCTACGTACGAAGTACATTTTTGCGAAGCGTCGAGCGCGCAGCTTCCATGTTCGTAACAGCGGCAGCAGCAGCAGCAGCAGCAGCAGCAGCAGCGTAGGCTAAGGACCGGTGGATTATGAATGGTCGTATGAAAGTATAAATTATAAATACGCTGCAGGTATGGATGTGGGCTGCACGCGTGGAGTGCTTGTGCCGTAAGAATGCGTGGATGTAAGGAACGAAGAGTTATCGCTGCCATTGTGAAGCACTTTAAAGAGACTGTCGTTTGTTCGCCATGTAGCATTGCCTGGACCACGTTGGAGCCGCTGGTACAGGTACCTGCCTATCTGCGAGCAGCCCATTAGTAAAACAATACCTACCGCACCGGGCGTGCAGCGTTATCGGAACCCGGCTTGTTAACGTGACGTGAATGAAGACCCGGGCCTTCCATTTTCGATTATTAATTTCAAGAGGCTCGCCTTTTCCACTCGGAGATTGTCCGACCCGCCGTACAGGCGCGGCTCTTTGGAAACTGGCAGCAGGCAGCAGCTTTCGGTGTAAACTTTGCTCACGGGCTGCGGTCCACGAATTATGCTGATAAACCTTCTTCGCGCTGCTATTCGTTCGGACGGATTCGGGAACTAGTATTTCCTCACTTTTCAAACATGAGTCCGCATCACCGCAACGTTACACGTATTACAGGTACCCGTGTGATACCTACCTTACGAGGTATATCGCCTCGTTCCCCGCATACAGATTTCTCTATCTCCGCGGCGGTGTTTATTTAATATGCCTACCGGTATCAGAATTTGCCTGTGTAAATGGATATTCGTGTTACCTCATACCCGCAACTCCTTTACGGAGGTAGGTATGGCTCGAAGGGGTTCGGCCAAGTTAGGTGGATATAGGGACCCTCGTTTTGCGTGGGCTTGGAATGTTTGGGTGCGATCGCATTTTGCTGAAAACATGTTACTGCACGCACCGCAGGCTCGCCGCAAGTCCACCGTGGATCGAGGGCCAAATGACGCACACCTTACGCGAGGAAATCACGACGATTCGAACGTCGGAACGTATTAGCTCTATTCGAGACTACGAACGATAAGATCCAGTTTTCCGTCTTGGCAAAAAGTGGAAGAAGACCGTAGGAGATTACGCCGCGTGATGTTAAGCCGTGTCGTCGCTCCGACTCGCCGGACGAATTTAATGAATATAATCCGTGTAATAAACTCGGCGAGTTTTCTCGACGCGAAGTGGTACGTGAGGATCTTATACGGAAGAAATAAAAAACCAACCGAAGGCACGATAAGACGGAGGTGAATGAAGAAAAAAATTTTAACAAGTTGCCGCACGCGGCTTGCGCATTGACACGGCGAGCTGTTGCGCGCGGACCGGTGCGCAACGAAGCGTTAGTCTATTTATAGAATTTGTGCAAACTTGTCTGCAACTCTGCGATCCGCAGCTTAAGCTGCAACCAAGACGCGTTGCACCTACGTAGGTATAAGGTACGCGCGTCGGGTCGTTCGTTCGTTCGTTCGTTCTTTCGCTCGCTCCCTCGATTTGTAAAGGCGTGAAATAAGTTACTGGCACCGTTGCAAACTTCCTTACAGATGTAACGAGTTTCCGAAGACGGAGAACGCGCGCGGGAAGATCCGCAGCCCTGGATACTCGATACCCTGGAAGCCTCTTTGCGCGCCTAGACGCGGTCTGCGCATAAATTCCATCCCGGTTGTTTACGACGATGTTGGCGAAAACGATTCCTGAGACCAGTAAATTAAAACTTAAAGGATACAAGAAGAGGTTCTTCTCCGTCGGTATCCTCATCTTTTTATTCCTCCTTACAGCGGAGTTGATCCGCAGCTGCGTCGCTGCAGCCTGCAGGATATGTATAAGATAGGAGCCGTGCGGCGGGACGTCGGAGTAGGGCTGCAAATCCTTGATAGTTTAGTGAGTAAATGCTCGATTGCGGATATATTTCCACCAGTTTAACATATCGAGCGTTTATAGAGCGGGGATCGGGATAAATAGATATGCCAATGTACACATCAGGGCACTCCGCAGGGCTGCAGCGTAGACCGTAGGTACACACATACGTATAATGTGCAACGCGGTTACGATCGGCTACGGAATTGCACGTCAATTCTATGCAAATACCGCGTTTATCTCGAGAGATTATTGCCAGGCAGTATAAGTGGAACGCGATTACCGACTATTAAGAGATTGCGATTCTCGGAACGATCGGGACCGCGGAGGATCCACGCTTCGAATCTCATCACGAATTCAATTCAGATCCGCCTTGCAGAATTTCGCAGCATTGCTTGCACTCACTCTCCTCGAGCCGCTGCAGCCTGCGTGTATTATTTCCCATCGAGTAAATGTGCGTTATACGCGCGCACCTGCGGTGCAATATCTCGATCCCTGCCCATCGGGCGATACTTTTTAATTAAACCATTTTTTACCATCGACTTTTCAGCCATTTATTTGACATTCGGGCCCCGGCTTATACACTCCGTCTAAAAAAAAAGGGTGTAATACGTGTACTCGCGTACATGCGTCAAGTTCACCGACCCCATCCTCGACTCTGTATACATAAAGATTAACTCATAAGAAACGACGCGCTGCGCTTAAAGGTCAGCACGCAGACTACGCGATCGAAAGATCAAATTTCCCCTGACGTTCGCTAGCTCTCTCTCTCTCTCTCTGTCGATTATACATACGCACACATTCCGAGTAGCTGTATGCCTTTACGTTTCTGTCTATGAGTCTATGGACGGGAAGAAATTTATTTACGCATGCAAGGTCGTGCAGTTAGGTTTGAAAAGGAAAAAGTTTTTGAAGAATTTTTAGAACTGATTTCAAACCTCAATACCATGGGGTCTGCAATCGTTTCGGAGATTAGAAATTCCGTGCGATTCTCACCCTGCAATGTAGCACGGCAGAACTGTTTGCGACAATTTATTGCATGGCCGACGCCGCCGCGTGGAGTGTGGAAACAGTTCGATTTTTATTCGACAATCGGACTATAATTCAATACTTCTGTTCCGCGCTCGCAGTTCTGCAGGGTGAAGTGCACGTTATCTGGTATTGTATTCACGAAATTCACTTTCCGTCACGTCGACTGGGTTGCGATTGTATCGCGTTTTTTCGACAAAAAACGGCTGCCCATCGATGCGCCTGTGTAAGGCACGTATAAATATCCGTTGTCGAGTATTTTCTGCATGTATACCAGTTTCAGTAGAGCCTCTCGATGTATCCGTAATGTGCGATGCAAATGCTGCAGAAACTCTGGAGGGATCTCAGATCCTGATCTGGATAAGGCGAAAGTCGGAATATAACCGACTCTGTTAACCGCACGCTCAGCGCCGATCCAAACGCTCTTCATACAAACTGTACTATACGTATATATGTATACATCCTTCACGTGAGGAATTACCCAGGTTTTATGGCCACTTGTTCTCTGAATTAAATACCAGACTTCGTCGAACACAGCATATTATATCGAGATTATTCAGCAGCTGTGGAAAAACTCCACTTCCTTGGAGGATACACTCGATGAATGATGAGTAACCGCGATGCACACTCGTGTTTACCATCCCATTTAAAGATACCCACCATTTGTTTAAGAACGCTTCATATGAATCACGGTCAACTGGTAATGATAAATAATTGACGGAGAATTCAAGATTTTCAGATTATCAGATTTTGTGTCCGATCGTTTGCTGGGACGAACCTTCGACGTTATAACAGTGTCCAATATATGGTCTTATTGCAGGAGCAACTACAACGAGGAATGCCTAGTGAATAGTTATGTAATACGATATTTTGGAACAGCGAATGATCTTCAATCAGAAGATAGGTGTATCCGCACGGCGAGGTGTTATCCCGATCCTATACTGCACGTCAATTCGTGCACAAACGGACGTTGGTATAGCGAGAGTCCCAGCGATAGCTGCGGCCATACGCGTTTATCGGCGTTCCGCAATTTACGCCAACATAAATTACGTTGCGTGTATAAGGTTGTAGGATAGCTTGGGTATACACGTATATACGGGTGTACAAGAGTAGGTACACGTGATACAATAAGTACTTCGCATAGCGGGTGACGCGAGTTCCTTGTTGCGCATAGAGAATAAGGATCGGCGTCAGACAATGTGCCCCGGAGTCTCAGAGGCTGCACCGTTGGAGTTTACAGGTCCTGGATAGGTGCCGGAGAGAGGGAAGAAGCCTCGCGGAGACGGACAGTTACCAGGCACTCTCGCATCTTGCCGGGATGCAAATTTCCCAACACCGCGAGACGCGTTCGTGGCTGCTGCAGGAGGAAATGCCGAGGAGTCTTGGAGTCGCTGCGTTGCCCTTCGTCGCTGGCTTCGAAGTAGCGAGGTGGGGGGGAAGGACGTCGCGGATGTCGCGGATCATGACGCGTGGGCGAAGGATGCCCATTCAACGCGACCGAAGTCGCGTCGGTGTTGGCTGCCCGTAGCCAGACCTCGTCTCCGCGGGAATCAACTATACAACTTTCCATATCGAGAAGTTTTTAAGCTGCACCTTAGTGGTGGGATAACCAGGGGCGCCTACACGCCTTCGACGCGAGACAGCTAAATAGAGGTGGAGAACCTTCCCTGCCTCCACAGCTGCTGCCTGCTGCTGCCTGCCTGCCTGCCTACCTCTCTAAGGCATTAATTATCGTTATTGCTGCTCCGCCGATTTATGCCTTATTCGCCTATGCTTCTCTCGTTTATGCGCTAGGTCATCTTTCCGGATTTTAACCCGTTGAATCGCGTGATACGCCTGGAATCGAATGAGGCATACGGAATTAAATAAACAAACCGCCCAAGTATACTGACGTATTGAGCTGCTTGTGCTTTGTAGTTACCGTTAAAATAGATATACACTGCGGTATGTTTACAGTATTAATTATTCAGGCCCGCCTTATTTTGTAATGAATCCAACATCGTCTGATATTTGCGTCTGATTACCACTAGCATTCTCATGAGACGTCATCTGATATTATAAAATTTAACACTTCGAGTCAGATTTAATTATAAAAGTCCCAAATATTTCTCTCTGCACATATTCTCAATGCCGCACGACAAACGTATGTGTAATTCGCCTGAAATTACATGTTGATGGGCTAGCTATATCGATATGACGGATATCCGATATAATATTTTAAACAGGATGGATGGATGGCAAGGGTCATAGCGAACGGCATAATTAAAATTCGTCACAATCGTTTCATCGTGAACATATTTAATTTATCTAAATTCTAAGACTTCACTGCAAGTATGTACAATCGTATTTACAATCCTATATCTCAGCCATGTCCAGTAACGCGTTCAAATGGGTCGGAGCCCATGTGGATCCGTTGTGGCAAACAAAGACGACGTTTCTATCGATGTAAGCCTGGACGTTGCCGACTTTATAAACTTGTTTCCCTTCCCTGTATCTGTTTGGCACGGGCATAAAGAGGATGCCTCTTTCCTCGCACCGCTTTTGTATGAGATCCTTGAAGCCTTGTGGAATTTGCGACGCGGTACGCACGGCCTCGGCAATTCTCTGAAGTGGAAAACATAGAAACTCGTCATTATAGATATCTGCGTTAACTACACGGCGATACAAGGATAAAATAAAATCTTTCTTCTCTTGTTCTCACCTCCATCCTGGGCTGAGCGGCTGGCGCAGACGGAGGTAGAGCGGTTTGAGTTCTTTCGAGATTTGTGAGGTATGACACTTGTTCCATTGCTCCGGGTTGGTGTCCCTGAGGTGCCGCTACCGCTCTGTTCATCATGTCCAACGCCTTCTTGAAGTAGTCTGAAAATTCGAAATATTTTCATGAGCACGTTTAGGTTTTATTGCGACACGTCCTTTACGTGAGAAAAAACTTGACAGATACTCGCCCTTTATTTGCGGCTCTGCCAGCAGTTTGTCACTCAGCATTCCCTTCCATCCCATATACCAGTTGGTGACTTGATCGTAATTGGGAGAATGATTTAACCAGAGAGCCAGGACTTGAAGCCATTTAGGGAAAAAGAATTTATCCAGTAGACCTGCCATGGTGTGAATCGGCAGCATTTCGTTCCATTCAAATACCCAATTCCATTGGTCCAGATGCTGCTGGTGCGGGTTGATCACAAATTCGGCTAAAACTACTTGAAGTTTTGGAATGATGTTCTTCACCAGGAAAGCTTCCATGTCTCCCTTCTTGAACACCAGGGACCACGGCTGTAGCATCAGTCTTGCTGATCTGTCCGAAGGATGCCACCCTCCTAGCGCTGAGCCCAACTTACGACGAATGATCGGATACACTGCGGTGTCTAAGCGATTACCTACGGAAAATCATTAACGGAGATGAGGAAAGTAAGAGAATGTATTAAATCGAACTTAAATAATTCATCCCTTGTACTCCGAATCCGTTACCATTCTTTTATCACAAATTTCAGCAACTACTCTTACCTATCAATGGTAACCAGGGATGAATCCAGGTATGAATTGGTACTGTGTCGGTGAGAGGATTCCATTCCTCAACTTCCAGCGTCAATTTGGGTAGAACCAACAAGTCGAGTATGTTTTCCAGTATCCATCCTGGCAGAAGAGGAATCCATTGCTCTAGAAGCTCGACTAGAGGATCAGGTTGCCGGCAAGCCCACTGTCTGAAAGAGTCAACACCTACGTAAGTTCCACTAATCAGCTGATATCTGACAATGTAATTTTCTGAAGACAAAAATACTCACTGCACAGCGCCTCTTATTGACGGCATCCAAGAGTTCCATACCAGTTGATCGTAGGGTTGCAGAGCTCCGCTTTGCAAGGTGCTTCTGCCACTTTCAAGAATATTTTTCCACTGCTTGAATAGTGGAATGGGGTGCGTAGGGTTCGTCAATGGATTCCAAGTAGATAAGAATTCCTTAACTTTAGGACCGACCAGGCCTGTGGCAAGTTCACCTAATTCGTACATTTTATACTCTTCGTAATATTTCTCCTGAAGATCTTTGAAGGCTGCTGCAGTTTCCTCTAGGGACAGATCATTGGATTGGTCCATGAGCTGATCGACGATAGATAGAACGTTTTCCAGAGTGTCCATTAGCTGTTCGTGCTGGTCTACTATCTTAGATAAATTTGACCTTTCCGCCTCAAGAGCTACCACCCTGTCGGACATATGACGAGTTCGGCGATCGTTCTGTATAATGTCTTGCTCGCACAAATCGACTAGCAAATTGAGATTATGGCGGAGTTCAGGGAGGGCAAAATTCACGCCTGTTTTCTTTACATCGACCGGTGTAACAGTCTCATCGGGTCGCTGTTGTCCACCACCGATTGCATGATAGCCGCTTAACACTCGTTGTTCAGGTCCTGTCATGTCGATGACTTTGACTTTGCTCATTTCACTGTTCGACTGAACTTTTCGGTTCGGTCTTAACTTGCCATCCTCCAGTACTTGGTCAACGCTCCTGTAGCAATATCTCACTTTCTTCTTGCTGACCGTCTCCCCCTTTCGCCATTGCGATAATTTTGCTTTGAACTCCTTCTCCTCCTCTACATCCTCGTCTTTTTTCTTTTCAGGCACCTTGGCCAACTTTTCTGGACCATAAGCACCTATCGCTCCCCTGCCTTTACGGAGATGAGCCTCTACCGGAGCCATTATACCTTGCAACTTCTTACCGAGACCTTTACCCGGTTCAAAACCCATCTAAAACAGGAAAATCCGACACACTGGTCATCGCAGGTAAATATTCTTTCATTGATAGGTAACAAACGAACCGTGTACTTACCTGAAGCAAGAGTTTCGCTCCAATTCCTTTTGTGTGCATTTCCCAACTTCCGACTCCTGATTTCATAAGTACTGGGTTAACTGATGTTCTTCTTTTTCGCAGACCAGCTATGTCACCTTCTAGATTCAAGGAAAATGATGGCTTTGCTCTAGCGAAGCTCGGTCCTTGGTCATCTGAGTCACTGGAATGTAAAAGAATAGGATATGGATTGTACGAAGGCGTAAAAATGGGAGCGATAGCTGTGGAAGAGTGATTGTAGAGCTTAGAATTTCATGACACTAATTTAAGTTAACGACACAATGAGTTTGGTTGTGCTGAGAATGGAAAATTGTACAATAAACTGATATTTAATATCACTACAATGATTGATAATTCATAAACTATGGGTAGAAAAAATATATTAAAAGCTATACCTAGAACTGTTGGGAACGTAATCAGCATCTCCTCGTTTCGGCCGACCACCTTCGTCGTCATCATCTTTGTCTCCATCAGATTCTTTCTTGTCATCCTTGGGCTGTCCAGCTTGCTGAATACCACCGGCAACAAAACTAACTGGTGCGGTGTAATTCTTGGGGCCACGATTTGATGATTTGAAGGAAGGTCGTGCTGGCACTTCTTCCTCATCACTGTCATCAGCCCATATTCCTGACGATTACATTTAGTGATGGAGAAATATGTGAATGTAACAGAGTTAGGAGAATTCAAAGTAAGATAATAGATTTTTGCTTACCAAGCATCTGTTGTTTTTTGGACAGTTTTCGCCGAGGACGATTAATGTTGAATTCATTGTCCAGATCGTAGTCTGTTATTTCAAAACTTTCGACTTCGTCCTCAGACATTATAAGATCGATAGAATATCTCGGATCAAAAATCTAGGAATTTGAGGTTAACCCGATGCCTCGAACGTTTCTGAGTGAGACCACGTAACTGGAGTCGATGCGAACTTATTCTATATGACAGAAAACTTTAAAGTACCCTTGTGCTGTGTAGATATTGAATATCAGGTGATTTCATGTTAAAAACATCCCAGTGTCAAAAACACCAAATCGTAAACAACCGTGCTCAAACTACGTTATTCTCTAGCGGACTCACGTTGGTCGGTTTCGTAAGCTCGATGTACTCCAGGGATTTCGTAGTAGGTATCGTAGGTACTGCGACTAATGAAGTATTCTGTAATGCCGATGAGGCCGGAAAAGTTATGAACGACGTAGCTATCTGAAATATCGACATAACTTTAAAGAACAAATCAGATGTACACAGTCTAAAACTACGGGTGATGAAAAATAAACGGACTGGCAGCTAAGCGGAATTACTACGTGTTTCTGTCGTATTTCCTCATCAAACGGAGCTACGGCGATCTATTTGCACTTTTTTAAACTCTTCAGGAGATGATTTGTCGGGTCGGGGTTATACAAGTCAAATCTGAGTTCTAAAATTTTTCGGCCAAAAAATGAAGAAAAAGTAAGGCCTTTGCATTTTTGTCGAAAATTTTCGCGATTTTGAAAAGTGCTGGAATAATTTCTTTCTGACTCTGTTCCGACGTAATTTTGCGAGAGAAATCGATTGGGCGCAGTCCCGATACGCTGCGATCAACGCATCAAAAGTTACAGCCAAAAAACGAGAACCTGTTTTTAAGACATTTTTCAGCAGGTGCTTTTTTGTTCGTAACTTCTCTCCTGTTGATCCCACGCTCCTTTCGCTGCGAGTTCTGAGTTCCTGAGGGTCCAATTGGTCGGACAAGGGTCGTTTAAATCGAATCTGAGACCAAAAGTTTTTTGCCCAAAAAAAAAGTAAGGCTAACCCCTTTGTGTTTTTGGCAAAAATTTTCGCGGTTTTGAAAAGTGCTGTAATCGATTAATTGTAGCACTGATCGGATGTAATTTTGCGAGAGAAATCGATTGAGCGCAGTCCCGATACGCTGCGATCAACGCATCAGAAGTTACAGCCAAAAAACCAGAACCTGAATTTAAGACATTTTTCAGCAGGTGCTTTTTTGTTCGTAACTTCTCTCCTGTTGATCCCACGCTCCTTTCGCTGCGAGTTCTGAGTTCCTGAGGGTCCAATTGGTCAGACAAGGGTCATTTAAATCGAATCTGAGACCAAAAATTTTTCGACCAAAAAATGGAGAAAAAGTAAGGCTAACCCCTTTGCATTTTTGTCGAAAATTTTGGCGATTTTGAAAAGTGCTGGAATAAATTCTTTCTGGCACTATTCCGACGTAATTTCGCAAGAGAAATCGATTGGGCGCAGTCCCAATACGCTGCGATCAACGCATCAGAAGTTACAGCCAAAAAACCAGAACCTGAATTTTCGACATTTTTCAGCAGGTGCTTTTTCGCTCGCCATTTCTCTCCTGTTGGTCCTACGCTCTTTTCGCTGCGAGTTCTGAGTTCCTGAGGGTCCAATTGGTCAGATAAGGGTCGTTCAAATCAAATCTGAGACCAAAAGTTTTTTGCCCAAAAAAAAAGTAAGGCTAACCCCTTTGTGTTTTTGGCAAAAATTTTCGCGGTTTTGAAAAGTGCTGTAATCGATTAATTGTAGCACTGATCGGATGTAATTTTGCGAGAGAGATCGATTGAGCGCAGTCCCGATACGCTGCGATCAACGCATCAGAAGTTACAGCCAAAAAACCAGAACCTGAATTTAAGACATTTTTCAGCAGGTGCTTTTTTGTTCGTAACTTCTCTCCTGTTGATCCCACGCTCCTTTCGCTGCGAGTTCTGAGTTCCTGAGGGTCCAATTGGTCAGACAAGGGTCATTTAAATCGAATCTGAGACCAAAAATTTTTCGACCAAAAAATGGAGAAAAAGTAAGGCTAACCCCTTTGCATTTTTGTCGAAAATTTTGGCGATTTTGAAAAGTGCTGGAATAAATTCTTTCTGGCACTATTCCGACGTAATTTCGCAAGAGAAATCGATTGGGCGCAGTCCCGATACGCTGCGATCAACGCATCAAAAGTTACAGCCAAAAAACGAGAACCTGTTTTTAAGACATTTTTCAGCAGGTGCTTTTTCGTTCGTAACTTCTCTCCTGTTGATCCCACGCTCCTTTCGCTGCGAGTTCTGAGTTCCTGAGGGTCCAATTGGTCAGACAAGGGTCGTTTAAATCGAATCTGAGACCAAAAATCTTTCGGCCAAAAAATGAAGAAAAAGTAAGGCTAACCCCTTTGCATTTTTGTCGAAAATTTTCGCGATTTTGAAAAGTGCTGGAATAAATTCTTTCTGGCGCTAGTCCGACGTAATTTTGCGAGAGAAATCGATTGGGCGCAGTCTCGATACGCTGCGATCAACGCATCAAAAGTTACAGCCAAAAAACGAGAACCTGTTTTTAAGACATTTTTCAGCAGGTGCTTTTTTGTTCGTAACTTCTCTCCTGTTGATCCCACGCTCCTTTCGCTGCGAGTTCTGAGTTCCTGAGGGTCCAATTGGTCGGACAAGGGTCGTTTAAATCGAATCTGAGACCAAAAGTTTTTTGCCCAAAAAAAAAGTAAGGCTAACCCCTTTGTGTTTTTGGCGAAAATTTTCGCGATTTTAAAAAGTGCTGGAATCAATTAATTGTAGCACTGATCGGATGTAATTTTGCGAGAGAAATCGATTGGGCGCAGTCCCGATACGCTGCGATCAACGCATCAGAAGTTACAGCCAAAAAACCAGAACCTGAATTTAAGACATTTTTCAGCAGGTGCTTTTTTGTTCGTAACTTCTCTCCTGTTGATCCCACGCTCCTTTCTCTGCGAGTTCTGAGTTCCTGAGGGTCCAATTGGTCGGACAAGGGTCGTTTAAATCGAATCTGAGACCAAAAGTTTTTTGCCCAAAAAAAAGTAAGGCTAACCCCTTTGTGTTTTTGGCGAAAATTTTCGCGATTTTAAAAAGTGCTGGAATCAATTAATTGTAGCACTGATCGGATGTAATTTTGCGAGAGGAATCGATTGGGCGCAGTCCCAATACGCTGCGATCAACGCATCAGAAGTTACAGCCAAAAAACCAGAACCTGAATTTTCGACATTTTTCAGCAGGTGCTTTTTCGCTCGCCATTTCTCTCCTGTTGGTCCTACGCTCTTTTCGCTGCGAGTTCTGAGTTCCTGAGGGTCCAATTGGTCAGATAAGGGTCGTTCAAATCAAATCTGAGACCAAAAGTTTTTTGCCCAAAAAAAAAGTAAGGCTAACCCCTTTGTGTTTTTGGCAAAAATTTTCGCGGTTTTGAAAAGTGCTGTAATCGATTAATTGTAGCACTGATCGGATGTAATTTTGCGAGAGAAATCGATTGAGCGCAGTCCCGATACGCTGCGATCAACGCATCAGAAGTTACAGCCAAAAAACCAGAACCTGAATTTAAGACATTTTTCAGCAGGTGCTTTTTTGTTCGTAACTTCTCTCCTGTTGATCCCACGCTCCTTTCGCTGCGAGTTCTGAGTTCCTGAGGGTCCAATTGGTCAGACAAGGGTCATTTAAATCGAATCTGAGACCAAAAATTTTTCGACCAAAAAATGGAGAAAAAGTAAGGCTAACCCCTTTGCATTTTTGTCGAAAATTTTGGCGATTTTGAAAAGTGCTGGAATAAATTCTTTCTGGCACTATTCCGACGTAATTTCGCAAGAGAAATCGATTCGGCGCAGTCCCGATACGCTGCGATCAACGCATCAAAAGTTACAGCCAAAAAACGAGAACCTGTTTTTAAGACATTTTTCAGCAGGTGCTTTTTTGTTCGTAACTTCTCTCCTGTTGATCCCACGCTCCTTTCGCTGCGAGTTCTGAGTTCCTGAGGGTCCAATTGGTCGGACAAGGGTCGTTTAAATCGAATCTGAGACCAAAAGTTTTTTGCCCAAAAAAAAAGTAAGGCTAACCCCTTTGTGTTTTTGGCGAAAATTTTCGCGATTTTAAAAAGTGCTGGAATCAATTAATTGTAGCACTGATCGGATGTAATTTTGCGAGAGGAATCGATTGGGCGCAGTCCCAATACGCTGCGATCAACGCATCAGAAGTTACAGCCAAAAAACCAGAACCTGAATTTTCGACATTTTTCAGCAGGTGCTTTTTCGCTCGCCATTTCTCTCCTGTTGGTCCTACGCTCTTTTCGCTGCGAGTTCTGAGTTCCTGAGGGTCCAATTGGTCAGATAAGGGTCGTTCAAATCAAATCTGAGACCAAAAGTTTTTTGCCCAAAAAAAAAGTAAGGCTAACCCCTTTGTGTTTTTGGCAAAAATTTTCGCGGTTTTGAAAAGTGCTGTAATCGATTAATTGTAGCACTGATCGGATGTAATTTTGCGAGAGAAATAGATTGAGCGCGGTCCCGATACGCTGCGATCAACGCATCAGAAGTTACAGCCAAAAAACCAGAACCTGAATTTAAGACATTTTTCAGCAGGTGCTTTTTGTTCGTAACTTCTCTCCTGTTGATCCCACGCTCCTTTCTCTGCGAGTTCTGAGTTCCTGAGGGTCCAATTGGTCGGACAAGGGTCGTTTAAATCGAATCTGAGACCAAAAGTTTTTTGCCCAAAAAAAAAGTAAGGCTAACCCCTTTGTGTTTTTGGCGAAAATTTTCGCGATTTTAAAAAGTGCTGGAATCAATTAATTGTAGCACTGATCGGATGTAATTTTGCGAGAGGAATCGATTGGGCGCAGTCCCAATACGCTGCGATCAACGCATCAGAAGTTACAGCCAAAAAACCAGAACCTGAATTTTCGACATTTTTCAGCAGGTGCTTTTTCGCTCGCCATTTCTCTCCTGTTGGTCCTACGCTCTTTTCGCTGCGAGTTCTGAGTTCCTGAGGGTCCAATTGGTCAGATAAGGGTCGTTCAAATCAAATCTGAGACCAAAAGTTTTTTGCCCAAAAAAAAAGTAAGGCTAACCCCTTTGTGTTTTTGGCAAAAATTTTCGCGGTTTTGAAAAGTGCTGTAATCGATTAATTGTAGCACTGATCGGATGTAATTTTGCGAGAGAAATCGATTGAGCGCAGTCCCGATACGCTGCGATCAACGCATCAGAAGTTACAGCCAAAAAACCAGAACCTGAATTTAAGACATTTTTCAGCAGGTGCTTTTTTGTTCGTAACTTCTCTCCTGTTGATCCCACGCTCCTTTCGCTGCGAGTTCTGAGTTCCTGAGGGTCCAATTGGTCAGACAAGGGTCATTTAAATCGAATCTGAGACCAAAAATTTTTCGACCAAAAAATGGAGAAAAAGTAAGGCTAACCCCTTTGCATTTTTGTCGAAAATTTTGGCGATTTTGAAAAGTGCTGGAATAAATTCTTTCTGGCACTATTCCGACGTAATTTCGCAAGAGAAATCGATTCGGCGCAGTCCCGATACGCTGCGATCAACGCATCAAAAGTTACAGCCAAAAAACGAGAACCTGTTTTTAAGACATTTTTCAGCAGGTGCTTTTTTGTTCGTAACTTCTCTCCTGTTGATCCCACGCTCCTTTCGCTGCGAGTTCTGAGTTCCTGAGGGTCCAATTGGTCGGACAAGGGTCGTTTAAATCGAATCTGAGACCAAAAGTTTTTTGCCCAAAAAAAAAGTAAGGCTAACCCCTTTGTGTTTTTGGCAAAAATTTTCGCGGTTTTGAAAAGTGCTGTAATCGATTAATTGTAGCACTGATCGGATGTAATTTTGCGAGAGAAATCGATTGAGCGCAGTCCCGATACGCTGCGATCAACGCATCAGAAGTTACAGCCAAAAAACCAGAACCTGAATTTAAGACATTTTTCAGCAGGTGCTTTTTTGTTCGTAACTTCTCTCCTGTTGATCCCACGCTCCTTTCGCTGCGAGTTCTGAGTTCCTGAGGGTCCAATTGATCAGACAAGGGTCATTTAAATCGAATCTGAGACCAAAAATTTTTCGACCAAAAAATGGAGAAAAAGTAAGGCTAACCCCTTTGCATTTTTGTCGAAAATTTTGGCGATTTTGAAAAGTGCTGGAATAAATTCTTTCTGGCACTATTCCGACGTAATTTCGCAAGAGAAATCGATTCGGCGCAGTCCCGATACGCTGCGATCAACGCATCAAAAGTTACAGCCAAAAAACGAGAACCTGTTTTTAAGACATTTTTCAGCAGGTGCTTTTTTGTTCGTAACTTCTCTCCTGTTGATCCCACGCTCCTTTCGCTGCGAGTTCTGAGTTCCTGAGGGTCCAATTGGTCGGACAAGGGTCGTTTAAATCGAATCTGAGACCAAAAGTTTTTTGCCCAAAAAAAAAGTAAGGCTAACCCCTTTGTGTTTTTGGCGAAAATTTTCGCGATTTTAAAAAGTGCTGGAATCAATTAATTGTAGCACTGATCGGATGTAATTTTGCGAGAGGAATCGATTGGGCGCAGTCCCAATACGCTGCGATCAACGCATCAGAAGTTACAGCCAAAAAACCAGAACCTGAATTTTCGACATTTTTCAGCAGGTGCTTTTTCGCTCGCCATTTCTCTCCTGTTGGTCCTACGCTCTTTTCGCTGCGAGTTCTGAGTTCCTGAGGGTCCAATTGGTCAGATAAGGGTCGTTCAAATCAAATCTGAGACCAAAAGTTTTTTGCCCAAAAAAAAAGTAAGGCTAACCCCTTTGTGTTTTTGGCAAAAATTTTCGCGGTTTTGAAAAGTGCTGTAATCGATTAATTGTAGCACTGATCGGATGTAATTTTGCGAGAGAAATCGATTGAGCGCGGTCCCGATACGCTGCGATCAACGCATCAGAAGTTACAGCCAAAAAACCAGAACCTGAATTTAAGACATTTTTCAGCAGGTGCTTTTTTGTTCGTAACTTCTCTCCTGTTGATCCCACGCTCCTTTCGCTGCGAGTTCTGAGTTCCTGAGGGTCCAATTGGTCGGACAAGGGTCGTTTAAATCGAATCTGAGACCAAAAGTTTTTTGCCCAAAAAAAAAGTAAGGCTAACCCCTTTGTGTTTTTGGCAAAAATTTTCGCGGTTTTGAAAAGTGCTGTAATCGATTAATTGTAGCACTGATCGGATGTAATTTTGCGAGAGAAATCGATTGAGCGCAGTCCCGATACGCTGCGATCAACGCATCAGAAGTTACAGCCAAAAAACCAGAACCTGAATTTAAGACATTTTTCAGCAGGTGCTTTTTTGTTCGTAACTTCTCTCCTGTTGATCCCACGCTCCTTTCGCTGCGAGTTCTGAGTTCCTGAGGGTCCAATTGGTCGGACAAGGGTCGTTTAAATCGAATCTGAGACCAAAAGTTTTTTGCCCAAAAAAAAAGTAAGGCTAACCCCTTTGTGTTTTTGGCAAAAATTTTCGCGGTTTTGAAAAGTGCTATAATCGATTAATTGTAGCACTGATCGGATGTAATTTTGCGAGAGAAATCGATTGAGCGCAGTCCCGATACGCTGCGATCAACGCATCAGAAGTTACAGCCAAAAAACCAGAACCTGAATTTAAGACATTTTTCAGCAGGTGCTTTTTTGTTCGTAACTTCTCTCCTGTTGATCCCACGCTCCTTTCGCTGCGAGTTCTGAGTTCCTGAGGGTCCAATTGGTCAGACAAGGGTCATTTAAATCGAATCTGAGACCAAAAATTTTTCGACCAAAAAATGGAGAAAAAGTAAGGCTAACCCCTTTGCATTTTTGTCGAAAATTTTGGCGACTTTGAAAAGTGCTGGAATAAATTCTTTCTGGCACTATTCCGACGTAATTTCGCAAGAGAAATCGATTGGGCGCAGTCCCAATACGCTGCGATCAACGCATCAGAAGTTACAGCCAAAAAACCAGAACCTGAATTTTCGACATTTTTCAGCAGGTGCTTTTTCGCTCGCCATTTCTCTCCTGTTGGTCCTACGCTCTTTTCGCTGCGAGTTCTGAGTTCCTGAGGGTCCAATTGGTCAGATAAGGGTCGTTCAAATCAAATCTGAGACCAAAAGTTTTTTGCCCAAAAAAAAAGTAAGGCTAACCCCTTTGTGTTTTTGGCGAAAATTTCCGCGATTTTAAAAAGTGCTGGAATCAATTAATTGTAGCACTGATCGGATGTAATTTTGCGAGAGGAATCGATTGGGCGCAGTCCCAATACGCTGCGATCAACGCATCAGAAGTTACAGCCAAAAAACCAGAACCTGAATTTTCGACATTTTTCAGCAGGTGCTTTTTCGCTCGCCATTTCTCTCCTGTTGGTCCTACGCTCTTTTCGCTGCGAGTTCTGAGTTCCTGAGGGTCCAATTGGTCAGATAAGGGTCGTTCAAATCAAATCTGAGACCAAAAGTTTTTTGCCCAAAAAAAAAGTAAGGCTAACCCCTTTGTGTTTTTGGCAAAAATTTTCGCGGTTTTGAAAAGTGCTGTAATCGATTAATTGTAGCACTGATCGGATGTAATTTTGCGAGAGAAATCGATTGAGCGCAGTCCCGATACGCTGCGATCAACGCATCAGAAGTTACAGCCAAAAAACCAGAACCTGAATTTAAGACATTTTTCAGCAGGTGCTTTTTTGTTCGTAACTTCTCTCCTGTTGATCCCACGCTCCTTTCGCTGCGAGTTCTGAGTTCCTGAGGGTCCAATTGGTCGGACAAGGGTCGTTTAAATCGAATCTGAGACCAAAAGTTTTTTGCCCAAAAAAAAAGTAAGGCTAACCCCTTTGTGTTTTTGGCAAAAATTTTCGCGGTTTTGAAAAGTGCTGTAATCGATTAATTGTAGCACTGATCGGATGTAATTTCGCGAGAGAAATCGATTGAGCGCAGTCCCGATACGCTGCGATCAACGCATCAGAAGTTACAGCCAAAAATCCAGAACCTGAATTTAAGACATTTTTCAGCAGGTGCTTTTTTGTTCGTAACTTCTCTCCTGTTGATCCCACGCTCCTTTCGCTGCGAGTTCTGAGTTCCTGAGGGTCCAATTGGTCAGACAAGGGTCATTTAAATCGAATCTGAGACCAAAAATTTTTCGACCAAAAAATGGAGAAAAAGTAAGGCTAACCCCTTTGCATTTTTGTCGAAAATTTTGGCGATTTTGAAAAGTGCTGGAATAAATTCTTTCTGGCACTATTCCGACGTAATTTCGCAAGAGAAATCGATTCGGCGCAGTCACGATACGCTGCGATCAACGCATCAGAAGTTACAGCCAAAAAACCAGAACCTGAATTTTCGACATTTTTCAGCAGGTGCTTTTTCGCTCGCCATTTCTCTCCTGTTGGTCCTACGCTCTTTTCGCTGCGAGTTCTGAGTTCCTGAGGGTCCAATTGGTCAGATAAGGGTCGTTCAAATCAAATCTGAGACCAAAAGTTTTTTGCCCAAAAAAAAAGTGAGGCTAACCCCTTTGTGTTTTTGGCAAAAATTTTCGCGGTTTTGAAAAGTGCTGTAATCGATTAATTGTAGCACTGATCGGATGTAATTTTGCGAGAGAAATCGATTGAGCGCAGTCCCGATACGCTGCGATCAACGCATCAGAAGTTACAGCCAAAAAACCAGAACCTGAATTTAAGACATTTTTCAGCAGGTGCTTTTTTGTTCGTAACTTCTCTCCTGTTGATCCCACGCTCCTTTCGCTGCGAGTTCTGAGTTCCTGAGGGTCCAATTGGTCAGACAAGGGTCATTTAAATCGAATCTGAGACCAAAAATTTTTCGACCAAAAAATGGAGAAAAAGTAAGGCTAACCCCTTTGCATTTTTGTCGAAAATTTTGGCGACTTTGAAAAGTGCTGGAATAAATTCTTTCTGGCACTATTCCGACGTAATTTCGCAAGAGAAATCGATTGGGCGCAGTCCCAATACGCTGCGATCAACGCATCAGAAGTTACAGCCAAAAAACCAGAACCTGAATTTTCGACATTTTTCAGCAGGTGCTTTTTCGCTCGCCATTTCTCTCCTGTTGGTCCTACGCTCTTTTCGCTGCGAGTTCTGAGTTCCTGAGGGTCCAATTGGTCAGATAAGGGTCGTTCAAATCAAATCTGAGACCAAAAGTTTTTTGCCCAAAAAAAAAGTAAGGCTAACCCCTTTGTGTTTTTGGCGAAAATTTCCGCGATTTTAAAAAGTGCTGGAATCAATTAATTGTAGCACTGATCGGATGTAATTTTGCGAGAGGAATCGATTGGGCGCAGTCCCAATACGCTGCGATCAACGCATCAGAAGTTACAGCCAAAAAACCAGAACCTGAATTTTCGACATTTTTCAGCAGGTGCTTTTTCGCTCGCCATTTCTCTCCTGTTGGTCCTACGCTCTTTTCGCTGCGAGTTCTGAGTTCCTGAGGGTCCAATTGGTCAGATAAGGGTCGTTCAAATCAAATCTGAGACCAAAAGTTTTTTGCCCAAAAAAAAAGTAAGGCTAACCCCTTTGTGTTTTTGGCAAAAATTTTCGCGGTTTTGAAAAGTGCTGTAATCGATTAATTGTAGCACTGATCGGATGTAATTTTGCGAGAGAAATCGATTGAGCGCAGTCCCGATACGCTGCGATCAACGCATCAGAAGTTACAGCCAAAAAACCAGAACCTGAATTTAAGACATTTTTCAGCAGGTGCTTTTTTGTTCGTAACTTCTCTCCTGTTGATCCCACGCTCCTTTCGCTGCGAGTTCTGAGTTCCTGAGGGTCCAATTGGTCAGACAAGGGTCATTTAAATCGAATCTGAGACCAAAAATTTTTCGACCAAAAAATGGAGAAAAAGTAAGGCTAACCCCTTTGCATTTTTGTCGAAAATTTTGGCGATTTTGAAAAGTGCTGGAATAAATTCTTTCTGGCACTATTCCGACGTAATTTCGCAAGAGAAATCGATTCGGCGCAGTCCCGATACGCTGCGATCAACGCATCAAAAGTTACAGCCAAAAAACGAGAACCTGTTTTTAAGACATTTTTCAGCAGGTGCTTTTTTGTTCGTAACTTCTCTCCTGTTGATCCCACGCTCCTTTCGCTGCGAGTTCTGAGTTCCTGAGGGTCCAATTGGTCGGACAAGGGTCGTTTAAATCGAATCTGAGACCAAAAGTTTTTTGCCCAAAAAAAAAGTAAGGCTAACCCCTTTGTGTTTTTGGCGAAAATTTTCGCGATTTTAAAAAGTGCTGGAATCAATTAATTGTAGCACTGATCGGATGTAATTTTGCGAGAGGAATCGATTGGGCGCAGTCCCAACACGCTGCGATCAACGCATCAGAAGTTACAGCCAAAAAACCAGAACCTGAATTTTCGACATTTTTCAGCAGGTGCTTTTTCGCTCCCCATTTCTCTCCTGTTGGTCCTACGCTCTTTTCGCTGCGAGTTCTGAGTTCCTGAGGGTCCAATTGGTCAGATAAGGGTCGTTCAAATCAAATCTGAGACCAAAAGTTTTTTGCCCAAAAAAAAAGTAAGGCTAACCCCTTTGTGTTTTTGGCAAAAATTTTCGCGGTTTTGAAAAGTGCTGTAATCGATTAATTGTAGCACTGATCGGATGTAATTTTGCGAGAGAAATCGATTGAGCGCGGTCCCGATACGCTGCGATCAACGCATCAGAAGTTACAGCCAAAAAACCAGAACCTGAATTTAAGACATTTTTCAGCAGGTGCTTTTTTGTTCGTAACTTCTCTCCTGTTGATCCCACGCTCCTTTCGCTGCGAGTTCTGAGTTCCTGAGGGTCCAATTGGTCGGACAAGGGTCGTTTAAATCGAATCTGAGACCAAAAGTTTTTTGCCCAAAAAAAAAGTAAGGCTAACCCCTTTGTGTTTTTGGCAAAAATTTTCGCGGTTTTGAAAAGTGCTGTAATCGATTAATTGTAGCACTGATCGGATGTAATTTTGCGAGAGAAATCGATTGAGCGCAGTCCCGATACGCTGCGATCAACGCATCAGAAGTTACAGCCAAAAAACCAGAACCTGAATTTAAGACATTTTTCAGCAGGTGCTTTTTTGTTCGTAACTTCTCTCCTGTTGATCCCACGCTCCTTTCGCTGCGAGTTCTGAGTTCCTGAGGGTCCAATTGGTCAGACAAGGGTCATTTAAATCGAATCTGAGACCAAAAATTTTTCGACCAAAAAATGGAGAAAAAGTAAGGCTAACCCCTTTGCATTTTTGTCGAAAATTTTGGCGATTTTGAAAAGTGCTGGAATAAATTCTTTCTGGCACTATTCCGACGTAATTTCGCAAGAGAAATCGATTGGGCGCAGTCCCGATACGCTGCGATCAACGCATCAAAAGTTACAGCCAAAAAACGAGAACCTGTTTTTAAGACATTTTTCAGCAGGTGCTTCTTCGTTCGTAACTTCTCTCCTGTTGATCCCACGCTCCTTTCGCTGCGAGTTCTGAGTTCCTGAGGGTCCAATTGGTCGGACAAGGGTCGTTTAAATCGAATCTGAGACCAAAAATTTTTCGGCCAAAAAATGAAGAAAAAGTAAGGCTAACCCCTTTGCATTTTTGTCGAAAATTTTCGCGATTTTGAAAAGTGCTGGAATAAATTCTTTCTGGCGCTAGTCCGACGTAATTTTGCGAGAGAAATCGATTGGGCGCAGTCTCGATACGCTGCGATCAACGCATCAGAAGTTACAGCCAAAAAACCAGAACCTGAATTTAAGACATTTTTCAGCAGGTGCTTTTTTGTTCGTAACTTCTCTCCTGTTGATCCCACGCTCCTTTCGCTGCGAGTTCTGAGTTCCTGAGGGTCCAATTGGTCGGACAAGGGTCGTTTAAATCGAATCTGAGACCAAAAGTTTTTTGCCCAAAAAAAAAGTAAGGCTAACCCCTTTGTGTTTTTGGCGAAAATTTTCGCGATTTTAAAAAGTGCTGGAATCAATTAATTGTAGCACTGATCGGATGTAATTTTGCGAGAGGAATCGATTGGGCGCAGTCCCAATACGCTGCGATCAACGCATCAGAAGTTACAGCCAAAAAACCAGAACCTGAATTTTCGACATTTTTCAGCAGGTGCTTTTTCGCTCGCCATTTCTCTCCTGTTGGTCCTACGCTCTTTTCGCTGCGAGTTCTGAGTTCCTGAGGGTCCAATTGGTCAGATAAGGGTCGTTCAAATCAAATCTGAGACCAAAAGTTTTTTGCCCAAAAAAAAAGTAAGGCTAACCCCTTTGTGTTTTTGGCAAAAATTTTCGCGGTTTTGAAAAGTGCTGTAATCGATTATTTGTAGCACTGATCGGATGTAATTTTGCGAGAGAAATCGATTGAGCGCAGTCCCGATACGCTGCGATCAACGCATCAGAAGTTACAGCCAAAAAACCAGAACCTGAATTTAAGACATTTTTCAGCAGGTGCTTTTTTGTTCGTAACTTCTCTCCTGTTGATCCCACGCTCCTTTCGCTGCGAGTTCTGAGTTCCTGAGGGTCCAATTGGTCAGACAAGGGTCATTTAAATCGAATCTGAGACCAAAAATTTTTCGACCAAAAAATGGAGAAAAAGTAAGGCTAACCCCTTTGCATTTTTGTCGAAAATTTTGGCGATTTTGAAAAGTGCTGGAATAAATTCTTTCTGGCACTATTCCGACGTAATTTCGCAAGAGAAATCGATTCGGCGCAGTCCCGATACGCTGCGATCAACGCATCAAAAGTTACAGCCAAAAAACGAGAACCTGTTTTTAAGACATTTTTCAGCAGGTGCTTTTTTGTTCGTAACTTCTCTCCTGTTGATCCCACGCTCCTTTCGCTGCGAGTTCTGAGTTCCTGAGGGTCCAATTGGTCGGACAAGGGTCGTTTAAATCGAATCTGAGACCAAAAGTTTTTTGCCCAAAAAAAAAGTAAGGCTAACCCCTTTGTGTTTTTGGCAAAAATTTTCGCGGTTTTGAAAAGTGCTGTAATCGATTATTTGTAGCACTGATCGGATGTAATTTTGCGAGAGAAATCGATTGAGCGCAGTCCCGATACGCTGCGATCAACGCATCAGAAGTTACAGCCAAAAAACCAGAACCTGAATTTAAGACATTTTTCAGCAGGTGCTTTTTTGTTCGTAACTTCTCTCCTGTTGATCCCACGCTCCTTTCGCTGCGAGTTCTGAGTTCCTGAGGGTCCAATTGGTCAGACAAGGGTCATTTAAATCGAATCTGAGACCAAAAATTTTTCGACCAAAAAATGGAGAAAAAGTAAGGCTAACCCCTTTGCATTTTTGTCGAAAATTTTGGCGATTTTGAAAAGTGCTGGAATAAATTCTTTCTGGCACTATTCCGACGTAATTTCGCAAGAGAAATCGATTCGGCGCAGTCCCGATACGCTGCGATCAACGCATCAAAAGTTACAGCCAAAAAACGAGAACCTGTTTTTAAGACATTTTTCAGCAGGTGCTTTTTTGTTCGTAACTTCTCTCCTGTTGATCCCACGCTCCTTTCGCTGCGAGTTCTGAGTTCCTGAGGGTCCAATTGGTCGGACAAGGGTCGTTTAAATCGAATCTGAGACCAAAAGTTTTTTGCCCAAAAAAAAAGTAAGGCTAACCCCTTTGTGTTTTTGGCGAAAATTTTCGCGATTTTAAAAAGTGCTGGAATCAATTAATTGTAGCACTGATCGGATGTAATTTTGCGAGAGGAATCGATTGGGCGCAGTCCCAATACGCTGCGATCAACGCATCAGAAGTTACAGCCAAAAAACCAGAACCTGAATTTTCGACATTTTTCAGCAGGTGCTTTTTCGCTCGCCATTTCTCTCCTGTTGGTCCTACGCTCTTTTCGCTGCGAGTTCTGAGTTCCTGAGGGTCCAATTGGTCAGATAAGGGTCGTTCAAATCAAATCTGAGACCAAAAGTTTTTTGCCCAAAAAAAAAGTAAGGCTAACCCCTTTGTGTTTTTGGCAAAAATTTTCGCGGTTTTGAAAAGTGCTGTAATCGATTAATTGTAGCACTGATCGGATGTAATTTTGCGAGAGAAATCGATTGAGCGCGGTCCCGATACGCTGCGATCAACGCATCAGAAGTTACAGCCAAAAAACCAGAACCTGAATTTAAGACATTTTTCAGCAGGTGCTTTTTTGTTCGTAACTTCTCTCCTGTTGATCCCACGCTCCTTTCGCTGCGAGTTCTGAGTTCCTGAGGGTCCAATTGGTCGGACAAGGGTCGTTTAAATCGAATCTGAGACCAAAAGTTTTTTGCCCAAAAAAAAAGTAAGGCTAACCCCTTTGTGTTTTTGGCAAAAATTTTCGCGGTTTTGAAAAGTGCTGTAATCGATTAATTGTAGCACTGATCGGATGTAATTTTGCGAGAGAAATCGATTGACCGCAGTCCCGATACGCTGCGATCAACGCATCAGAAGTTACAGCCAAAAAACCAGAACCTGAATCTAAGACATTTTTCAGCAGGTGCTTTTTTGTTCGTAACTTCTCTCCTGTTGATCCCACGCTCCTTTCGCTGCGAGTTCTGAGTTCCTGAGGGTCCAATTGGTCAGACAAGGGTCATTTAAATCGAATCTGAGACCAAAAATTTTTCGACCAAAAAATGGAGAAAAAGTAAGGCTAACCCCTTTGCATTTTTGTCGAAAATTTTGGCGATTTTGAAAAGTGCTGGAATAAATTCTTTCTGGCACTATTCCGACGTAATTTCGCAAGAGAAATCGATTCGGCGCAGTCCCGATACGCTGCGATCAACGCATCAAAAGTTACAGCCAAAAAACGAGAACCTGTTTTTAAGACATTTTTCAGCAGGTGCTTTTTTGTTCGTAACTTCTCTCCTGTTGATCCCACGCTCCTTTCGCTGCGAGTTCTGAGTTCCTGAGGGTCCAATTGGTCGGACAAGGGTCGTTTAAATCGAATCTGAGACCAAAAGTTTTTTGCCCAAAAAAAAAGTAAGGCTAACCCCTTTGTGTTTTTGGCGAAAATTTTCGCGATTTTGAAAAGTGCTGGAATCAATTAATTGTAGCACTGATCGGATGTAATTTTGCGAGAGGAATCGATTGGGCGCAGTCCCAATACGCTGCGATCAACGCATCAGAAGTTACAGCCAAAAAACCAGAACCTGAATTTTCGACATTTTTCAGCAGGTGCTTTTTCGCTCGCCATTTCTCTCCTGTTGGTCCTACGCTCTTTTCGCTGCGAGTTCTGAGTTCCTGAGGGTCCAATTGGTCAGATAAGGGTCGTTCAAATCAAATCTGAGACCAAAAGTTTTTTGCCCAAAAAAAAAGTAAGGCTAACCCCTTTGTGTTTTTGGCAAAAATTTTCGCGGTTTTGAAAAGTGCTGTAATCGATTAATTGTAGCACTGATCGGATGTAATTTTGCGAGAGAAATCGATTGAGCGCGGTCCCGATACGCTGCGATCAACGCATCAGAAGTTACAGCCAAAAAACCAGAACCTGAATTTAAGACATTTTTCAGCAGGTGCTTTTTTGTTCGTAACTTCTCTCCTGTTGATCCCACGCTCCTTTCGCTGCGAGTTCTGAGTTCCTGAGGGTCCAATTGGTCGGACAAGGGTCGTTTAAATCGAATCTGAGACCAAAAGTTTTTTGCCCAAAAAAAAAGTAAGGCTAACCCCTTTGTGTTTTTGGCAAAAATTTTCGCGGTTTTGAAAAGTGCTGTAATCGATTAATTGTAGCACTGATCGGATGTAATTTTGCGAGAGAAATCGATTGAGCGCAGTCCCGATACGCTGCGATCAACGCATCAGAAGTTACAGCCAAAAAACCAGAACCTGAATCTAAGACATTTTTCAGCAGGTGCTTTTTTGTTTGTAACTTCTCTCCTGTTGATCCCACGCTCCTTTCGCTGCGAGTTCTGAGTTCCTGAGGGTCCAATTGGTCAGACAAGGGTCATTTAAATCGAATCTGAGACCAAAAATTTTTCGACCAAAAAATGGAGAAAAAGTAAGGCTAACCCCTTTGCATTTTTGTCGAAAATTTTGGCGATTTTGAAAAGTGCTGGAATAAATTCTTTCTGGCACTATTCCGACGTAATTTCGCAAGAGAAATCGATTCGGCGCAGTCCCGATACGCTGCGATCAACGCATCAAAAGTTACAGCCAAAAAACGAGAACCTGTTTTTAAGACATTTTTCAGCAGGTGCTTTTTTGTTCGTAACTTCTCTCCTGTTGATCCCACGCTCCTTTCGCTGCGAGTTCTGAGTTCCTGAGGGTCCAATTGGTCGGACAAGGGTCGTTTAAATCGAATCTGAGACCAAAAGTTTTTTGCCCAAAAAAAAAGTAAGGCTAACCCCTTTGTGTTTTTGGCGAAAATTTTCGCGATTTTAAAAAGTGCTGGAATCAATTAATTGTAGCACTGATCGGATGTAATTTTGCGAGAGGAATCGATTGGGCGCAGTCCCAATACGCTGCGATCAACGCATCAGAAGTTACAGCCAAAAAACCAGAACCTGAATTTTCGACATTTTTCAGCAGGTGCTTTTTCGCTCGCCATTTCTCTCCTGTTGGTCCTACGCTCTTTTCGCTGCGAGTTCTGAGTTCCTGAGGGTCCAATTGGTCAGATAAGGGTCGTTCAAATCAAATCTGAGACCAAAAGTTTTTTGCCCAAAAAAAAAGTAAGGCTAACCCCTTTGTGTTTTTGGCAAAAATTTTCGCGGTTTTGAAAAGTGCTGTAATCGATTAATTGTAGCACTGATCGGATGTAATTTTGCGAGAGAAATCGATTGAGCGCAGTCCCGATACGCTGCGATCAACGCATCAGAAGTTACAGCCAAAAAACCAGAACCTGAATTTAAGACATTTTTCAGCAGGTGCTTTTTTGTTCGTAACTTCTCTCCTGTTGATCCCACGCTCCTTTCGCTGCGAGTTCTGAGTTCCTGAGGGTCCAATTGGTCAGACAAGGGTCATTTAAATCGAATCTGAGACCAAAAATTTTTCGACCAAAAAATGGAGAAAAAGTAAGGCTAACCCCTTTGCATTTTTGTCGAAAATTTTGGCGATTTTGAAAAGTGCTGGAATAAATTCTTTCTGGCACTATTCCGACGTAATTTCGCAAGAGAAATCGATTCGGCGCAGTCCCGATACGCTGCGATCAACGCATCAAAAGTTACAGCCAAAAAACGAGAACCTGTTTTTAAGACATTTTTCAGCAGGTGCTTTTTTGTTCGTAACTTCTCTCCTGTTGATCCCACGCTCCTTTCGCTGCGAGTTCTGAGTTCCTGAGGGTCCAATTGGTCGGACAAGGGTCGTTTAAATCGAATCTGAGACCAAAAGTTTTTTGCCCAAAAAAAAAGTAAGGCTAACCCCTTTGTGTTTTTGGCGAAAATTTTCGCGATTTTAAAAAGTGCTGGAATCAATTAATTGTAGCACTGATCGGATGTAATTTTGCGAGAGGAATCGATTGGGCGCAGTCCCAATACGCTGCGATCAACGCATCAGAAGTTACAGCCAAAAAACCAGAACCTGAATTTTCGACATTTTTCAGCAGGTGCTTTTTCGCTCGCCATTTCTCTCCTGTTGGTCCTACGCTCTTTTCGCTGCGAGTTCTGAGTTCCTGAGGGTCCAATTGGTCAGATAAGGGTCGTTCAAATCAAATCTGAGACCAAAAGTTTTTTGCCCAAAAAAAAAGTAAGGCTAACCCCTTTGTGTTTTTGGCAAAAATTTTCGCGGTTTTGAAAAGTGCTGTAATCGATTAATTGTAGCACTGATCGGATGTAATTTTGCGAGAGAAATCGATTGAGCGCGGTCCCGATACGCTGCGATCAACGCATCAGAAGTTACAGCCAAAAAACCAGAACCTGAATTTAAGACATTTTTCAGCAGGTGCTTTTTTGTTCGTAACTTCTCTCCTGTTGATCCCACGCTCCTTTCGCTGCGAGTTCTGAGTTCCTGAGGGTCCAATTGGTCGGACAAGGGTCGTTTAAATCGAATCTGAGACCAAAAGTTTTTTGCCCAAAAAAAAAGTAAGGCTAACCCCTTTGTGTTTTTGGCAAAAATTTTCGCGGTTTTGAAAAGTGCTGTAATCGATTAATTGTAGCACTGATCGGATGTAATTTTGCGAGAGAAATCGATTGAGCGCAGTCCCGATACGCTGCGATCAACGCATCAGAAGTTACAGCCAAAAAACCAGAACCTGAATCTAAGACATTTTTCAGCAGGTGCTTTTTTGTTTGTAACTTCTCTCCTGTTGATCCCACGCTCCTTTCGCTGCGAGTTCTGAGTTCCTGAGGGTCCAATTGGTCAGACAAGGGTCATTTAAATCGAATCTGAGACCAAAAATTTTTCGACCAAAAAATGGAGAAAAAGTAAGGCTAACCCCTTTGCATTTTTGTCGAAAATTTTGGCGATTTTGAAAAGTGCTGGAATAAATTCTTTCTGGCACTATTCCGACGTAATTTCGCAAGAGAAATCGATTCGGCGCAGTCCCGATACGCTGCGATCAACGCATCAAAAGTTACAGCCAAAAAACGAGAACCTGTTTTTAAGACATTTTTCAGCAGGTGCTTTTTTGTTCGTAACTTCTCTCCTGTTGATCCCACGCTCCTTTCGCTGCGAGTTCTGAGTTCCTGAGGGTCCAATTGGTCGGACAAGGGTCGTTTAAATCGAATCTGAGACCAAAAGTTTTTTGCCCAAAAAAAAAGTAAGGCTAACCCCTTTGTGTTTTTGGCGAAAATTTTCGCGATTTTAAAAAGTGCTGGAATCAATTAATTGTAGCACTGATCGGATGTAATTTTGCGAGAGGAATCGATTGGGCGCAGTCCCAATACGCTGCGATCAACGCATCAGAAGTTACAGCCAAAAAACCAGAACCTGAATTTTCGACATTTTTCAGCAGGTGCTTTTTCGCTCGCCATTTCTCTCCTGTTGGTCCTACGCTCTTTTCGCTGCGAGTTCTGAGTTCCTGAGGGTCCAATTGGTCAGATAAGGGTCGTTCAAATCAAATCTGAGACCAAAAGTTTTTTGCCCAAAAAAAAAGTAAGGCTAACCCCTTTGTGTTTTTGGCAAAAATTTTCGCGGTTTTGAAAAGTGCTGTAATCGATTAATTGTAGCACTGATCGGATGTAATTTTGCGAGAGAAATCGATTGAGCGCAGTCCCGATACGCTGCGATCAACGCATCAGAAGTTACAGCCAAAAAACCAGAACCTGAATTTAAGACATTTTTCAGCAGGTGCTTTTTTGTTCGTAACTTCTCTCCTGTTGATCCCACGCTCCTTTCGCTGCGAGTTCTGAGTTCCTGAGGGTCCAATTGGTCAGACAAGGGTCATTTAAATCGAATCTGAGACCAAAAATTTTTCGACCAAAAAATGGAGAAAAAGTAAGGCTAACCCCTTTGCATTTTTGTCGAAAATTTTGGCGATTTTGAAAAGTGCTGGAATAAATTCTTTCTGGCACTATTCCGACGTAATTTCGCAAGAGAAATCGATTCGGCGCAGTCCCGATACGCTGCGATCAACGCATCAAAAGTTACAGCCAAAAAACGAGAACCTGTTTTTAAGACATTTTTCAGCAGGTGCTTTTTTGTTCGTAACTTCTCTCCTGTTGATCCCACGCTCCTTTCGCTGCGAGTTCTGAGTTCCTGAGGGTCCAATTGGTCGGACAAGGGTCGTTTAAATCGAATCTGAGACCAAAAGTTTTTTGCCCAAAAAAAAAGTAAGGCTAACCCCTTTGTGTTTTTGGCGAAAATTTTCGCGATTTTAAAAAGTGCTGGAATCAATTAATTGTAGCACTGATCGGATGTAATTTTGCGAGAGGAATCGATTGGGCGCAGTCCCAATACGCTGCGATCAACGCATCAGAAGTTACAGCCAAAAAACCAGAACCTGAATTTTCGACATTTTTCAGCAGGTGCTTTTTCGCTCGCCATTTCTCTCCTGTTGGTCCTACGCTCTTTTCGCTGCGAGTTCTGAGTTCCTGAGGGTCCAATTGGTCAGATAAGGGTCGTTCAAATCAAATCTGAGACCAAAAGTTTTTTGCCCAAAAAAAAAGTAAGGCTAACCCCTTTGTGTTTTTGGCAAAAATTTTCGCGGTTTTGAAAAGTGCTGTAATCGATTAATTGTAGCACTGATCGGATGTAATTTTGCGAGAGAAATCGATTGAGCGCAGTCCCGATACGCTGCGATCAACGCATCAGAAGTTACAGCCAAAAAACCAGAACCTGAATTTAAGACATTTTTCAGCAGGTGCTTTTTTGTTCGTAACTTCTCTCCTGTTGATCCCACGCTCCTTTCGCTGCGAGTTCTGAGTTCCTGAGGGTCCAATTGGTCGGACAAGGGTCGTTTAAATCGAATCTGAGACCAAAAGTTTTTTGCCCAAAAAAAAAGTAAGGCTAACCCCTTTGTGTTTTTGGCAAAAATTTTCGCGGTTTTGAAAAGTGCTGTAATCGATTAATTGTAGCACTGATCGGATGTAATTTTGCGAGAGAAATCGATTGAGCGCAGTCCCGATACGCTGCGATCAACGCATCAGAAGTTACAGCCAAAAAACCAGAACCTGAATTTAAGACATTTTTCAGCAGGTGCTTTTTTGTTCGTAACTTCTCTTCTGTTGATCCCACGCTCCTTTCGCTGCGAGTTCTGAGTTCCTGAGGGTCCAATTGGTCAGACAAGGGTCATTTAAATCGAATCTGAGACCAAAAATTTTTCGACCAAAAAATGGAGAAAAAGTAAGGCTAACCCCTTTGCATTTTTGTCGAAAATTTTGGCGATTTTGAAAAGTGCTGGAATAAATTCTTTCTGGCACTATTCCGACGTAATTTCGCAAGAGAAATCGATTGGGCGCAGTCCCGATACGCTGCGATCAACGCATCAAAAGTTACAGCCAAAAAACGAGAACCTGTTTTTAAGACATTTTTCAGCAGGTGCTTCTTCGTTCGTAACTTCTCTCCTGTTGATCCCACGCTCCTTTCGCTGCGAGTTCTGAGTTCCTGAGGGTCCAATTGGTCGGACAAGGGTCGTTTAAATCGAATCTGAGACCAAAAATTTTTCGGCCAAAAAATGAAGAAAAAGTAAGGCTAACCCCTTTGCATTTTTGTCGAAAATTTTCGCGATTTTGAAAAGTGCTGGAATAAATTCTTTCTGGCGCTAGTCCGACGTAATTTTGCGAGAGAAATCGATTGGGCGCAGTCTCGATACGCTGCGATCAACGCATCAAAAGTTACAGCCAAAAAACGAGAACCTGTTTTTAAGACATTTTTCAGCAGGTGCTTTTTTGTTCGTAACTTCTCTCCTGTTGATCCCACGCTCCTTTCGCTGCGAGTTCTGAGTTCCTGAGGGTCCAATTGGTCAGACAAGGGTCATTTAAATCGAATCTGAGACCAAAAATTTTTCGACCAAAAAATGGAGAAAAAGTAAGGCTAACCCCTTTGCATTTTTGTCGAAAATTTTGGCGATTTTGAAAAGTGCTGGAATAAATTCTTTCTGGCGCTAGTCCGACGTAATTTTGCGAGAGAAATCGATTGGGCGCAGTCCCGATACGCTGCGATCAACGCATCAGAAGTTACAGCCAAAAAACCAGAACCTGAATTTAAGACATTTTTCAGCAGGTGCTTTTTTGTTCGTAACTTCTCTTCTGTTGATCCCACGCTCCTTTCGCTGCGAGTTCTGAGTTCCTGAGGGTCCAATTGGTCAGACAAGGGTCATTTAAATCGAATCTGAGACCAAAAATTTTTCGACCAAAAAATGGAGAAAAAGTAAGGCTAACCCCTTTGCATTTTTGTCGAAAATTTTGGCGATTTTGAAAAGTGCTGGAATAAATTCTTTCTGGCACTATTCCGACGTAATTTCGCAAGAGAAATCGATTGGGCGCAGTCCCGATACGCTGCGATCAACGCATCAAAAGTTACAGCCAAAAAACGAGAACCTGTTTTTAAGACATTTTTCAGCAGGTGCTTCTTCGTTCGTAACTTCTCTCCTGTTGATCCCACGCTCCTTTCGCTGCGAGTTCTGAGTTCCTGAGGGTCCAATTGGTCGGACAAGGGTCGTTTAAATCGAATCTGAGACCAAAAATTTTTCGGCCAAAAAATGAAGAAAAAGTAAGGCTAACCCCTTTGCATTTTTGTCGAAAATTTTCGCGATTTTGAAAAGTGCTGGAATAAATTCTTTCTGGCGCTAGTCCGACGTAATTTTGCGAGAGAAATCGATTGGGCGCAGTCTCGATACGCTGCGATCAACGCATCAAAAGTTACAGCCAAAAAACGAGAACCTGTTTTTAAGACATTTTTCAGCAGGTGCTTTTTTGTTCGTAACTTCTCTCCTGTTGATCCCACGCTCCTTTCGCTGCGAGTTCTGAGTTCCTGAGGGTCCAATTGGTCAGACAAGGGTCATTTAAATCGAATCTGAGACCAAAAATTTTTCGACCAAAAAATGGAGAAAAAGTAAGGCTAACCCCTTTGCATTTTTGTCGAAAATTTTGGCGATTTTGAAAAGTGCTGGAATAAATTCTTTCTGGCACTATTCCGACGTAATTTCGCAAGAGAAATCGATTGGGCGCAGTCCCGATACGCTGCGATCAACGCATCAAAAGTTACAGCCAAAAAACGAGAACCTGTTTTTAAGACATTTTTCAGCAGGTGCTTTTTTGTTCGTAACTTCTCTCCTGTTGATCCCACGCTCCTTTCGCTGCGAGTTCTGTGTTCCTGAGGGTCCAATTGGTCAGACAAGGGTCGTTTAAATCGAATCTGAGACCAAAAGTTTTTTGCCCAAAAAAAAAGTAAGGCTAACCCTTTTGTGTTTTTGGCGAAAATTTTCGCGGTTTTGGAAAGTGCTGGAATCGATTAATTGTAGCACTGATCGGATGTAATTTTGCGAGAGAAATCGATTGAGCGCAGTCCCGATACGCTGCGATCAACGCATCAAAAGTTACAGCCAAAAAACCAGAACCTGAATTTAAGACCTTTTTCAGCAGGTGCTTTTTCGTTCGTAACTTCTCTCCTGTTGATCCCACACTCCTTTCGCTGCGTTTTCTGAGTTCCTGGGGGTTCAGTTAGTCAGGAAAGGGTCATTTAAATCGAATCTGAGACCAAAAATTTTTCGACCAAAAAATGAAGAAAAAGTAAGGCTAACCCCTTTGCATTTTTGTTGAAAATTTTCGCGATTTTGAAAAGTGCTGGAATGAATTCTTTCTGGCACTATTCCGACGTAATTTTGCGAGAGAAATCGATTGGGCGCAGTCCCGATACGCTGCGATCAACGCATCAAAAGTTACAGCCAAAAAACGAGAACCTGTTTTTAAGACATTTTTCAGCAGGTGCTTTTTTGTTCGTAACTTCTCTCCTGTTGATCCCACGCTCCTTTCGCTGCGAGTTCTGTGTTCCTGAGGGTCCAATTGGTCAGATAAGGGTCGTTCAAATCAAATCTGAGACCAAAAGTTTTTTGCCCAAAAAAAAAGTAAGGCTAACCCCTTTGTGTTTTTGGCGAAAATTTTCGCGATTTTAAAAAGTGCTGGAATAAATTCTTTCTGGCACTATTCCGACGTAATTTCGCGAGAGAAATCGATTGGGCGCAGTCCCGATACGCTGCGATCAACGCATCAAAAGTTACAGCCAAAAAACGAGAACCAGTTTTTAAGACATTTTTCAGCAGGTGCTTTTTCGTTCGTAACTTCTCTCCTGTTGATCCCACGCTCCTTTCGCTGCGTTTTCTGAGTTCCTGGGGGTCCAGTTAGTCAGGAAAGGGTCATTTAAATCCAATCTGAGACCAAAAATTTTTCGTCCAAAAAATGAAGAAAAAGTAAGGCTAACTTTGCATTTTTGAAACTCACAAGAATGGAAAAGCTCATTTTGTAGTATTTTGTCCGACAAATCCTGACATTCTCCGAAAAACGCTGGAAAAACTTTGACCTCTATTTTATAGTCAATATGCGAGAGAAAATGATTGTTTAATCACCAAGAGCACGGGATCGCACTATATTGCAGAAAATGACAGTCTTATGGAATCTCAGAATCGCCAATATTTTGTCACAGCAATTAGTGTCCGACGATTCTCGACGTCAATTTACTGTTGTTGTATGATAGTATTTTCGTTGTAAGTAATTGATCACATCTTTAAGCTGATGATGCAATCAAATATACATGTATCTTGAGATGCTATCATTATGTAATGAAGGGGAAATGAAAGTAACCTCTTCGACATATGTATATTTTCGTAATCATTTATTGATTTTACAAGATACATTCTTGTCACATTTTTAAGAAGGTTCTTCACCAGCAAGGAAAATCTTTATAATCAATATTGTCCAACTCATAACCTTTCTTTTCAAAATCATGTACATTTCCATGGTGTATCTTTCCATAATAAAGCAGAACAGTATAAATTTCATTACCGACGCACTTGAATAATCACTTTCCACATATCTTATGCACCTCGCAATCCTTCTGAGGGCTGGATGCACTCTGTTTCTTGGACTCGTCACATCAGAACGCATTCGTCCCGAAACATCTGTAACATAAATTATCGGTTGAAATTACGTATTCAGGTATTTATCACAATTCATCGCAATTGTGTTTGTTCAGGTATGACGCAAGGGTTGCTGGAAAGGTGAATTTGATTTTAGGACACCAGCCGTGGTTCACAAATCCTAATTTTTTCGATGAACCGGATGTGCTCGGCACCACACCGGAATAAGCTGAACGCAAATAATGCAGGCAGGCGGAGATAGGCTCCATGCACACCCACAATGATACACGCGACGTGCCTCTGCGCGCGAGGTGTTCGACTAGATTAATTCTGTGGATTGGTGGATTGCTGCTCGGTCAGCGCGTACCGGCAAGGATGGGCGCTCCGTTTTTACTCAAACATAAAAATACGTATCTGTTATAAATCGCAAACCCAACACTCGAACTATAAAATTTGCCCAAAATGTACAAATCTGAAGGTGCAGAGCACCGCCATTGATCCAGCTAAGTTTTACTGACACCGTACAATATTCTGTGACTTGCAAAGTAATTCGAGTTTTCAGTGCAGCATTGGTCAAAATAATTCGTAAATTACCTGGCCAGTAACGGGATGATACGGTGTGCTATGCTTTGTACTGAGAAATCATAGTGCGTAAAGATCCTCAGTTATATCGTACAATTCAAGCCCACTAATTAAGTAATCTGTGATTCGGGGATCTTGGCCAACAACCGTGGTGCCTAGTGCTAACAGGCTCGACTAATCTCACCTTCGAGCTGCTAAAGAAATGGGACGCGTAAACCTTTGATTACACACAATTTAGACAGGAAACTATCGAAACATTACAACCAGTTACACGCACTCAAAGAATTGCCCAACAGTGTTAGACACTCACCGACAATACCTGACGCACACCCTGCAACACCTTAGTTCCGAGACTCAACAGGTACGACCAAATTCCAGAGTGTTACACCATTCGAAGCACGTATAAATTCAAATTCCCCCTTCGTTCGATCACGTTGGCCAGTCCTTCAAACAGAAAATAACAAAAACGGTAGGTAAACCCCAATAATCACCGAAGGTGCGCCATGGGAAGTGAAACTAAGCCAGCCCTTTCACCCGCGGCCTGCACTGGGCCATTGGACCGCGCATTATTCGTCATCGACGGCCCATCGAGTGTATGCGTACCACGCCTGCCGGCACTCGGCCGCACGTGTGTATAACCTGTGTACGAGCGTAATTACCGAGTCCCTTGATCGCAGCCCGTGCCGCAAACCTGGATGAACGCCGATCCCCTCCGAGCCCCACTACTTCCTTCCTGTATCCGGTATGTCGCGCTCCAGGGATCGCGCACCCGCGGACTCCCCGGCCCGACTTGCCTCGGTTTCAGTTCAACACCGGCGTTTCCTACGTACTCAAGTTCGCAGTGGTCGTGGTGCTCGTACACGAGTACGAAACCAGTGGGTTTTAGCCGATTTCTGTCGTTTTGGGGGCCATTTCGCAACGATCAAGCACACATTTGAAGGTCTATTATCGACTTAAGAAGAAGGTACACGGGACACGGTTAACCGGCAATTATGGCTTCCAATCACCTGGTACTTCATCGCTTTGTTACTGTTTGGATTTACAGCGTACAATTGTATGCAGATTTGTGGAAATGAAAACACCGAGCGTAATGGGTACCATGGATGAGGACTTGCTTCAGCAGTTGGCCACGCGGTAAAAATAACGATCGAACCATGACCATTGCCAGGATTTGATTGAAAACCTGACGCTAAGCCAAAATGACGGGTAAAGGCTTGACTGCTTCCAAAGCGTTCTTGTGCTGCTCTAACATCGTATTTCTGGTGAGTTGTACCAGTTAAAATTAAAGCGCATCCGAAACCATAGTTCATATACTGACCCTGCACCATTTTCCCGAGGGTGCCTTATCAGTTAAAAATCTACAATGGGTCTGCAGTGTATTCCGAGCTGGTCAATTTTTATCCGAGACATGAAATGTTAACGATCCTTTCACCGTGATTAAAAATACCTTCCGAAGGGTTGGTCAGCTTTTAAAAGCACGAACACGAAGTTGCGATGAGCAGCATTCACATGCCTTATACGAATGCGTGTGCTCTGATGCGTATACCATGGGAGGTATTTACTACATACGAGTATCGTACACAGACCGGAGTTAACGGCAAAACTCTCTGGTCTGGTGATGAAAATCACCGCTGATTGCGATTCAGACTCAGAGGTATTCGAGCATTGATAATAAAAAAAAGTTTGCTACGCCCGCAGGGAAGATATATTCCGGGATTTTAGTGGCGAGTTAAAGGATCGTACCTCTAGTGTGGCTGGTGGCGGAGATAATTTATTATTAGTAACGGTATGAGAACATCTGTTGAAACGAAGCCGCCGCGCACGTACACCTATATATGCGTAATACGTTTGTATATATCTAGACCTCTTTGTATACAGCAATACCAGTTGCTTTGCTATGTACGCCAGTCCGATCCTCCCGGACACACACCATACCGGCACCAAGCTATCTGCGGTACAGGATTAAAGCTACATCGAATGAATGCAATTCGTCCGATGTAGACATCGAATGAAAATGTATGCAGGTACATGTTATCTGTCGCATGTAGAACCCGAGAGGCTAGCTGGCCACTAGAAATGTACATAAAATACGACGAGAATGAAAAATAAGTAATACTCTCAACATTCATGCAAGTGCCGGTATACGGTACGTGCATTCTGTAATTATCCAGGGACTGCTTTGTCGACCGTTTCACCTGTGCCGTTCCTACTTTCTTTTATCGACTCAATACGCACCAGGCAACAAATGTGCCGTTTTGCGTTGTCACAGGGACCCCGTCGATCCGGAGTAAAAAAAAATTCACTTACCCATCCAATTTCAGATCTCAGGATTCATCCTGATCTCTCTAGGGACACTTCTCCTGGCTGACAACGAGCGAATCCTGCTGTCGCGTCTATTGGGCCCAGGCGATGCAACCCCTGAACAGCCCCTGTTTTACTATTTGGCGTTCGCTATTGTGGCATTGGGATTCCTGATGGCTGCTACCGGACTTCTTGGTTGCTGGGCCTCGTGTCTCTATAACCGTTGCGTAACCGTAACCGTGAGTTTATTTGGAGTTGTTACAATAATAATTATGGATACATTCCTCCGGTCATTACTAGCTTTGCACGGAGCATGGTTCCTCCCACTGGATCCGAAATCGTATATTTTCACGCTTGATTCCGAGTTGTATAGTGAATTACAACTGGTTACTGGGTTAAGTAGAGAAAACTAGAATATTACAAAGGCTCCCACGTATACATATATAAGTATATTGTTTACAGTTACTTTGAAAATGTAACGAAAAAACTCATGCGGTTATACTTGGGTGCCCGAACATTCATATCTGTAAACCGTATCGCGAAATGTGCTGATTAGCGCTTCGAAGTAGGTACACACAGTAACCACAAAACGGTAATTTCATCACGCAAGATTGGGAATTTTAATTGGTTTGCGGTTACTCATTTGACACAAAAAATAATTAATCAACTAATTGATCTAAACAACTGCCTGACTTGTAAATATTTTTCTCCGCAGTACGTAGCCCTGATAATTATTCTACTCCTCGGAGAATGCACTGTTTGCGTATTGGCTGTGTTTTGGCCTCATCTACTCGGTGTAGACGTCAGGACCGCACGTCTCGTTCGGGCTCTACAACGCAGCTACGCGGTGGCTGGGCGAGATCAATTCACCGCCGCTCTTGATCTGGCTCAAACCGCGGTTAGTATGTGAAAGACATCCACCTCTAGAGTCTGGGAGGTGTTCACGTCCGTTAGGAATGTATATATGTGGAATATACGATAACGAGAGGTTTGCTCTATTCCTGCAGTTCTCCTGCTGCGGTATAAACGGAAGCAGTAATTACGGGACATCTTGGTGGCGCCTCCAAGAAATTGGTCGTCGTGATCTGGTTGTCCCGCTGACTTGTTGCATGCTGAACAACACGCTCCAGTCCGAGGCGTTCCTGAACCCAGAACCGACGAATTTAACTTTGTGCGAAACCCTGAATCCCGCCGAGCATCAGAAAGCTCGACACACTCAAGTATGAGCACATTGCGGTACCGGGATTCTCGACATCGAACAAGCAAATATTGATATCCTGTGACAGCGTCCAGACGTCTACTGATAAATATGCAGAAGCTTTTCGGCGCGCCGAAGTATAGATTGCACTTCGCTGTTCAAGCAGTGACGCGGTTACAATAACGTGATGCAATTAGTAGAGTAGATAACGAGAATGCAGGCGTCGGAAATATCAATAATACACTCTGAGCGGGTGAAAGCCAAGCTTTAACTGTGTTACACTGAATATCGATTTCTCTGTAAAGTTTGACAAAGGAGAATGACAGGGTGGTAGCTTTCTTCATTTTTGTTTGAAAATCTTTTTCTCATGTGATTCAGGGATGTATAGGACCGTTGGAAAAATGGACTCAGGATCAGGCGCTCATTTTGCTTGGAGTAGGACTGGCGGTTGTTCTAGTTGAACTCTGCGCGTTACTCAGCACCTTTTTCGCCTGCTCTAAGCTCCGGAAGGGCGATAAGCCACGACCCTCAACCTTCACGTCGACGCGTACTCTTGGAACATTCAACGAAGCAGATCACGACTACGGTGAGATATTGAGGTTGCGTCACTCGACGTTGAGTCTAGTGGAATTCTGTACTACGTTCGTTTTCTCTCCAGGGATAGAGAACAGAATGCACATGGCAGGGACGACCTTCGGTGCCAAGTCATGAAGGCGGCTGGGGGACAGCGAGATCGAGGGGGCAACAAGGACGGAAGGGGTGCAGACGGAGCCGAGAGAGTTGGAACCGTGGACAAAAAATCGGCTGAGCATTATTGAGAATTGGCAAAATCCCACGAACGGGTCTAATTACGTGATAAAGGGTGATCAACTCTACGAGGAACGCGCCATCGACGTAAGGGTGGTGAACGCACCTCCGGATCTCATTCAGAGAAGAGATCCTGCGGGGAAGCAGGAAGAAAACAATCGCGGAACTATGATAAAGATCAGGAAACCTCAAGGAGGTGGCACAGTCAGAAATATTCCTATCAAGGACTACCAGGCGTCCATAGCAGCGAACTTTGGCACCTTGAGAAAATCGGTCCTACCCCAACAGCAGTTCGAATCCTTAGTTACCGAGTCGGAGAAAGAGCCTAGACTATCGAGTAAGACTAAAGAACGAGTCAATCTTCTTCCTCGTATCTCAAAAGGCAATCTTAAGATTGCCAAACGGTCTGATGATGGCTTTAGTCTGACGATGAGTCCGGATTTGTCCCTTTTTCGTTCAACGGTAGCGGGCGAATACCGGAACAACGACTTGCCCAACAAGGATCACCGACGTCGTGCGTCTGTCGGTCAAAATCTCCGCGACAGAAGAGGCCATCTTGAAAGAGGCTCCGTGGATCTGCAACGGGGTCACGTGGTCCAAAAGATTTCCGTATACGAGGGAAACAGTCGGGACCCGATCCGGCGTTCCGTCGATACCGGAAGAAAACGTCAGCTCGGAGTGCCGCTCGTTGGTATGCACAACGCCTGTGGACTACCGGTAATCGCGCCGTGGCCCACTCAGCTTAACGTTGACCCTGTGCAACCCTCGAGGAGAATCCCGGTCACCATCCGTCCCTCGCAAAAAGCACCCCTCGCTGTCCCCGCCGGCAGGAGCCGGACCCATCCGAAGAGAAGAGCGCCGCAGCATCCGAGCGAAGAACTGGCGCCTCGCGAACCCAGGAAGTTTGTTTCGAGATCGCGGCCGGCTTTCATTGGCAGAAATACCGCCGTTGCGGACATCGGAAGAACTTCGACGAAACAAGGCAAGGGCCAGCGGCGTCCTTCCTTCAAGGTTAACCGGACGGACGCGTTTTCTACGAGACTGTCCCGCGACTCCTCCCTGAAGCGATCGCCCCGGACCACTGTCAGATCTCGTAAGGGTGAAGTTAAGATGAGGTCGCCTCTGTTAGGGACTTTCAGGAGGAGGTCCTTGAGGGGAGGAAGTGCCAAGAGGAAGACGCTCTACGCTAAGGACGATGGCGACGAGGCTGCCAAAGTGTTGTCCACTCTTTGCTTGAACCCGTTGGCTCGAGGCAAAGAAGCTATGAACATGATTTGGTGACTTGGCTTCTGTGATGTGGTTGCCAGTTGATTGTAATAGTTGACCCTCGGTTACGAATAACGGAAGATTATGAACTGTTGACCTTACGATTATTATTATAACTTATTCCTAGTGAATAGATTAATTCTAGGTAAAACTCGCTCTGTGGAAAATGCATAAATTTTAAGAAAACTGTTTATTTCTAGGTATAAGTAGAAATAAGTCATAGGTTCACAACGTGCTATCATAACCACTAAATTTTAATTTTGTATCGTACGATCATTGTATCTACTAATTGAATATCTTCAAATAAATATGATTTTGCTTGAATCAATCTTGTTTTTCTTATCTACCTTTTAATATTCCATTCGAAATTGGCGATAAATTAAAAAATTTTGTGAGTAATTATGATCGTAATTCGAACGAAATTCAAACCAGAGACCCTGACCGACCGGTGCTGCCACCACGATACTCTCCGGGTAATAAGAAAACTGTCGAAACAGATCTAGGCTGTAACGTCACCAGACTGAATTACCATTGCTAGGTCAACCTTCTTCCACACCATTTTCGGGGTTTCGAAGTTGAGAATGCCGCCGAGAAAATTGCAAAGTCCAGTACAATAGCTTATTTGAACCCGATGAAGAAAATGAAATTTTCGTGCAACATCGTTATCCATGAATACCGCAAATATGGTGCTCGCGATGAGAGAGTGAAGGAATTTTCTTTGAAAAAAAATTAGGGACTTATTGCAGAGTCCAAGTGAAGTTCAAGGTTTATTTATTTATTTTTTTTTTTTGTTTCGTGGGAGCTCTGATTGAGCATTCAAAACGGAAAAACTCTGAATATATTCTTTACCTTTTTCACATATGTATATTCCTTTTCTCTCTCACTCACTCTGAGTAGAAGCATTCTCGACTGACGGTTTAGGCAGGCATCGGGTCCTGTATGAGGGGCTGTCGGGGGCAGTCGATACATTCTTATTTCCATACAAAGCCTTTCAATTTCCCCCCGTGTGCCTTTGATATTTTGCAGGACGAGGGTCCTTCCCATGCGGCGCAAGTCCTCCCGAGAGTTTCAATGTCTTTCTATACGCGGGCGTGCGAGAAATTATGTAAACTTTCACAATCTGCCAGGGACCGGTACGGGATGGGACGGGACTCTAGAGGAGTTTGAGTATCCGCTACCTGTACTGTCAGAATTGTATCGAATCATTTCCACCTATGGACAGATCAAAAGGAGACGCTGCAGTCCTGGAACCCGGCCAGGATAAACCCCTGGGAAAAAGGGATCGAATTTCTCCAAGTTATTTTATGTTAAGCGAATTAAATTACGAAATATAGTCACTGCCTAAGATCCTTAGCTGCGACGATGCCCCTTGCCTTTCTTGAACTCTGTTCATACATCTGCAAAACAGAAACTGCAAATCTGTAACCTCAGACAACCCAGTCATTTGACGCTAAACACGTTTCAGACCTGCGAACAAGACAATGGAAGTTAAAGAGTAGAACAAAACGCTATGAGGCTGCAGTGTAAAGGACGCAAAATTGTGTAAGGAGAGGATTCTGTTAAATGGGTAGGAAAATGTTGTCTTGAACCTTTTTCGAGACTACGACGGTGACTCGAAAGAATATCGACCGTCTATAGTGGCCGAGGACCTTGGCTAAGGGATACAAAAAATTACACGCGATGTGTTACATGTGCCACACGATTGTTCGACCAGAAACTAAGCGCGGCAAAGTAACTTCACATAGACTCAAAGAACATCCAAGTATAGAGACACGCGCGTGCTCCTGAAAACATGTGAGAATTAGCGACTGTATACTAAAAGTTTCGTTGGCAAAAGAGATCGTGATTGCCAGAAATAAAAAATCCAGAGAGTGCCAATGTGGTCCGGAGAGTAATAGTCCATTCTCGCGACAACTCACTATGTTACCAATGCTAGTCCAAAGAAACATCTTTGTCCGTTCGTCGGCCGAGATCAAAAAGGATTGCTCGTTTCCACGGAACGAATTAACTAACGCGTAACCAAGGCAGCCTTTTCAGTCCTCAACACCGATTATAACAAAGAGTCGGCAGTGCCTAGGGTTGTTGCATTACTGAAAACTGCAACACTTTTGCTCTATATTTTAAAGTAGCTGGCACGATTCAATTCTTTTAGTGCAAAAAACGTTTAACAAAAAAATTGCTGCGGCGACGCACAGGTGAACATGGAAGCCTAAATATTTGGAGGCACAATAAGCTAAGGTAGTACTTAACATTGATCATCTCGAGATCATGCACAATGCCAAGGAACAGATGTCACATCGTGAATGAGGGATGCATATTCGCAGTCCTCGAAAACGCCGTAGGAGATCTACTGTACGAAGGGAGTAACATTGTGCAGTGGAGAAAGTCGAGCTCAAGTCAGTTCGCTTCTCTATGTGGTGGAGATAAATGTGACAGTGTCCAGTCCCTAGGCGAAGGCATGGCGTAGGGTCCAGGAGACAGTTTTCTACGAGTCATAAATTTTCACCGATTCTCTCACATCGGAGCTCGTCAATACGTTTTCACGGGTATCCACCGCGTTAAAGAACACGACAAAGCCACCGGCCTGGACCATGAATTATCTACGTGCACAGGATGAAGTGACCCTTTTACGATTTCGGACTGTAATTATCGATCTTCACGGTTGCGCCCGGCTCCGATTATATTCACGACGAAGACATCAGCTTAGAACCGGAAAAAATTTTGAAGGGTGAACACGGACGCATACGGCCGTAAAACGAAGATTGAACGACATCGGCAAAACCATTTTGCGAATAAGAGTTCGAGATTATGAGATTTGAGTCAGTCCTTCGATCCAGCATCGATCTTTTTAGATAAATCTACGCATGTATGAGGTGACGCGGGAATTTGGTTATTTTTCAACTCCAAGCGTCAACTCCAAGGTTCTAGAAAACTGAACCAGCGCAGCACGCTAAGTTCGCTTAGAAATCAGAGATCATTAGTATACTAGGCAGGAGATCAATGGTTGGCTTAGACCCGAAAGCATCGATTCTCGTAACTGCCTGGTTGACCCAATCTTAGGATCCCGCCGAGGGGGGCCAAAGGGACAAAATTCTTTGCAGATTCTGCTACGCCTTGAACATAAATCTAACACTCAAGAGTCAGATGGACTGCCTTTGAAACCCCCGTTCATATCCGACGGAGAATGGCGCATTTTTTAACCACCGGGAATACAATTAGGTAGGTCGAATATTGACGTCGGTTTCACAAGTATCGCTGATGTGATGTAACGAAATCTTGCAACTCTTACGAAGGGGTTTTAAGTACCCCTTCAAAAGTTCGCCAATTAAATACAAATTTTATTTATATTCTAGTCTTACCCGCCCGCCTTATGGCGCCGAGCCTGCAGGCGGCGGTAAAAAATGTCTGGCCAATTCATTGATAGTTCGCCAAGGGTCCTTCGGGATAGTTAGACGTTGCCTTAAAACTCTACCCTATAATTACGGCGGGGGAAGTCTTTCCGCGTTTCACATTTATAACGGTCTAGTTTATTGGCACGCGGTGTTTTTTCGTCTTCTTCTTCTTCTTCCCTTTCTTTCTTTACGATTATCGATTCCGCTCTCCTTTTGATCGCAAATTTACTTGTAGTTATAGCTTTTAAGCCATCAAATTTGCGACTTCTGTCAATCAGATTTAACAAAATGAAAGGAAAAACCATTATTAAACCATTATTTCCTTTGCATTGGTACATAAATATTTTTACCTGTTATCGATGTAGATACTTTTTAACACGTTCAAAATATTTATTCCATCACAGTTCGGATTTGTAACGGTATCACAGTCTTGGACAGCAGATTCATCTCTGTTAACAGATTTACAAGCAAGGCACGTCGTGGCAAATAATAGCGGGACATGAAGAAAATGTAAAGAAAAAAAAAAAAAAACACCCGAGTATTTTAAAAGTCGTACTATTATTTTTTTATAGTCCTTTCCTTAGAATCGTTCAAAATACGCCGACCCGTTGTCGGTGCACGTGCCGCGGGTGTACCGCAGGAATCATCATTTTATGACGCGGTGGTATTTTTTAGCCCGCAGCTATAGCCGTGGCTTACAATATTTTGACAAGATATGAAAAGGCTTAGGAAGACAAACCAATCGTTCCGTTTATTGTACTCTTCGAGTGGATTGTATATTTTCCTTACCGTCCTCCGCTATTTACCTTCTCTCTTTCCTTACGCCGGCGAGTCGTCCGACGAACCATTCGGTGTCTTTCAAGACCCGGATTGCAAATTTTGCACATTGATATTCGACTTAATTTTTGCGCATTTTAGAGTTTGATCTTGTTGCATAAAATTTTTCCAACCCACCTGTATGTAGTAACTTGTTCTGTGATCGATCGTACTCAATATCGAGCTACTTTTACTCTCTATATTCACCGAAAAAGTACATTGCAAAAGCGCAGTTTAAAGATCGAAGACGTGTAGCTGCCAGCCTTTCGTCTTACCTGCAGCATCTAGACGGCATACAAGCGAAGAGCAAGGAGTAAGTGAAGACTCGAAATGTCCTTCCAGTTTGAGGATGGGTCCTCGCGTATTGTGAAGAGTCAGTCGGCATGTAAGCTCGGTGTAAATACGGGACATTTGCAAATATCCGTTTTTCAATCCCGTTGATGTCACCGCCAATGGATTACAGTAATTTCATTTGTACCACCACTACGATTTGACCAAAAGTTTGGAGTAGTGGGTAGGTTCCCTCCGGTTGGAAGTACCGAATGAAAAAGCAACGAAAATTAAATCAGCTCGCTTCGTTGGGCACGAGTCCCAACTTTGGAATCATAATGCCTGTGTTTGGACACCAAGTTGAAGAATTTTTCACTTTCAAGGAGAAAGGCAAAGGCTTAAGACGTTTTTCTCCTCCTTTTTGGCAGGGGATAAATAATCATTGATACATCTCTTTTCTTCTCGGTATTCCAAAGATCTGTGCTTTGGGAAAGCACTCGTTCGAACGGTGATTTTTCATTGGTTTGCTTTAAATGGATTTTAAGCACGATCGGTCATAATGCTAGCCGTTGAGTTACGACAGATAATTTTCCGTGCAGTTTCATTATACGTAGGTATAACAAAGGCTTCTGCAGCGTTGACGCGTCCTGAACGTAACAAAAAAGCAGCGGAGTTTTGATTATTATTTCCAATCTTGAAAGCGAATCAGTTGCCTTGTGGGTGAATTTTGGGGATAAAAGTTTGGATGAGAAGGTCACCCAGGGTTTTGTCTTCTTTCTAGAGAAAGTGTGTTTAATTACTATTCTAGCAGCGAGTCCGACAGTCGGTAGCAGTTTCAAACAATCCGTGAGATATCCTTTTACGACCTCTAAATAATTTTTTTTCGCCACCGAAACTTTCTAGTCGTTTACTATGGACGTTAGGTCGGTCGTAAAAATCTTGAAATCACCGCATAGCGTAGGATGATTCTTGAGAACATTTTTTCCCTACCATAACCGCCATTTTTCGACTTTTACAAACCCGGCGAAGCGCCGCTTTATACACCCACGTCACGAGCACCGATAGTCGTATCTGCGTCGTTAAAAAAGAGGTGGTGAAAGGCTGACGAAATAATTTTCAAAATAATCGTTCGACGACGCGATGCGACGCATCGACTGAGGTTAGGAAAGAAAACTGGCAATACGAGTCCCGTTTTTCAACCTCAAAGATCTCATCGTCGTAGGCCTCGTCGCAGCTTCTATATTTTTAATTTTCCTTCCCTTCGGGCCCGACCAAAAAATGGAAAGTGGCGACCTTTTCGCCGAAGGCAACAAAAAGAATGAAAGAAAGACCAAGGAGTCCTCGGAAAGGAAACGCCTTTTGTATAAGTCGAGTTGGAAACTAGCTTAAACTAGAGCAGGTCTCGCTTTATTCTTCCCGAACAACGAATGTTCCGTAAGTATCCTCAGCAGGGAAATTTCCTCGTGAAATTAAACATTTTTCAGGACTTTTCGTGCCTACAAAGGTCCAATTCCATAAACACGAAATATATGCTTGAATATTTGTATCGTCTGACTAATTTGTTCTCTCCTCACTGTATAATTCTATTTTAATTCCGCTGTTTCGTTCTTCGTGTTCGTATTAATTAATTAATTTGCCTATTTTTGCACGGATAGCCTTTAAACGAACACGTTCATTCCACAGCTTGGATATTCAGTTCGATATCGCAAGAATCGGCTTCTCGCTCAGCCACAACTCATCCATACATCAGCCCTAGTCAATTTTTGCCACACGCAGCCGAGTCATAGCCGACATTCATCGCGTCCGGAGTCGAGCTGTGTGTATCGCGCGCGCCATATGCCGGCGATGACTCAGGATCTCCGGTAATTTGCGAAACCACCTCTCGTAATGATCCGGCAGGCCCCATTTTAGGGCCTAAACTCGTCTAGGCTTGCTTGAGGGCCGCAGCGAGGGCCGGACGCTCCGCAGTCTCGTCGAAGCATCAATCTTGTTGAAAATAATAGGAACTCATTGTCAGTTGTTCGCGCGGCAAGGTGAGATAAAAGGTGGACCGCGGGGGGCGAGACTTGCCACGTTTTACGATTGCGTTGGAAGATTTTGCGAGGCGTGGTGATTGTCGGCGGTCGGAAGAATTAAGACGCGGCTTCGCGATTCTGCCCGGTAACGTCAGTTCGAAAGAAAATCTTTTGCCGACACCTTGCCCAATTTCCACGGACCGCGGTCATCGCGAAATCGCTCTGCGGAAACACCGACGCGACGCGTAAAGTTTTCACGCCGTCGTCGCGTCGCAGCTGTGCTGGTCGGATTTATTCAGTCTTTGTTATATTCTTAAAAACGATTATTTTCCCATGGGAAATATTGCACATCTCGCATTGTTAACGCGTAATATCTGCAGCCGCTTGCTGGCTGGTGCCGCAACGATACATAATTAGGCGGCACGTTCCAACAAATGTAGGGGGTCGAAGAGCCGGAGGTCCACTAATGGTCAAGCGAGACAACGGCCTTCGCGAACAACATCTGTGACTTTTGAAACCGGTGTACCGTTTGCAAGCTTTTTCACACATTTCTCTCTTAAGCTGTTTCTTTTTCTTTTCCTTCGTTCGGGAGTATCGAACGACGAAAAAACACGACGTTGGTATGTGTATCGACACGATTGCGTAACAAGATTTGAAACCGTGTGAAGCTATTGAAAGTGTGATGGAAAAAACGTCAACAATGAATATATTGACGATTCCAGTTTTACGCAACGAGAATGCGAGACGGATATGGAAAAAAAAATATTGGAAGGCTGTCAGGCGCAATCAATTCCGAATCGCGTGTGTATGAATTTTTTTTTCAGGTACATAAGAAATTTTGTAAATTCCTGCATCGAAATACATAACGGGGGAGAAAAACTAGGTACCGTTCCGATTGAAATTGGTCTTTGCGTTCTCGTTCTCATTGTGGTTTCGATGCGGTAACGCAATACGTTCGCCCTGGTGTCGAGTTACTGCTAAGCGAATTGTAGGGTTACGTAATATAGAACTCGGGATTTTTTGCACGTGTCAATCACTCTCGGTATAAGAATTTTTCAGCATGTTTACGACCGAAGTGAAAATTTTCATCTATACCGCAGCTGACTACGTGGTGATAAAAAAAAAACAAAAAAAAAAACTCACGCGGCATAAAATGTTCCATTCCTACATCCAGTTTCCGTAATACATGTCGAAATGCGTTATGCATAGTCTACGACTCAAACTGCGTTACAGCGCTTCAGCAACAGATGTTTTGCGCGGTCGGGATCCTTCAGAAGAATCATTACCGGAGATCTTGAAACTTGCGTAAACGGGTACGCAAGGAACGCTGGACGATCTCTGCCGGCCTGCCGAAAGATTTTCGCAAGAAATCGAACACGCATAGGTACCGATACACAAAGGGCGGTCAATTTTCGAAATCCTTTTGTGTCTTAGGTTCTGTCCGAAGTGAAGCTGCGCAGACCCGTTTCGTCTTACTTCTAGAATCACCAAAGTTTTTTCTTCTTCCTATTTCTTTTTTTTTCCCCTCCCTTGAATGGACTTGCAGAAACTCGAGACCTGTGACGTAACAATGCTATGAACTGCTCCTTTGCCGGGGGAGGAAGAAAATCCTTCCTCCACCCACAATGGGCGCTGGCTCTTATCTCGTCCTACGATCATCCCGATCTCACTGCAAGACTCTCTTCTGGTTACGTCAAAGCTCGCGCAGACTGGGACGAAAATTTGAATGCCAATGAATCTCGATCGGTCGGTTTTCATCTCGGAATGCGCAGTGGAAGGTGTAGGATGAAAGAAGGGTCGGTGGAGAGGGCGACGACGCGTCCGAGATCACGTTTTCCTCGTGAAAACTGGGAATAATAGTTGTGCACACAAGCGCGGCGTGGTTATACGCGTTGTGTAAATAACGAAACGTTCGGGAGGGCGGAAAATTAAATGTCCTTTTTCCCCGACAAACACTCGACCCGGTCGGAGGAACGAGAGCTACGGCTTTATATGCCCATACTTTTAATCAAACGACGACAACCTTTCTGACCATTGATTAAGAGCCGGACGACCGGAAGCAGTAATTCCGCAGTTTTACGGCTTGTCGGAACACGCCGACTACGCAACGAGCGCCCTCCAGATACCTACTCTGGTATTGTCAGCCACCGCACCCCCGCATCGCGCCACTTCCTCGGCTGTTGCGTGCTCGGCGTAATTATCAATGAGTCCAGTTCGCCGGCCGACAACAACAACGAGGAAGATGCGACCCTCCCCTATGTGCTGTCAGAGTACACGCCTTCCGCGGTGACTCACGGAGACGGGGTGGAAGGATGAGACCTCGCGGTGTTTCCTCACCAAGGCCTTCTTCTTCTTTTCGGCTCTTCTTTGGCGGGTTCTTTGGACTCGCGGATCGAAAAGGAGCGCCTAGGCGCCGGATGGTAATCCCATTTTCCACTCCAGTATGGCGGCGACCAAGCTGCGGGACCACCGCAAATTACACCGTTCTTACTACTCCGGTTTTATGGAAGCGTTGCGGTGGGCGGCTAAGCCCGGCTGGTATTAAGCTCAAGACGATGAAGACGATGATCTTCATCGCGTACTGGAGCGTACGCCACGAGGACAGTATGAGAGGAAAGCCCCCAGTGGCGACAAACCTTTCTTGCAAATCCCTGTTTTCGACAAACACTCAGTTTTTCATACAGCCGCACAGGCTCTCCGCATTGTTCTTCCATTATTAGCGACCACCCAGGCGTATATTTCTTACACCTAATCCTATAATCTTCGGGGTATGGATCCTTAGTTGTTTGCTGCAAACATCGCTGGGTATAAGAAGCTGCTCGGGTGGCAGGTACCTGTTTCCGCAAAACCGATCCGGTCTTTACCCTTCAGTTCTCGCAAACCACACAGAGGTGTTCCGCCTGCGATGAGAATAACAATTGTCAAAATGGGAATACATACACGGAATATCGAGATAAGGGGAGAAATCCGATCGCGAATTCCGACGTGAAGGAATATGCGTAGGTTCGGCCGAGTGCAGGTGCGCTCAAGTCCTCCTGCGGCTGTGACAATTCGAGTTATGGGATCGCCCAACTCACCCGGGAAGGTCGGACCTCGGACTTCCTGGGGGAGCCCGGCGGCGGAGTCGATGACGAGGACGTGAAGCGAGTCGCGGACGTCGGGATCTTTCCGACATTCCGGCCGATCGCCTTCCTGCGCTACTTATTGGCTTTGAGCCCGAAATTCCTTGAATATTTTGCCCAAATTACAAAACGGACGGAAGGAAAAAGGGCGCAAAAAAGGAAGGGCCGTGTGTCTCGGATCACGGTCAACGACAAGCTTGGCGAAAAACTTCAGTTAGATAGAAAATTGTGCCAGGAAAAAGATGCTAGCTATTGATATAATGCACCGACCGTTACTTGAATTAACGCATGAAACTAACATCTCGCTAGATATTGCGACGGTATCGAGATTGAACCATAAAGTCCAGGATAATGGCGATGCTCGACGCCCAACGTCTCTGTTATACCCGATCGAATAGAGCCGCCAAGTATTATGCTTTGTGGGCTAGGCACATTCTCCTACACCCAGGCGCTGATGTAACACGACCAGGTCTCACTGCTGGAAAAACTAGAAATTTGTCACCACGTTCTGACCTGGGTCGGACGTCCGGTGCTCGACGCTAGGTCGCCCCGTGGGCGTGGGCCCAGAAAAAATGCACCGGTCAACGTGGGAGGGTGGGCCCCACACTCTGCTTCAGGATCAAACACTGGTTTATTGGTCCCACATGCGGAATAGGGAAAGATGTGGTTGAAGCCAAACTCGAGTCTCGGACGATTAGGCGTGAAACGATTTACGAGAGATTTAAAAGAACTGAATAATCTCGGGGTAATTCTAAACTCGGCGTGAATTGTCGATGACGTATTTACTTTGTGAAGAACGTAGCTGCGATAGTGATTCCGGATGCGAGTTATTCACGTTATTGGGAAACTCAATTGAATCCCCGATTTCGTCAATTTTTCATGAGACAGAGCCGCGCTCATTCCTGCCCTCGTAATTCCTCCCTTCAATAAACATCGGCGTAGACCGGGTCTTATCTTAATGGCGGTGGAATGGAAAAATATCGCGTGAGAATGGACGTTGGAGGCTTTGGACTGCCCCGAAAGCCATGCTCGCATGGGTTCCCAAATGAGCATGAGATTTGCGTGAGAACTTTGCAAGGAGATTACACCCGTAGGTTGCAATACCGTGGCAGCATTGCAGCGGCGTTTTATGGCAGGCCATAGAGATACCGGAGGTCATTCGAGGCTTTGATAATTAACGTCGCACGCCCTTATTGCGGGGTCCGCTGCACGCGCCAAACTCACCGAGTGAAAATCGTACCGCAAGTCGTTTGCAAAGGTTGGTTCAACCCGCGCCTCCGATTGACACGTGCACGGTATCCGTGATCCTCCGAGGAGGAGAAAGTTCACCGCACCACGATCCGTGTCAATTAGTAATAATTATTTCCCACTTCCTTTTCGGAAGAAAACCTCCTCGGCTGCGTTCCTCTCCGTCGGCTGAGCCTCGCGTTATACTCTTTGCGATCCTTATGCCGTTGAAATTTCACTTCAAGTTTCACCCTCGACTCGAGGAGAAGCCGCCCGCCGCACCATCGTCTTCCCCGCGCCGAGAGTTGACCTCTTGATCTCTCGCCTCAGAAGAGGTAAGAAAAAATTTCCCTCTTCTCCTACTCGCGAGATCTCGGGAGCGACAAAGTGTCGCGGTGAAATACAGGCGGCGGCTGCCTGCCTGCCTGCCTGCCTGCTTGCTTGCTTGCCTGCACCCGCCGACATCATTGTCTCCCTCGGCACTCACGCAGCATCAATCCACCACCACCCTGCAGGGCGAGTTGCCACTGGCGAAGGAGAAAAGCGCCCTTCTCGCCGACTGGATCCCCGCCCTTCCAAAAACCGCACTTTACATATTTTTAACCGTGTTTTTTCTCATCTGCATATTTGCTTAGCTAGCTTGTGCGCCTTCTTCGGGGCAACGTGGAAAATGCTCCCGTAGGGTAGCTATATTTTTGGCGGCAAAAACACGGGATTCTTCACCCGGCTTACGGGAGCACGCGGCAAAAAGAGACAACTCTCTAACAAATTTGTGCACCCACTTATACTATCGACGGAGAGATTTTGTCGCGAGAAAGTGACCAAAGCCCCGCACTCGTCGACCAATTTCTCTGGCGCTAAATCCGGGCGTGGTGCGGTAGTACCATCTGTGTAAAAATGGCGCCGACGTCCATTACGCGGGGATAATAACTGACGTCACGTTTTCCCGATCCGATCAGGCGTCATGGGGAGGAGCGGGGAAATCCGGGGACCGGTAGGAAGGCGGTGGGCCGGGACCTTGACCAGGGGTTAGAGCGCAGCTGGTGAACCCTTGACCTCTCGGCGCGTTGCATTTCGCATAATGTGGGATTTCGTGGGTAGGAACCGGTGCAGAGATTCGAGCCTTTTGCTCAGGGGTTGAGAAGAAAGGTGTAGCTGGTTTACTCCGCAACGCGTTTTCAAAGTTAGTGTGTCAGTGGCGCTGGCTGACCAACCGGATGCATGCCCGAGGCCCTGAAATATACCCGAAAGCGATTAGGGAAGGCTTTGGAAATGGGGCATACGCATAGAGCATCGGGGAGTTCCGGAATCAGGGAAAACCTGGCCAGATGTACTTTTCAACGCTTCGTCCATTCCGGGTCCGTAACCTCTGACCTTCGTGTGATTTTTTTTCCCAGCTCGGTCAGACTCGACGAATGTGAGCGGCAGATGATCGCGAGAGAATTCAACAGTCGTGTGACGCGCGTATTATTACGGATTGGCGATACTCGGGACGTGCGGGTAACCCGCAGGTGCCCACCCTTCCTCTGTTGCATAGGGCTGATCGTGAGATTGCTAATTGTGAGGAACGGCCTCGTCACGGCGGTTGAATAAGCATTTCGAGGAGTTTTAATATCGAGATTCGTATTTTATTTCGATTTTTATTTGTCACCAGACATTCCCCGGCTCAAAGTCAGGTAACTCCGGTCGCCCCCTAATTTAACGGAATCTCGAATCGCGCGCGTATACATTAAAAAACTTTCATCCAGAAAAAGTAATTAAAAGTCTTCATTAAGATAACGTGGTATAAATTAAAAATAAATTAAAAGCGTTTTTTTCTTTCCACCTATTCCCCCAACATTGCTCGTTTTCCTCTCTTCGTTGCTTTTTTTTCTTTGCTTTTCGCAAAAAGGCCTCCTCGAGGCCAACTGAAATAAAATGTTTTATCAACGAGACACCGGCTGACTGGGGGGTGGTGGGGGGGATAAGTTTAATAGTAATTTAATGAAAAAACAACAGGAATAATTACAGCTCCCTCGATGAAAGCAAACAGAGCCGCATCTCCCGCTCTGTTTCGCCCTCTCTCTCTCTCTTTCTCTCTCTCTCTCTCTCTCTCTCTCTGTCCCTCTCTCAATTTATTCTCTGTCTTGAAACTCACTCGACAAAAATCCCTGACGAAAATCTCTCTCATCGTAAGCCAGCTCTCTTCCCATAATCTTCCCTCCATCATATCCTGCGCCCGACCCACATTGTACATTCACATAATACATGCAACCTTATAACAACACCCAGTGCCTACGATACGTCTCTGCCTCCTCGACTTTATACCTTCTTCAATTTTACCCATCTTTTCCTACTTTGCCGCCTCTCCCCCATACCTTTTCTCTAGATCATAAGTACTCGAGCGTGTAGAACACAGTGACGGAAACAAACGAGCATCTGGCACTGTGTGATATCAGGAGTACGCCACGGACAACCGGCATTCTCACTCTTCGCGCTCGTTTCAATGTTCAAACCGCAACTGAACTATTCTTGCTCTTACATTATTTGACACCCAACAGCTCACAATGCACGATAAGATGTGGAAATGATTGGACGACTGTCAAAGACGGTCATGTTCATTTTAATTCATCTTCAATACGAACACGTCGTAAACAGCTTTTCTCTTTAATCATAACTTTTTGATCAGAAATGCCCGAAATAGGATTTCCTTGGTTCATGCCTCGGAATCCATTTCTCGAGCATCTCAATCAACCTGGTTTGATTTATTCGCGACAACGGGCACGACTCCACGTCTCTATAATAACCCGAAAACGTGTGTACAATACGTGCTCATACAGGGCGTTTCCGTATTAAAGTATAGCTGGGCCAACATAAAAGATCTATCGCTTTCCAATTACTCGACTCTAGGTAAAAGGATCAGCAGGACTTCATCGTGGCACAATGGCCGATGGCGTGTAAGTAACTTACTACACGGGCACAAGCCCGAACCCTTCCAACACCGCGCATCGCACCGTGCCGTGCACACGTTGGATATATAGACGCAGAGTTTCGGTTCGGGATCATAGATGCCCACCTATATGCGACCAGAGGGGGACCGCCGGGCCCTAATAGATTACACAACGTATTAATTTATCGCCTGGTGGCCCAGGTAGGCACGGGGTCCTATAAACCGTAGAAAAAAAAGGTAAGAGGAGTAAAAAAAACCCGAATGCGCACGCGCCCAGGTATAACGGTGGAGTGAGAACACGAATGGCGCTAAGCATGGGGCAATAAGAAGTTCGGATGATTTCTGCTGATTGGCAAGCGACGATTTCTTCCATTATCACTCATCGCGCGCTGTTAACGAATGTCGTTAGTGCAGGTAAATACGTCAAGGTGTAGCTCGCATACCTATTGCACAGTTATTTATAAGTCGGAGCAGAACGTCGTAAAGGCGGCGATCCAATTAGGGAATAATTCCTCTTCTCCGAGTCGCTGCTCCGGATTTTCACGCCTGGTCGTCGTCTTGGCTCGCCAACGACTCGCCTATTGCTAGGTATTTCTTCTTTCTCCTCGCCGAACGAACCCCCGAATCCGTAGTAAAGAGCCGAGTTTTTCATACGCTCGGTGTCCGGTTAGTCAGAGGTGTCCTGCTCAGGCTAACTCCGAGTTTCGTAACTCGCGATGCGAGGCTTGGACGGAGGGTTTCAGAGTCCTCGGCGCTGTCACATCGGGATACCATAAACGGAGCGCACAACTGGGTCAACGGCTTCGCTCATTCGATTTGGGAAACTGAAACCCTCCGAGAGGAACACAAAGCGTGTAACGCGGGTTACAGTGAAACGTAGTACACTCAATTCGTGTCTCGCGTTGCTGTACTAATCCGAAAATTTTCATCCAAACACGTCCCGCGCTTCCCGACCTCTCGCCCTTCGCCACTTGCACGGCTTCCAACGAGCGGACAGTGCTGCCGCGAGTTTCGTTTTTTTTTTTTTTTCTTTGCCACGTGACGAAGGAGGAACCGGTAATGAGTGGTAATGAGAAAAGACGAGGATCACGGTGAACACGGAAAATTAGCGGGGAACGCGAGTGAGGGAGGAAAAACGAAGATTGAACGGCTCTCCTCGCTTGGTTTCTGATGACGTTGGGCGCGTCAGTATCTGAAATGAAGAAAGAAAGAAATAAGTTGAAAAGAGACGAACAAGAAAACGAAATACCAGAAACGGGGGAGAGAAACACCGCTCGACGTACGGAGGGGGCGGAAAAAAGAAGGGGAAAAAAAGAGGAAAATACAAAAACAGGAAAACACAGGTGAAAACAAAATGCGGACCGAGAGAGCGAGTGATCGATTCCCGTTTTGCCCGGGGATCGACTCCATTCTGGGAAGTAATGCACTCCGGAGATACGAAGTTCCTCATCCTCATCCTCTTCTCCCCCCTCACACCCTCCTCGCCCTCCTCCGCCACCGTTCCCCGATCCCTACCCTTTACCCAGGGCTTCCCGTGCCACGCGACCCGCCCGCGCCCTTTCCAGAGAAGTTTATCAAAGAAAGTTTGCGGTCCCGTCTTTGAACTTTCGTCGAATCCTGCTACTGGTCGGGGAACGAAGCCTTTTCGGTAGTTACGAACGGCCGGCCGCCGTTGATTTCAAGGTTGGTGAAAATTTCTTCGATGACCACAAACTGCTATAAGGTGATCGAGTCATTTCGCGTTTCGTTTTCATCTTCCCCGGGAAAAATTTCATCGCACGGGTTTCGTTCGTCTGCAGGGTGAATAATGGGCGGCTTATTTCGACAGAACTTAATAAAACATACCGCGATGCAGGGAGTTCCGAATCCTTAAATCGATACAACTACGCTCTTTGTGATAATACAATCATCGTGTTAGACGGGAAATAGGAGTGTTAGTCAGTGAACAAGCGAATAAACAACCAACGAAACACGGAAGTGAGGCCACAGAGTCCGTCTCCAGGGCAACCGGACCCTCCGAAAATTCTCCTCGAGTCTCCTCGAGGCGCGTCCGGAATTCCTGGAACCCCGTGAAACTCTGGATGGATGCCTCCTCTGGTTCAAGGAACAAACTTTGACGCAAGAAAACAACGTTTAATACCCAGAGGCTAGGGCGTTGTCCGTATATACTTATACGAAAAAACAAAAACCAGAGTCTACAGCTGCGTTCAGGGATGTAGGGAAATTATATATTTCGCCGTAGTGATCCTCGAATCCTTTCAGAAATTAGGAGAAAAAAGAGAGATAATAGTATACTAGGCACAGTTCCGGAAACACAGTTTCTTCCAAATATTCAATACTTCAAGTTGTGAAAAACTGTGCCAAGTCACAGTAAACTGTCACTGCGCGTATTGGACGAATATCGTTGGATGACAGAACGAGAAATACGGAGCGAGAAAAAAGAGAAAATGATTATGACGATGATGATGCGTCACGAATGAGAATAACGGACACCTACGCGACCGATTTCATTCAACGCTGAATGCAGAGTCAATTCAAAGCAGTAGGGACCGTTTTTCAATAGTATTAAAATTGATGGAGAAAAAGATATTTCTCCTCCTTCGATAATTCTTGGGAGAATTTGTAGACATTTTGGCGACGTAATGCTTCCGCAATTTTTGAAATCCAAAGGTTCCCTCCGTTTCTGTTCGACGTGGCTAACAATGCCCGATCGTCGCGTGGACATTGAAAGTAGTTCTACGTAGGAAGAGAGAACCCATTATAAGAATTTCTACTTCTTGGAACGAAAAACTTCAGTGCCGGCAGCGCATCAGAAAATTTTTCAATCGTTTAAGAAATAATAGCTAAATGAAGTTCTATCAGCGATTATATTAATTTTGCTTCCTTTTTTCCGCGTGAATTTTGATTGAACCGTAACAAGGGTTCGATTAATCCTTAGTGGGCGAAATTGATGTTTTTTCGATGGGTAGGTAATGGCGGATTTTTTTTTCTTTTCACCATTCTATCTAGGGAAACGAGCTGCGGAGACAACACGTCGAAGCTCTGAAACGCCGGATAGGTTTATCATTGAAAACAATTGTTTCCCGTTGACGGAACTGTTTTTCAATGGTTTCTTATCTCATCTCAAGTCTTTTCTAAAGTGAGTTCTCAGCGGGAAGACCGAGTTGAGAGGGGATCGGGTCGGCGCGGGAAAAACCAAAACAAAAACAGGTCCGAAGCTGGAAGAAAACAACAAAATGATGGACGCGATCGCATCGATCAATAGCAGCGGAGGCGGGATATTTTCCCACCGAGATTTTTGGATTCAAACATTCGGCGATACTGCAGCTCGCCGGCAAACAAGGCGTCTCATCCATCAACCAACTCCAAATGAGAGTTTGGCCTCGGTTTGGTAGGTACTAGAACAATTTATTGATCAGGACAGCTCGCTCGCTCGCTCAGTCCCTAGCCAATGAGCTTTCACTCTTGGTCAGTTGCAGCAACCCCATTCTCCGCGTCAACCGAGGGGGTTGGAGAGGGTTGCTGCAGCCCCACGCCGGGATCAGGGAAGCTTATCTCATTTTCTGAAATTATGGTGGAACGAACGCTCGAGGGGTGGCCTAGCCGGCGTTGCCATACCCCGTGACGTGTGCCATGCCGGGGCGAGGACAACCATTGCATTCCCACTCGATTGACCGAACGCCTTTCCTCCATCCTCCAGCCTCGATCGTTTCTTCCAGAAAAACGAACGCTCACTGAGTGCCGACAGCAGGAATTCCGTTAATCTGCTACTTTGATAAGAATAATTCTCTCGCTCTCTCTTACTTCAGTCGAGGTCTCCGAGCGATCTTTCGACCCTTATACCCTTTCTGTCCGCGAGTAGAGGCAAGCCGAAACATGGGATATTAGATCGAATGCGTATAGACGCAGGATATAATGGAGTATCGGTTCTATCTCTGTCGCAGTCTCGTTTGTCTTGAGTCGCGCAATTTTTCTACTTGTATTTCTCCTTCGTCTCCTTCGAGTTAATCTTTTTTCGCCTTCTCCGTAGAATCGTTGTGTGTGTGTGTGTGCGTGTGTTTTTTTCTCTTTGTTATGTTTGTTCACTTTTCTTCTCTATGGCGTTCTTTCTTACTCCGCGGAGAGAAAGCTGAGTCTTATCTTTGGGTCATTGTTCCCGATTCTTCGCGATTCTTTCCAGCGCAAATTTTCCTTTGTCACATTGTCACCTGCCATTGTGCCCGGATCGCTCGAGCTGGAACTCGTATGTATAACGCGGACGACACCGGTCTCATATTATGTACTCGTACCGAAAGCAGGCACCGTCGTGTTGAATTAATCGGCAGTACAGTTTGCCGGGATAATTGCCCTTCGCAGACTGGCAATTAAGAATCGCCGAATCAGCCCGCCTCGCCGCCTCGGGCTCATGCTCATTGGAAGGGCCTAATTCGCTCGCCCTGTCTGTATGACTAAGGATTTCCTATTCTCTTCATTTGAATCGGCCTCTCTTATTCCCGAGATATGTAAACCGGTATGGGTGCAGACATTAGCGCCCACCGTTTTATAATACGCGCAACGGTGAATTCCGCCTTTTTTAAATTATATTAATTATCCCCGCCTTATCTGAGGCCTACCAGTCTGCTGACTCCTTAGAAAATGATCGAGTTTAGTCAAAAGGGTCGTCATCCACGTCGTCAGCTAAATTTATCACCGTCCGCTGCTGCTGTTGCCGCTGCTGCAGGGAATGAGAAGAAGTCGAGAATAAGTATTATAATAAGGAGTTTATAGCTGTCCTTTTGAGTCCTTTGCCGACGCCGGATTTGATAAGACTTTGAAAATTTCTTGATGAGATGAAAAACGAACACGGTCCCTCCGTCTTTCGTGATCCTCGTATATAATGCAATCGCTGTCTGTTATTATACGTTCATCGGTTTTCCCAAAATTCAATTTTTTTTTCACCTCAAAAACTTTAAATGCCCAAGCGCTGATGTATTATGTAACACGCGTCTCTGAAATCGGATATTAATTAAATTTTGAAATCCGTCGAGCTTCTGGTGAATGGTGGCCGCCGCCCGAAGAGTGTACAAAGTGGAATATTATATGTTGTAGGGCGAGGAGAAAGTAAAATGGCGGCTGGGCGTAAACTTAGTTAGCCATAATATTTTTTTCGTCGGCAGCACTTGCGTATCATCCGAAAGTATGCTTTTAGGGTATAAACCATGAGCGTACCCGGAATTAATTATTCAGGGGCACAAAACGCCTTTTCAGCGATGCAAACGAACCTCCCCTCCTGAAACTCCTCGCCCTCCTCGCCCTTCCCCAACCCATCACCTCCACGAGTTTCCACCCCGCATTCCCCGCAGCCGCGCAGTTTCCGCGGCTCGTCATCCGCGCCGTCTTAACCTAACCTCACCTCAGTTCGCCTCACCTAAGGGCCTCCGATATAATTACGGAGGCCGCATCAAGTATTCATGCTTTCATTACTTGCCAGGCCAAGCGCCAAGATGAGAGATGCGCGGTCTGATTAGCTTAAGACTTTGTTCGGTGACGATGCAGCCTTCTGATACGTCTGAAAATGGTGTTACCTTCTTTTTCGTCTTTTGTTTTCTTTTCTCCTCCTTTCTCCCTCTGTGCGCTGATGTATACTTTTTCCCTTTAATCCGTCGCCAAACTGGTTATCAAGTTAGGAAAACGGGAAGCAAAAAACGGCGAATTGAATGAAAACTAAGTAACGAGCATTTCAGGACCAAGATTAACGCTGCGAAGGTTAATGGCGCCCCGAAGGCAATTAGCTCTCCGCAGCGCGGCCATTGCTGTTTCACATACACATATACACGCGTCGTATAGTCATACATTTAGCCGACCCTGAGGAGGATGGAAGGGTTGCGAGGCAGAAGCTGGGAGGGTTGGAGATTGGATATGGAAGGGTTGCGAAATCAGTGGCGGTTCGTGATTGGTCGAGGACTGGCCCGAGGGAGTAGTAGCGCCGGGATATCCCAAGGGGTGAAAAGGGTTAACCCAAACAGATCGAACCTGGCGGCCATTTGCAAGGGTGTTACGAGAGTGATGAACACGCGACAGGCTGAGCGCAAGGGTTGTTACCTACTTTTTATCACCATTCTTATTTTCTCCATCGATTTTCCCTGATCCAAACGCGCGTGAGGAACGTTCACGGGACACAATGGAAGTGCTCAAAGTCGTTCACCGAAGCGTGCGGCGTGGCATCTGGCTGTTTTTTAGTGCGAAAAGCGCGTGCGCGGAAAAAAAAAATCCATGGGAAGTGAAAAAAATGTTGGCTAAGTCGATTTAAATTTTCTATACCCGGAAGATTTGCACCCTGCATTTTATACCCTGTAACATTGGTGCTAGTTTTTTTCTCCTACCGACACACGCGCCGAACCACTGTCGCGGTCATTCTCACCTCATGGCGTGTCACTTCTGCAGGATTACTTTTTCCAATTTTTTCCTCGCCGCACTTCTTGGACCGAAACTCGCTGCTGCGGCTTTTATAAAAACTAGGAAAAGGTCAGCTGTGTCGTAAAGGTGCGCAACTTATCTTGATCGACAAACAAACTATCGATGTACACCTTGTACCAGCATCATTGTTGAGCCGACATAGTGTAATAGTGATAGTCTTCGTGATATGATTCTGGCCCGAAAGGATGCCTCCTTATCATCGGTTCAATTTTTGTTCTTGTCTCTGTCACGTTTAACATGAAACGGTGAAGAAATTGTACGTTAAAGGTAATGCAGATAACCTAATAAAGGGGTCTAGTGAAAAAATTGAGCAGACTGCCGTGGGGGATCATTTGTTCGGATTATAATGCTCATAAATAATCCCATCGACGTCTTAAGTAAAGAAAACCGCCGGATTCTTTTAGTCCTATGGAAATGAGCAACGTCCCGTCCAGGAGCTTCAAATAACACGGATGATACTCGTTGATAAAATAAAAAGAAAACAATAAACCCGGAAAAGAGCACAAGATATCACCAAGAATCTTTCGCCGACACTTGCCCGTGAATACCAGAAGTTTGTCGAATGTGAATGAGGAAGAGGACATAAAGGATACGAAGTCTGTTGCTGGTTTCGCGTAATTATCCCGAGTGTGAATTCTCGTCGACCGTTAGGTGAAAAAAGAAAAAAAAAAGAAGTATCGTAGCACGGTGAAAGCAAGAGAGAAGCACGGAGAGGAGGGAAAATCGTGTTTACGATGAACAGTTCCGATCCTCGCCGCGTCGGCAGTTTGTCACACGTGGCTTCCTCCGGTAAAGTATGTGGTGAGATAGAGAGAGGAAGGAAGATCCGTCGCGGCAAGCTCTCCGTCCTCTCCATCCTCTTCCTCCTCTTCTCTCCCTCCTCTCCTGGATAAGTATATTTATAGTACATCCTCGCGCGAGAACTGCTCTATCAGGGAGGCGTAACAGGTAGACAAAGACGCGTCGATTGAACCCCGGTTCTTTCCTTGAACTTCCCGCAAGCTGGCTAGGGACGCGATGCCACGCCGACGCTTATAAATCCCGGGTTTGATCGCGGGGTTCGCCGGATAAGGAGAGTGAAATTAAAACGTCAGCTATGCCGGCAGCACGAGTCCTGGCATTACGGGGTCCTTGTTACCGCTGCAGCGCGCACGGTGATCCTGAAATTGGTGAACGACGCGAGGTTCATCCTTCGGGCGTTTACATCCATCATGGAAAATTGAGCCGTTATTTGCTCAGGAATCAACGGTACTCCGTACTCGGCCTCGTGCCCACCGAACGTGTAATTACGTTAAAGACCCTGGCATGAACGGAGGATGATAAATGATAGTCGAAAATGATCGAGACGCTTGGCGGAACCGGCCTGCAACCGAAAGTGATACACCTGCTTACCGCGTTGAATCTCGTCCCGATACGGTAACTTTGTCCTTATTGCCAATCGATGGATCATGGAGAAGGTATTTTCTTATCGTTACAACACCCCAGATTTGGTAAATATTATACAAATCTGACCAGTCAATCACGGATTACAACGTGTTGGTACAGTGATTTCATTTTCTCATATCCAGATGTGCGCGATGATGGACTGATGAACGAAACGGAAAGAGATAGAGAGTAAATGGTGGCCGGGTTTCATCTCGGTGAGAATAGAAGGACTTCTATCCATCGGGACTTTGTCATTATCCATCACTCTCTCCTGGCATATTTTTATTACTTGCGGTGTTTCCGGGGAGTCTATACCTGCGCCTACTACTACCCTTATACGTACATCTCGTCAACAAGACTTGCGTGCGTATGGCTCGCGTGCATGCGCACGTCCATACCATTAAACGAAATGAGAACGAAGTGTAAGTAAGTAAGTATAAAGTTCGCGCGGAGAACGTGCGGCGAGGAAACAGTGAGAAAATAGCAGCCCACGCTGAGACAGACTCCGATTCGCTTCTAACCGCACGTTCCGATTCACACATGGGAACGCATCTGTCTTCCCCCCCCCCCCCCCCTCCAGCCCTCTCCCCCTCCTTGTCCCAAGACCCGTGTGTATTTTCTCGCCATAGTCTCCATCTTCGATCATCCGTCGTATTTACTTCAGCCAAATGCGTACGCTCTCCGCCTCCTCTTCTTCCCGATCCTTTTTCCTCTCCTTCGTCGTCTACTCTCGACCCTGCAAACGGGTAGCGGAGAAGTGGCTGAACCAGTGACGCGGCTATCGTCAAGTCGAATAAACAGAATCATAATCAGCCTCAGATTCTGAGAGTAAACCGCACGGCTCTAAGATGCAGGAGTGTGAAATGAAATTTGAAAACGACGAGTCTAGCATTCATCGACATCGCTTCCAACGGTGAAGCCTACGTTCGTCGCTCAATAGCGCGGAAAGACCCGTTCGTATACCTCCGTAGTCGATCGGGGTGGAGTTTGGGCCAGTAAGTTACCCCAGCGCTATTTTCCCGAGGTCCCACAATGAAACCTCTCTGCATAACGCGGCGGAGTAACGAAAATCCGGCGATTGGAAGGCATATGTGTGACCGGTGCCTGCCCTCCCGAAAAAATCGAAAATCCGGAAACCGGTAGCGCTTTGCTAACGGGTGGCCCCTTCTTCTTCACCCCTCTTCGTGCGAAGCGCGGGTAATGAACGAATACGAATTTCAAATATCCGAGAGAACAATTCAAGCGGTTGAAACACGAATTTCACTGCGTATGGATCTCTCAAACTGGATTGAATATTTTCACGCGACGTTGTGAAAAGAAAAATCAGGCTGACCGATCGCTAATTCCCGAGGCGTACGAGGCCGTTTAAAAAGTAATACTTCAACGGTTGAAAGGGTTTGAACAGAACTGAATAGAGTGGGCGGCGAGGACCGAAGGGTTCCAACTCGTTCACTATTGACACGTAATTCAGGCAGGACCAATAAATCGCCGAGATTTAGAGGTATACGTGTGTGCGTATGTGTACACGTATAGAGACGTGGGGAAAATTCAGCAAACGGAATCCTTTCAGAGAGGTTAAATTCCGCTACACGAGACCCATCGGACCCTGCCGGACTCGAGTCCGACCGGATGCGCGAAAAAGCCTCCGGAAGAGGAGTGGCGGACGAGCATTGTGACCATGGGGCTTCAACAAAATCCCTAATCGCTTACATAGTCCGAGGTGGTGGCACTGATCGGTCATTTTTTGGAATGCCGATTCAAGTTGTGGAGTTATTGAATCCATGTTATTCGTTTTATTCATTTTATCGATACGGACACAACGGAGGATAAATTGGCAATTTCGATATGTTTATTAAATTGCTCAGATCCAATCACGAAAGATTTACTTCAGCCAAATAGATGCCTAGTTGGGTACAATTCTTGAAAAACAAAACAAAGGACACGATCAAGGCTGTAAATTAAAAACGGTATAAGACAAAGTCGGTAGAATAGCGCTGTACAAAGAAATGTATACGTACAAGATAACCATAGCAGCGAAACAATACCGAATAGTGAGTGCAAATATCGTTATTGGTCTTAACAATACGGACAATAATAGACTTAGCGTTAGAGGTTTACAGCCTCTAGTGATTATCGACGTTGTATTTTAAATGTAAGGGGAAAGAATTTTGTTGATTCATAATTTATGAGACGGCTTTAGCTAATTCTTATCTTGTATTCACCTGTTACAATGACTTACCCCTTTCGGGCCAATAATATTATTTTACAACCACTCATTCAATGAAGATTATCGATATTAAATGGATTAGAAGTATAATTTGACTTATAATAGGCTTATCCGGCTGTACAGCCGTCTGGTCAAGCCCTGCCGTAGAGACAATGCAGGGTTTTCCCGTGGGGTTACCCGGAATTATGAAGAAGAAATATGTGACCAGTAATTGATATATGGTCATTTCCCAAGTTAAGGGATCATTCGATCAGCTTCAAAGTATTGCATGTGTAATCCAAAAGGGTTAACAAAGGTGAACGAATGATTTATGTCCCATTTTGAAATAGGTAACGAATTTCGCGGCATGGTATCACCCGATATCTTGCATACTTTAATATGATCGAAGAACGAAATAGGGGTGAGTGCAAATCGGTTAGCGAGGTAGGAAAAGGGCGAAGAGAGTTTCTTGGTGCTGCAGGACGACGCGGGGAAACGGTTTGCATAATTTTTTTTTTCATTTCCCTCCCTTCCCCGTTCCATTCGACAGTTTTTTCTTTTTTTTTCTTTTTTTCGCTCTTTCCCTCTCTCTCTCTCTCTCTCTGTCTACCTCCTTCTACTCGGGACTAAGAAATATTCGAAATCGCAACACTCTTGCCTAACCTGCGAACGCACCCTTGTCCCACAAAGGCTCAGCCGGTGAAATTGAAAGGCTTTGTATGGAAATAAGAATGCCCCCTGCAACCACCCGGCGACCCACGCGCAGGGCTACCAACACTCGGACGGAAATAAATTTCGGATACTCACTTCAAAAGAAGGGAACCGGGGAAGTAGGTGAGTGAAGTGAGGACGGAAAGCGTAGGCGCGGCGAGGCGAGGCGAGGGCGAGCAGAGGTAAAGTAAAGTACGAGAAATGGAAAGGAACGGAGAGGAGAAAGAGAATCGGGAGAGCCGAGACGGAAAGAGAGGGCGAGAGAGAAAAAACCACCGTGCAATACTTTGAGCAGAGTGAGAGAAACGAGCGTGCGGGCATTGCCAAAATATTTTTTCGTGCGGAAGTGAGGAAATAATATGCGCCGTTTCCTGCATATACGCGTCATACTTCCAAGTCTTACGTACGCGTGTATACTTACAATACCGCAATAAAAGACACGCTCGGATTTCCTTGTCGTTAAACTAATTGTAAAAGATTTTAAGTTAGGTCGAATACAGCAGTAAAGTACTACGTTAATCCTCGATGCATTATTTATCCCCGAGTCGATTCCAGTCGAAGGAAAGACTGATTACCTCGTGTTTCGAATTGGAACGTTTTCTTTTTTCGAGGTAACCGAATCACCCCGATGCGATGACTCGAACTGGGATCGTCCTTCCGGCTGCAGCCATTTTGATTCCCGTGGCGAACGGAACCACGCGATGAGAGGAGGCTATTTCTTTCCATTTGTACGATATAATTTTGTTAACCTTTTACGGAAAAGATACAAGCGCTCGGCAGCAACCCTTTCGTTTCCATGGCTACGGGAAACCCCGTTCGACGACCCTTTTCGCCGTCCAACTAATTCCCCATGGCAGTTATAGCCTGCGACAACGTCGCGAGGATGATGTAAGGGAAATCGTTTCGCAGGACGAAAGAGTTTCGCCAAGAATCCTTCGACGATGCGTTATTGCGGAGAGGATGAAGGAGTAAGAGGAGTAGGAGGAGGAGGAGGAGGAAAGCGCGAAGGAAAATTGCATTGGGAGCGGGTTTATTACAGTGGCTACAACCTCCTTCATTCGGGATCCAGCGAGCGAAAAGGAGAGAGAGAGAGAGAGAGAAACGGCTGTAGGGGGGTGAGAAATAGCGGGCGAACCGAATGAGAGAGTAAATAAAGATGGCTTCTAAAGTTAAAACAACCCGAAACACATTTTGCATCGGGCGCGGAAGTTTAATAAAAGGTGGCATTACTTTTGGCCCTTCCGTTTTCAACCGACCTCCTCCTTCTCCTCGAGCCCTGCACCCTCGCGCTTTTCCCCCGCACGGCAGTAAACCATCTCGCAGGGAACGTGGCCTGGCTGCTAATTTACCTTGGTCGCGGCAAAGACACAAGCGGCTCGCTAAGATTTCCAGGAACGATCTTTGGCTTTGTTGCCACGCGGATATTGCACCGATGAAATTTCGCCGTGATTGATCCCTCCCGTTTACGCCTTTACGCCATCCCGGAAGCTGCGGGCCTCGAATCATCTGTCTAATCGAGCCGCAGATATCTATCTAGCTGCAGTGCGGGAAAGGTATATCGGGGCCTCGGAATCGCCCGACGCTTTTCAACCCTCGTAACTGGACACCGAACGCATAAATTGGCGTCGAACTCTTTTCTTTGTGAAAAATAGAGAGTAAGAAAAACAGCTAGTAGCAATAAGGGAAAGAGCCGGAAGAGGCTCGTTTGTTCGTTAAATTCTCACGGATCAGGTGAATGTCGCCTGTACCTCGGGGATCGACTAGCCTGCGAGAATATAATAGACCCACCGTTGTTAGAGTATCGAAAATATTAAGATAAATAATTTTCATCTGATACACAGGACGACAAAGGATCGCTGTCACAACACCGGGAGAGAAACCCTTTCAAGGATCACTACGCCGGGTCAATACGTACTCGAGGGATTTCGAAATACATTTAAGTGGATCTACCGGCGATGTTTTCCTCCGATAAGAGGCGTTTAGGAGCAACGCGGTGTTCGCAGATTCGGACGATTATAAACGCCTCGCTCGCTGGCTTCAAAAGGGTTTCTCCTCCACCTCGAGGGGGTTGATACTCCTAAAAGGGACCATTTTTTTTCACTCTCTCTCTCTCTCTCTCTCCTCCTTCCTTCTCATTCTTTGAACAACTTACAGGCTGTCTCGAGGGAGCTTTCTAATGACGCACTTTAACACGCCGGGCAAAGAAGATGGGCTTTTGAACCAAAATAATTATGGAAAGGTCCAGAGCACCGTCGCCTAACTTCTATTCAGATGCGATCAAAGTGTTCCCATATACAACCTTTAAAATTTCAATGACATTCAAGCGTGCAATAATTTGTTTCATCCCGACCAGAAGTGACTAGTAAAATCCCCAGCGAGTGGTCGAAGTTTAACCGGAACTGGGGGAAGAGAGGCGAGAGCATGAGTCGTATGCTAGGAGATCGGGTACACTTGTTGCTCCATGTTCAGGGGGACTATTCGCGAGCGTAGGTGTAGGTTGAACGTCTTTTCACACGTGTTCCTTGTCCTTCCCTTATCCGTTCACCGCGCGGGGATGACAACGTGGGTGAATTTCCGCGCGCATATTGTCTGAGCATTCGAGGAGGGCGACTCAAAGTTTATCTCGACGGTTAGAACGAGGTTGCGAAATGAGTAAGAGGAAGGGGGTTGGGGGGCTAAGGAGATAACGAGTCGTGATTTTCCCTTGAAAAATTAGCGTCTTTCAAATTTGCGACGAGCGAAGAAGCAAAGAAAGAAAGATGAAGTGAAAAAAGAGAGAAAAAAAAGAAGAAAAAACGGTAGAGAGGGAAGAAAATTAGGGAAATGCTCGGCTCTTTGCAGATGTAATTGTTGTTTGCTCTCGCAACCCTCAAGAGTCTGCAATTTTATCAGCGCTCTGCGATTCAATTCTTATATACATAGAGCATAACATTCCTTTCTTAAACATTGCGCAGTTTAAATTCGAGTGAAATTCACGGCGTTCCGACGATGTGATAATAATTATAATGATTTGTGTGAAAGTCGAAGTATTTTTGTGTAACATTTTTCTCTCGGCAAAGATGAGCGCGCATAATCTCATGCCGAAAATATTACCTCAGCGCGACTCGCCGAGTCGCCAGAGGCCAAGTGTCAGGATTTTGGACCACCGTGTTGGATAGATACACTCTTAACGACATCCGCGATTCTCTTCCACCTTCCGCTTGGCCACTTCGGAGGCCTCTTCTCTCTCTCTCTCTCTCTTTCTTTCCTTCTCCTCTCCTGCAACGTCACCGCTAATCCACCACTTACTTTAATGTAATCGTTTCTCCAGACGTCGACCTGTCTCACGGGGCGGTGTAGCGGTTCTTTCGCAGACTTTGTCTCGAATTCACTCTCCGTGCACACACCCACACACACGCGCGAGAATACACTTATGTATACCTTCTCTTACATGGCTTCGTACATTCTGAAGGATTTTTCAACCCTTGATCCGCGACAGTCAGTCAGTCAGTCAGTCAGTTGTTCTAAGATCAAATAAAAGTGGTCCACTTTATCCGCCGTTTCAATGTTGTCGGTATATGCGTACGCATACGTATATACATATGTATATACACCAAAGAGAAAATGCTTGACAAGATCAAAGACGTCGCTTTGGTCGTTTTTTTTTTTTTCTTACTCCCGTTTTCGCAAATGTCCCGTGCAATTTACGTTTTTTTTCTCTTCGATACAACCATTATCTTGTTTTGATATATGTACCAAATTCCCTGATCGTCAGAATAGGTGAAAAGGTCATTTGCAGAGTTGAAAGTAGAAAAAAAAAAAAAATTCCATCTATACTTTTCTCAGAAAATGTGAATATTTTGAACGATTAAATATGCAAGGTTACTATTGAAAACGAGGCAAAACCTCGTTGATTGAGAAATAAGAAACCGAAATATTTGAAGTAAGGAAGATACTGAAATGCGTTTCTCCGAAGAGAAGAAAGTAGAATAAAAAGTGAAGGATAAGAATAATAATAATAAGAAGAAGAAGAACCAGAAGACGAAGTAAAGAAAGAAGGATGAAAAAAATACAGAGCGACACAAAAGCCAATTAAAATCCTGTGGAAGTCGTTGGTATTCAAAGGCGAATGGTATAAAAAATAGAGGCACCCCTCGGAATAGTCGCGGGAAAGTCTCCTCGGCGGTCTGAGTTTCAGATGGTGGGAAGGAGGGCTGGATGGAGGAAGGGAGGGAGGAAGGGAGGGAGGCCCTTAAATACGCCGAGGTCCGGGCCCGGGTCTGGGATGATGAATATAAAGGTACCGCGAACAGTTAGGGTGAATTCAACCCTCTCCCGCGCGAGCACTCCACGAGGAGCCAAGGAGCCCTCAGATCAATACTTTTTACGCCAGATTCGCGAGAGCTGGCTCTGCACCCCCGTCTCCTTGCGCTCCCCCCTCGCCGTCCTTCAACCCTGCGGAGTCGGTCTCGCTCCGCTTCGCTGTTACACTTCTCTCTTCGTGAATACTCACGCACACACACGCAGGAACGCAATCACAAATACAGTAAGGGTGCAGGTACACTGTGTGTGTGTCTGTGTGTGCGCGCGCGCGCGCGCGAATAAGTATGCGGACGTTGAAGCAACGTCAGTGCCTCGCTGTAATCAGGAATATCATTAAACTCACGGCTTCTTCGCGCGAGTCCGCACGAGCGTCGCCTCCTTCGGCCCTCTTCTCCTCGCCACCCTCGCCGCTTCGCCACCCCGAAAGCTTCCCCGCTCCGCTTTCTCCTTACCGCGTTTCGCCATCCAAGATCTTCTCGCTCTTTTTCTTGATTCTTTTCTTTTCGTTTTGTTTTTTTTCCTACTCTCTTTCTTTTTTATCCTTCGTCTTCGTCTACTTCTTCGTCTCCTTCTTCTTCTTAATTTTTTTCTTCTTGTAAAACCACCCGGCCAGCCTCCTTCACTCGTCGAAAGAAGGAGTGAAGGGCGAGATGACGGGGGTAAAGAGGAGGTGGGAGGACCTCGTTACTTTACAGATACTGTGCATAAAATAAAAATACGAAAGAAATTTTAACGATTCTCGTATACCAGGCGTTTCTTTCCATTCCGAACCACCGGGGCGAAACGGCATCGCTAAGGTCGATAGCTTTTGATCGTCGCAAGAATTATATGTATATATGTATAGGTATCCGTGTAATATCAATCGCTCAACCAACCAGCGTAAGGATTATCAGGGAGGCAGCCATACCTGCCAGAGAATTTAAATGCAATACGATATTTACTTTGGAAAATTCATAGCGCAGGTTTTGACGATTTTGACTTCCTTGAGGCGGCGGGACACTAAACGTAACCTGTAATAAATCCCCCAACGGAATATCTTCGTCTTATCTGGCCTTAGGCAAAACTAGAGCATAGTTCTTCCGCGTCCCAAAATGCCCTCGCCCCCCCCCCGCCCCCTCCCCCCCACTTTTTCCGTCGCCCTTCCCCCCCTTCCTACTTGGGAGATTTACAACGCTGCGTAAGAAATTTGTGTAGCGTGTACGTATGCGCGGGTGTATACGCATAGTGCCGTATACAAGTTTGTACGAAATTGCACGATCTACCACGGCAAAAACCCATAGCTCCAGTGTTTGTTCGACTGATAAATCAGGCTGTAAATTATACAATGTTGGGCAAAACTGGAGCAATTTCGGTTCATCCGTGTATAACAAAACCAGGTATCTACAGCGTGTCATTCTCGGTTCGTCGTTTGAACCCGATGGGTTTATGGAGGGTTTCTGCGAGACCTTCGAGAACCCTGACTGTACGCGTATAGAGACGGCATTTCCAACCCTGACTTTCTCCCTCCAGACGCAAGACCATTCGCTCTTAACGTTTGTCTCAGCACGCGCCTGTGGCGCGAAAAAAAAAAACCAAGATTCTTGTTAGACCAAAAACAGAGCGACTCTGGGTATGTTTGCTATTCATTTTGAACGTCGCATCGTTGTTGTTTATCATTTTTAGTTACAAAGCCAACATCCGTACATTTTTCGCCTGGAAGATTTTTATGGAAAAAAAGTATATCCGGGAGAAAAAAAATATACGGTCCTGGTATTTTGCTGACCTTCACTTTGCGCGCATGAATATAATATCTGCACGGCAAAATTTCGAACAAGATCAAGGGTTCTTTTTTGCTCGACCATTTTTTCCTAATTCCCTTTTATCATTATTCCATGCCAAGGCGAATAGGAGAGCGGGCGAACGGCTGTCGGAGTTTCGACCGGAGCGCAGGTAGAGTAGTCGGCGAGGGGGATGAAGCCACCCCCGTGCATTGAAAACACACCTTCGGAATTCTGCAATATGTTATTGTTCAGGTTGAGCGAGCATCTTCGAGTAGCTCGAAGCCTGCACATGCAGCAGCTCTCCCTTTTGGCATTGTCAAGGACCCATGCGATATTAGCAATCCCGAGTAAAAATTGGCGGGATATCCCATGCTCGTTGTATTGTACCTATGTATAAGAGAGATCGACGTCGACGATCGGCCCCCGACGCATCTGCCGTTGTAATACCTGCTGCATAATCACAAAGTTTCGCATTATACGTATCAAATACCGGAAAGATTTTTCCGTTCGACCGCTTCGGACGATCGCATACGTGTACGTAGTATGTAAGGAATGGAATGGCGACGCCTCAAGTTTCTTATCGCTGTAAATATCCGCGATTGCCCGTTAACAGCAAGATTTTACACTCATCGGTTGTCCGGCTTAACTGGAAAAAGGAAGAGAGAGCGCGAATGGCGGCTCTTCGCGCCTCGAGATGTCGCGTAAACCGCGTTTCCTCATTCGGTGGAAAATATACATACAATATGCAACATACATATATCCGAGAACCGCAGGGCGCGGGTGGATATTGAATAAGGAATCTTATAGCCGATTGCTTCTGCAGCGGGTTGGGGCAGCGGGGCGGCGGGGAGAGTCCAGCGGGGTTGTGTATTATGTCCGCTCGAGTCGCCCTCCATTCCAACAAATGGATTCTGAAAGATGCGGAAACCCAGAAAAAGGTTTCGGCCGGGCGGAGAGGAAGAACAGCAAAAGGAGAAAAAGTGAAAAAATGAGGGTGGCACAGGTAGGCGGATGCCCCCCCCCACCACACACATAACATAATACAAAGCGCACATACAGGCGAATAAAACAAGTTGCGCGTGATTCGGGGGAGAAGTAGCGAAGCCGAAATATACGAGTTGACGCTTCTGCAAAAATCGTTTCTTTTTTTCCTCGGGAGATGAGATTCGGCCTGTTTTCCTGTTTTCGCCTATGTTCGGCACGAATACCAATTAACCGAGTCTTCGGCAGTGACTTCGACGGATTCCTTGGACGGGGCAAAACGTTCAGGTAGCTCAAAGACCTGAAGCCAATCTGAGGATTAACGAGAAGCCAGCCACTCCATCCGGACCAGCGAACGGACGGATCTTTGCTCCGCCACAAAGTAATCACTCTTCGGTCCATCATTACTTTATCCCTTCTGGTTTTCTCCCATCGTTCCATTGTCTTCCATTTCCCGGAGATTTTGGCACGGTGGGATTCCGCCGACGTTTTTCCCTTTGTCGTTATTTTCTTCCCATAGTAGCCGAACAAAGTGCGGCGCTCTGTTCCAGCGTTTCGTAAACAACCGGCATTCCCGCGCATTCATTTTGCAATAACATGCGTGAAATTTCCCTTTCCTCCCTTTTTCTCCCGACCTCGGTAAGGGTTGCCTTTTACACTCATCAGTAAATCCCATTGTTCGTGCTAAGTTGTAAACGCAGTTGATTTTACCGCTTCCCCGAGCCATTTCGAAAACTCCTACTGCAACCCTTCCAATTTATAGATCACGATCGTCAATTTGTAAGAAGTAAATTTAGCCTAAAAAAGATTCAAAACTTGATCTGCCACATTCTACTCATACACAAAAATTGATTCACTTTTCGCTTTTCTATGCTCACAAATTTCAACTCAGCATATATTATATACAAAAGGACGCAGGGTTGTTTTTCTTGCCAATAAATCTCGATCGGTTTGATCTGGGCTTAGATCGGTCACGAGGAGGCGGCCAATGACGGCGTGAATAAACGTCAAGGGGAAGATTTTTCACGGGATCTCAAAGAATCTAAGATTAAAAGTACCTACCAAAATCAAACCAACAACGACCGACCGGAGGTCACACAATGCTCGACGTAAGTTTGAGATTTCACGGATGAGATCGAGCAGAAGAAGCGAGAAGAAGGAGAGGAAAAAAAAAGTCGGCACACGCACGTCTTATGTTTATTTCTAGCTGTCAGAAACGTCGCTCTGCACCCTCGCGCGCCGCACACACATGAAAATTGTTGCACCGTGCGGTGGGTGACAAAGACAAATTTTTCGCCGTACAGCTGCGACTGTGACCATTATCGATGGTTCGGATGTTTCAACTTCAAAAACGGGGAAAATAAAAATGACAATGATTTTTAAAGAAATCGAAAAAGCGGGATCTTGAGTTTTCGTCGATCGATACGATTAATGGTATTAAACACCGGCGAGGTTGGGAAAAAGGGGAAAGTAAATTCACCGGAAGACTGGATGAGGAAAAGACTATGACGTGTTTCCCCGTTTTTATCGCACACCCCCATCCCTCCTTACCCCCCTCTCCCCTGCCCCACCTTTGGTTAACGATGCGTTTTACGGGGATGTAAAAGCTCCTTTACATGGACACGGACACTGCAACAGTGATCTCGAGGTTCTCATCTCCTCTCTCTCTCTCTCTCTTCTCGCGGCATGGCGAGGTCGCCCGGGCAACGTGTACAACACGGGAGCAAAGCTCCGAGAGTTTCGAGCTGGGGGTTGGAAGCTGGGAGGAACCGGAGGAGTAGGTATAATGATCTCGGCAAGATTTACAACGAGCATTCTTCCCACTCCTCGGTCCTTGCGTGAAAACAGCACAGCCGCCGCTGACTATTATTCAACTTTCTAATCCTCAATTTACAGCATTTATAATTTCCCTCCCCTTTCGTCGAATCGGAGTTTTTTTCAAGAAAGAATTAGGAGAAAAAAAAAAAAAGCGAATGAAAATGGAACTGAATCATCGAGCGCGATCACCGAGCAAACAAATACGAGGTAAATAAGTCGGAGAAGTTGCAGGTGAGTTTGTCCCGGCAGGATTGGCGACAATGCGGCGGTCCTTCGATCCTTTGCAAGGGCGTACAATATATAAAGGGATGTGCCGGGTGTTGCGTCAAGCCGTTCCAGGAAGGCAGAAAACTCGTAATATATCAAGTGCAGTTTTTCCCGCTGTAGGATAATGGCCGGGTAGGAAAGAGGATCGGTGCCTTGGGGGTGGCTGACGGACAATGAGCATCTTTGACGCGCATCAATATCCCCATTCCGGATACCACATATTTTCACCGATACAAACGACACTCCTCGGAGACCCTGCGCGCCGTTCCTCACATTCGAGCCGATACCTGATGCAACGGCCGATACCCGTCGCTTGACTCAACCGATTTTTATTCAACGTCTCAAAGGCAAACGTTATACCGGGGCTCGAACCTCCCCCGATTCGTTCACGGGTCTGTGAAATGCGAAGCGAGAACCACGAGCTTGATAAATTTTGTTGTTCCCGAAATCGAAACGAAAAAAGTAAATCCGCGGTGCGTTGAGAAAGTTTTTCCAGCAAACGATTCCCGAAATTTAGTATCTTACGTACTAGGGCTTGCTTGTCGCATGCGCAGTGACGTCATTGGTCTGAATTCGGCCGAAAGTTTGCGCGTTTAGATTAGGTTTCACGAAGCCGAGTCTGTGCCACAGGACCTTTTGATTGCCCTTGGTCTACTTCTTTTGAACTATTTTATTACGTTCGTGTGCTTCTCAAATCAAACTATCCTTCGCAGTTGTTGGTAAAAATAGCGTGTGTCACAAGTGCAAATGGGCGATTTGTCTAGGCTTGTGTTGCAAACTTCACTCTCGTCGGAAATCTGCCTTTTTCCGCACTTGTAACACAACACACCTACTACCGTTTCCCCGAGAAGTGCACCGGTGCAGGGGCGAAAAACGAGTCGTTTACGAAACGGCAAGAATCCAATCCGAAGGATCTCGGGATTTGGGTCGTAAAAGTGTTACGGTTATAGCTGTCAGGATCATTATAATTGAAGATTAATCGGCAAAGAGGTGTCGCATAGCGAGGCAAGGCAGAGTAGGGCAGCATTGGGATCGCTAAAGTAAAAAATATTGAATGGGATCTCGTTGGCAGGTTGGGCAGGTCCCAGAACTTGCTTTATTCTCCCATTGTGGCGGGACAATTACTCACAGATTAGAGCGAGAATTTGCGAGGAGAACGCAAAGGGGACAATCTGGCTCACTTGATCTTTACATTTACGACGGTGCCTCTATCCTACGCTCCGCCGTTCCATTCACCCAGTTCGTGAAATATTACCTACCAGCCTTAACGCGAAAATCGTAAGCTGACGCCCCAGAGGCTTCAGGTCTTCGCAGGGATGAGGCGGAGCCGCGACCAGATTTCCAGAGATCTTCCAGCTTCCCCCCGGACCTGCACATTCTCGACAACTTTTATTCACCCTGCGCCGAGATTATTGCTTCAAGATTGGCAAAGTAGCCAAAACAGGGCATTAATGGCTTCGCTCGAAAATGTTTGCGGGTCATCGAATGGCGGGTGTTCTTGTAGACGTCATTTTTGTCGAGAGTCTCAGGTAGTCAGCAAAATTGATTTTCACTTGTTGTAGTAACTTTTCTACTTCCGCCGTATCGGCCGATCTCTACTTCCGAATATTAGAAAGGAGAAAAAACACTATACATCCGTCGAGTAGTTCGATGTTATCGCCGACCGCGATTAGAGAGATGAGCAACCGCGTGCTCGCAATTGTCGTACAAGGTCCGAACGCCTGTCTCGGAAAGCAGGTCTCTTATGCATTTCTGTCGCACACCTAGATCGGATGGATTCCGATAGGGTGAGGATAAGAAGGGACACGGCTTAATGCAGGAAAAGCGAGGAAAGAAAGTAGTTTCCGTAAATGGTAAAGACCGTTTCAGGTCAAACGGCAATTTTGCTAGTTTGGCGCGGGGCACGCTAGACGGTAACTAGTCACGCTTCCGTGAGCAGCGTGATTTGACGTTTTGAACCTTGAAGAGCCGAAGGTATATAATCTTGCATATTTACCCGGCTTTCGAAGAGGGTAAGCAGAACTATTCCTTACCAAGTCTAGCCAGGGCTTGCTAATTTTAGGCTTACTAATTAAGCAACAACCCGAAGGAAGATCGCATTTCCCTGATTCCTTCGCCGATCCAATCCACCGAGGTGGATACCTGAACCGTGACTCGGATACGTTGACCGCATGCCTTGTACATCTGAGGATTCGAAACCCAGAAGAACGACGTTATCTGCGAGGAGCGCGTCTCTACCTACACGGTGCGCACGATCGAATGGTCGGAAATGAGGGGTACCTGCATTGGAAAATATAGGGACGGGAGAAAAGTTACGCTGCTCTTCGAGTTTGAAAAAATTTTTGGACAGACGTGTGTTTTTTCTGTGGTAAAAATATTTGGATGCGAGAGGGTGAGAAGAAGAGATGAGAAAATAAAACGGAGAAACTAGGGCGAGGGTTGCAAATCGTCTCCCTGTCGAGAGACAAGAGTCTCCCGGTGAACCGGATGCTGTTGGTCACATACACACGCTGCGCAGTTGTGCTACTTGAAATACGAGACCGGTCTAATTTCTCGGCGGGCACGGCGAAGATGTACGAAAACGCAGGGCGGGAAAGTGTAGGATGAAAAAGAGAAGAAGAAGAAGAAGAAGAAAAAGCAGAAAAAACACTGCGGACATGGTGAGTTAAGAACGTCGAGGATCCAGGCTTGACCAAAAGGGCAGGAAATAGAGGCAAGCCTCGTTTACCATTCATAGAATGATGAAAACCACACTTGATGGCCGGCTGCGTTCGCGTATCCCGTTCCTCCGTGCTACCGAATAAGAGGGATGTCTGAAATGAAAAACACTTGTGGCAGAGCGATACAGCCGTTGCGTAATAGAAAATCCCCCAAGAATTCCATGGTGTGGAATTTTGATTAAAGGTGCGTTACCCGCTGGATAAAAAGGTGTCGAGTTTGGTTTGGTGCCTTAGCTTTATCGCCGACTTGCCTCCTCCCACTTTTAACTTCCTGCACGAATAAATCCATTTAAATCCCCTCACGTTACAGACGAAAACTTTGTCCCCCTTTTCCGCGCTCGGTCGGCTCGATCTGCACCGTGACCGAGATTTTAAAATCGGATATATCCCGCACATTTTCCGAAAATTTTCGCTAACCAAAAGTCAACCCACCTCCTAACGAAATTAGCAAATCCCGACCGAAGGCATCAGGTCGAATCAGACGCTCCCTTTTCGGCTCTGCAGTGTCCGATCGTGACTCTCGAAATTTCGCATGCTTTCCTTGAAATCCATTTACGCGCACTCTGATCGGCGAAAACTTTTTTCCTGAGAGGTACGATAAGAGGTATAGGAGGAGGAATTTCGCGTATGAAATTCAATATCGGAGATGCGAGGTGCACCCTGGATGTAAGGGGAGGAGGAAGGGAGATCGCGTCGCGACACGCGGCTACGGGTGGATAACAATGGACAAGAGACACCGTCACGATGGGAGAGTGAAGGGAAAAATAATGGTTTATCCTCGACGGCGAAGTGGCGATTCTCCTCCGGGTGGCCGACGCCGCTCACTCGCTATTGTGGTACACATATCACGATTCTTCTCCTCGCACAAAAACAAGCCTTTACCCTGACCACCGTCCATTATGATCTCGAATGACACCATTAGACGTGCTTCAGAGAATCGTCCCTCCCTCATCGCCTTCTCCTTTTTCCTCCTTCACCCTCTCCTCCTCCTGTTTAGCGGAAAGAAGACTTCTTCCCGGCGGTCGTTGCAGGGCAAGCCGAAAATTTTATTTATGTTTCTATTTTATTTTACTACTTTTTTTTCTTCTTTGCTCATTGCTCCGCATCTCATAAATTTGTTTCGCGATCGCGTTGCAGGTAACCTCTAATATTTGCCTTCGTTTCATTATTGTACCTACAAGTTCGCCGCCCTCTGAGCGATCGGACGATAAATAGAGACCGCGGGATCGGCGACGGTGATGGATAATCGAACGCGCCTGCTCCGTTCGAACGTTGACATCGATGGATCAATAGGCACCCCGGATACGGCGGCATAACTAGTATTTGGTTTCCAGTGTCACCGCGTCGCCACGTCAATCGGCCAGATTCCATTCCGGCGACGTAATTGCTGGTGGCATCGACAGATGGTATTCAAACAAGAACACACATTGCATCTCGACGTACGGTAGGTAGGTAGGTAGGTATACGTATAATGCGCGTTGGGAGACAGAGAGAAAGACAAAGCGAAATGGGAACGGATAAGGGTTGTAAGTCGATTAAAATTAGAGGGAAGCCGATTCTATCGCCGCTGCCTATACAAGCCATGCCGCGCTACTTGAGCAGATCGAGTTTATGGCTCAAATCGATCCGATCGTTGCGAACTGACGCGACACCCTCGTTTAGGTAGTTTGAAAATCCGTGGGCGTTTCCTCTCCGTTTTTGCTTGCTTGCGAAGAAGAAGCATCGAAGTTTCGAGGACCTTCGGACATTCGGCAGCGCTTATCAAACAATCCATTGACAAAGTCGAAGCTTCACGTACAGTAAGACGCGTATGACGGTTTTGCCGTCACGGAACAGCAATGAAAACGGATTTTCCCCACGTTTTTTTGATCCCGAGAACCGGGTCCTAAAAAAATAGAATCTCTCAAGGAGCGGCCAGGACTATGGGGCACGTTTCAAAGGTTTGACCGTGGCAGCCAGGCATCGGACACGAGCGGTTGCGCAAGTGTGGGTAAGCAAGTAGATTCCGTCTGTCCGTCCTATCCGTCGGTGGCCGGTACCGTGGCAGATGTTGCGATGCTGGCCGAAAAACCACCGAGGTGATCCCTCGGCGCTCTACGACCGATGCGCCAGGCACACTCTCCGCTATATTTCACGTCCACGCGTCTGTCCGGTCCTCCGTATGTTCGCGGCAGTCGGTGGCAGTCGGCCCTCCCCGAATGAATTTTCGTCAGACCGTATAGACATAGTTGCACAACAGCCCTAAAACGTATACCTTTTTGAGTATTCCCCAGACTTTGCCGGACCGGCGTTGCGCTGTGAAACCGTGAAAGCTGGATTGAGCTTTCGACAATTCGTATCACTTCATATCAACCGGTACCATGAGCCATTGTTTTTTCAATTACACACACTGCACGTGGACGCATGCGTAGTCAAGGGTTACAGCGACAGGTTTCGTCCTTACCGATCGGAACGGATACCACCCCGCGTTTAGGAGAAAAAGAATAGATAAAGAAAATTGTGCGACGTGCAACGCGAGTGTGTCGATATACGAAGAATCTTTTGTTCGCGAATGTAACGAAAGAAAGAAATATGTAGAGACAAGAATTGGGAGAAATAACTGCAGAGAAGAAGGGAAAAAGGGAAAAGAATCATTGCTTTCCTCACAGCGTGTGCGCGAAAAACGGAGGAAGGTGAGGTAAAACGGCAAGACAAACTCCGCTTATTACCGGGATGAAAAGTGCTCAGGGACAACAGAACGGCTGAATGGTTCTCGTTATTGGTGCGGTAGTCGCCTTTGCGCACACGCGTAACAGCGTCACGTTCTTCTCTCTCTTTTTCTCTCTCTTTCTTTCGAAGTCCGGCAGCCAGTTGGGCCAGTGGCAAGGTTCGCTAAGTTAGGATAGGTTGAGTAAGGGTTGCGAGCCATTCTCTCGTCCAGTCGTCCGGCTGTCCGGTTGTCTGATGTCGCATGTTCCTTCGACCGTTGACCAATAAATCAGCCTTGCGTAGGTCAGGGCCGCGTCCCGTATCCTCCAGACTGTGTCCTGCATCCTGTTCCACAAACCTCGCGGGTCGTCTGACCGTCTGACGCAAATTACAATATGCATTTTCAGACGAGCGCAGCCAAGTAATTAATTCATTATTACGCCGCGTTACGGAGACCCCTCGATTTTTTCCACACGTTCTTCGTTTTCTTATTTTTCCTCGTTTGCTTTTTCACTCGGCCGAGGGAGGGAAGCGATTCATCAATTTTGAGAAACACACGCGGCTAGCCACAAGTAAGGCTGATATACACGCGTAAGTTACGTGAGGAAACCTTGCGGGAAGCTGGAGTATCCTCCGAAGCTGGTCCTCTCTCACACGTGGTCTGAACATGCCAAATCCCACTGGAATTCATCACCCGTATCCGCAATTTACGGAAGGGAAAACAAACAGCCGATACGTCAATTATGAGTTATGGATATGGGCATAATAACGGCACACCGCATATGCGGCCGGATTCCGTGCGAGGAACTCAATCTGGCGAACGTTCGCGTGCTTTTCAATCGTCAGGACTGGCGATAGACAAAGAAACGGAACAAAACTCGGCGAAACACTGGAGAAAAAATTAAACTAATCACGACGAATACGTAAACCTACATCGTGTTGCGGAAGTAATATTGTTCCAGCCGTTTTGCGACACCGCACCAACTTTGTTCCCGAAGCAACCGAAGTGCATGGGTCGCGATTATTAGCAAATCCCATTAGCGCTACAAACTGTTGGAGTGGATTCGTACAGCGATGTAAATTAAACCTTAGGTCGAGTAGGTGCTTGAGAATATTTTTTCCCGGGTCATAGCAGGATCCGGACGACCGGTGAATTGGGCGTAAAATTCAAGAAGCAGTCCATATGTCAAACGGCGCGCGTATTTCCTGTTTTCAAATTCCGAAGCAGACGCGGGTGGAGTCGGCGCTTCTGATCTGCGGCAGCCGAGGGTTCGTGGACGGTGGAATGTCAAAACTTGCGTCATTTGCTGGTCCAGCTAAGGATCACTCCAGCCGGAACACGGGTGAAAAAAAAAAACGAGTGGGAAATAATCGATCAGAGAAATTTGGACCATTGGTGGTAAAATGGATAGGTAGACGTTTATTTTCGATAATCAGACTGAGTGCGGGTCTGGTGGGATGAAATTCCGCGTCGTGCGCGTAAAGTAGCGGTTGCGCCAAACTGCCAATGATAAAATGAAGCCTCTGGATTCATCGCGGACGCCCGTTAAGACGTGGCGGGTACCCACATACACGAGTGCCTGTATTCCCCTACGCACATCTCCAAATTCCCTCGACGTATACCTATATACACAACGTGCGATGAAAGGGGCTATAAAATTACTAACGAACGGGTTTACACCGATTTTACGATCCCCGTCCGCCGCAGGGTCGTCCGGCTCTATGGAGGTGAGTTTTTACGTTCTAGGATAGACTTCACCCACGGGTTCGTCTCAATCCGGCAAACCGCAAAGCGGACGAGCCATTGATTGGCGGAACATCATATTTTTTCCACTAAAATGTATCGTACGATAACCGTACTTTCCAAATATGAATCAATTACACATACAAGTACACCACTTAAGAGAATCGGTGTGTATACGCTGGAGATCAGTGAAAAATTAGTGAAAAGTTTGAGTCGAAGATAATTGTGAATTTTCACCGATTCAAAATTAAAGAGCATATTGAATTATATACCCGCGATGAAAAAGTACATGCGCTTGTGATCATGACTTTATCGTATGCAGAATATAATGCGAAGATTTTCGCCTATACTTGTTACCTCGCACCTTTTCCTCATACCTACTTTGTTTTTTGGGATGCCGCAGCCTCTCGAGATTCGAGCCGAATAACGTATTATGTGCGATACGCGAGTCGTATATGAACGGCATCAAATATTTCAGAAAATTTTACACCGCAGTTCTGAAACCAGGTCTTGACCCTTCGTTACGCGCGTGTTATAAAGTATTTATGCGTATATAACCATTGATCGTGATACGTATCATTGCCAGGGATCATTCGAACGTTCGATTTTGAAAACCGTCCGACAGCGAACAAGGGGTGTAAAAATAAATTCTGAAAATTTATCACCTCGTATAAATATTCACAATTCATATTTATTCCCCGTCCCCTCGCTCCGTGCGGCGGGACAACTGAACAAAAATTTCTCAACTCACTCCGTGCATCTTATTCCAATTTTATACAACGTTAAATCCTGTCTCTGCCTGAGTGTGCGTGCGTGCTGCAGAAATATGGCACACGTAATATTCGACATGACGTCGCTTTACGTTCCGAGACTTTGAGACGTGTACCTGGGCACGGAAAATTGTAACGTCGAAGCGGCACAACATGGGCAACGAATTTCAATATATAATACGTAAATTAGGGTGGGATCGTTGTATGCGGCATTACGCCATTGTGGGTACGGGATCCTCTCTTGCTTTACGGGGTTTTATATAACGGCTTATGAGGGAGTTTCACTGTCGACAACTCTATTGTCATCCGTAAGAAAGGCTTACCTTACAAGGAGGTTCTATAACCGGTCATTTTTTTTTTTGAATAGAAGAAAACGAACGTACCTGCGGTACACGCGTGTAATAAATGATCAGTCGAGTTAAAATTTCAAGGGTCTAACATCTCGAGTTCCACTCGATTTACTACGCTAGTAAATGATTAGCCTAATAAGAATGCCGATTGCGTATTTTAAATTCGATAGAATTTGAGATCTGAATCTATCTGAATAATAGATTGAAGCTGCCCCGACCCACAATTAGCGAAAAAAGTATACCCCACGTATATAATCGACACTGGCGGCTAGGTGTTCGTTCGCAATGCATTGCACAGCTGCATTGAACCGAGGCGGCTACGGTTGAAGCGTGAAAATATTTTCCTAGCTTTGGAGGGGTGAATCTCGCGGTTTTGAAAAGTTTTCATTCGAAATAGAGAAAAGAAAGAGCGTCCGTATTTCTGCTTGGCAGGATGACAACGTTGGTCCGTGATTTCGTCCAGTGTGCGTCCTGACCGACGCCTACGCCCGGTAGGCGGATTATGGGACGGTATATGGGGTTTGCGGGGTAGGCGAGGGTGTAACAGAAGGAGAAAATCCTGATCGCATTTCACGAGCTGCCACCTTTGAATGTCGAGCCGGGGTTCCATTAGCGCTGCCTACGGAGCATCATCAAAGAATGTTTTGGCCAACATTATCGTCGCAAGCCAAAACAGAGTTTTTCTACCGTTTTCTCAACCACACCCAGATCAAAGGGGTCGCACCACAGGCAGAGAGAGAGAAAGAGAAGCGGCCCCGCTGCCCAATGCGATTACGTCATAAAGGATCGACCCGACTCACTTGCGAACGGAAATTCTTACAGCGAGCTATACATACATACATATTATGGAGACGGACAGGCGCGCCTTTGCGAAATAAGTATAACAGAAAACGGCGGAAGCCGAGAAAGCGAACATGAAAGAGTCTGCGTAGATTCGTGTCTTTTTTAGTTCCATACATTTTTGGGACCGAGTATCGGACAATGGTGAGCGTTTGCGTGTTATGAAAGTGGACCGGACAGCGCTTCGCGAGATTATTCATCAGCGATGGGTATCGACGAAAGTTGAAACAATTCCAGGATCGGTGCAGTTTAGGAAATCCGAACGCTGTGCCGAATGGCGGGACTTCGAAGAAGGTTACTCCCGGAGGCTGGACGCCGTCTGCCTGCAGCGACCCTTATTTCCTTCGGTCATGGATCTGGTGCGCGGTAGTTTTTCACCGTGGCACGGAATCAGCTGCAACCCATAAATTTCTCAGCCCTTTCAGACCGGACCACACTGACCATAGATTGCGCTGAAATATTAGAGCCCTGGTGTCAACCAAACTCTTTACAGAATAGTCCTTCCCTCCCCGTTACATCACGCCGGCCAAAACGGCTCCCGAAGCCTTCTGAAAGACCAGAAAAGTTTCTCGTCTTCAATACCGAGTTACGGATTACCGACCGACGCGAGACTTTTCCGCTTTGGCAAAACCAGATCGATGGATTGATAAACCGTCAAAAACGGGAGAGGATGATTTCTCTTTATGCAAAAATTTGAATCGAAAATCGTGGAGAAGAAAAAAAAGGGACTGTGTTTTACTTCTGCTCTTATTTCCGCTGGAGAGAGACACGCACGTGTAACGTTTACCAAAAATATGCATAAAGGTATATACACAGCGCTTTGCATCCGGCGAACTGATAATATTGATTTTGAGAAAGAGGACAAACAAAAATTTTTCTGAGAGCATGGTGCCGGCTAGCCATTCTGAAGCGAGAGATCTTGGGGAGAGGGGGGCTTCACGCATTCCAAGCTTATCTGGTAAACAGAATTGTTTGCATGGATAAGTTGGGATCGAAATGGGAGCGGAGGGAGTACGCGTACTTCTGACGATATTTGAAGGAATTTCACCTACCTCACGGTTCTCTTAATCCTATCATAAACCAGTTATTCTTGCAGCCTCGGGCCCCGATACAAGGTGTCGCGTCGTTCACCCTCGTATCTCGTGACGTAGCTGCCTCTCCGAACCACCGACGCGAACCTCGTCAAGAACTTCAGCTGCAGGCGAGTAAAGTTTTCGTATCGAAATCCGGATTGGCAACAGGTTAGTCACGCGTTGTGTGTTATCTACAAGGTGGAATTTGGAACGATGGCGTATCTTGACGCGTGAAGAAAATGGAAAGAAGAAAAAATTATCAGCGACTGCCGTCATCCGGAAATGGGTTCGCGGTGTAGAGATTAGTAGAAATGTGAATCGGCCTAAACGTAACGATCGACGGAAGAGGCGACTGGCCGTTTCAAGGTGAAAGTGCCTTTTTTTTTCAAGGGTAAAGGTCGCGATGCCTATCTCGGAACGTAAAAGGAATTCATCGGTTCCGAGTTATGCGTTCAAGAGAGCAGGTAATAGTCGTTTACACTTACACACACGCTACCGGGATTAGCTTGCTGGGACGATTGTCTGCGAAAAATGTCTAAAAAAGAGAAAACAAAAAATTATCAGAGAACGAAGAAGGGTCTGTGCAATATTACTAGATTGGTAAAAAAGATAACTCGACCCTCCGATTACGACAAAGAATATGGTATAATATTCACTCTTCCCCATCACGCTACAGGGCTTATTATTTGCAACCAAATTGCACAAGCGCTCAAGTTTTTGCTAAAATAAAGAAAAAACAATTTTCAAACACACCGGAAGAATTTCACAAGGTGGTGATGCAAGATCAATAGTCACGACTTCGTGCCGCGGTCAGTCTAGATTCGGAGTTTCCGCGTTACATCGCGAAGGCTGGTGAGGAAAAATAGGAGGGTAAGAAACGCTACTTAGGCCTCGTATCACACGATCGAACGAACCCAAACGCTCCAAGGGAGTCGGTCGATTCCCTGCGGAGGTTGTTCGGAGGAGCAAAGGATTGACGGGTGTGCAAAGGAGGCTGAGAGTTCAGCAGACCGTGGCGGGATTCGCCCCAAGGATTCGAGGCTCCGTTCCGCGCTAAATGATCGGCGAATATATTACTTCGACACTTGGCAAGTCCGTTGCAGGATAAGCCTTTTGATTTTTGAAAATAAAGAGAAGGAGAGAGAGAGAGAGAGCCACGTGGATGTGGTTCGCGTCTCAACTAAGGTACGGAGCTGTTCCTGTCATAAATATTCCGTATAACAGTGGAAATGATGTTTCGGTTGATAAGAGCGACAAATTCATTCCGGGTATGGTTCACCCTGACAAATTTCAACCCTAATAAATCTTGCCGCCCTTGAATTACGTCTACGACTCGTCCGATATCTGGTCGTCGAAATTTAATTGGTTTCCAGTAATTAAACGAAGCATGGAGTTATGCGGTGTGTGTAATATATGTATACACGTTTCTTTTTTTCCTCTAGCAGCTGCCGCTTGTGGGATCGCATCCATTGTTTTAGCTTCGTTGATGCGCACACAGGGACGCCTTGCCATATCCAACGGGGATGGTTTTCCCGTCACTGTGATCAGCCGCAGCTAATTAGAGAAGAATAGTATCCTCGGGTAGGCGAAGGCGGCGCCTGTCGTGTAAAGATAAACAAACCGGTGTGCGCGTTCAACTCAGCTGAGGCGTGACATTTATTACACACATTTTCCGAGTCATCCTGACGCGAAGATAACAAAAATGTCCCCAGTTTTATCGTCAGGAGGAAATTTTCACGTACCTATCCACTTTACATTGTACTCCGAAGTCGAAAAAGAAGCGGAAAAGAACAGGCTTGCCCAAAAGCCGACTGCTAGCTCCGGGCTACAGAATCGGAATAAAAGTGTCCACCGGGCGATGATTATCCAAGCGAGACAATATTATTCGGATCGAGAACATGCCGCCGAGATCGGTCTAATGCGGGGTTACGCCGTTAAACGTTCCGATCGGTGCCTAAGATTAGAATATAATATACATACAGGATAGTTGTACAGTTTTCTGGGAAACGGTGCGTGAGGAACAGGTCGATTCAACGAATAATCCCTTTCAACAAACGACTCCACGCCGCCTCCCGGCCAATCGGTCCACGCGGCTCTCCCGCGGGAAGAAGAAGCGACTGACAAAGTCAGTTCGACTCACGTGGCACCGGGAACCGGGGGAGAGGATCGGGGCTGTTTTAGGTAGACCGAGGGTGACCGGCAGGTGAGGGTGAACCAGCTGCCGCCTTCCTCTCTATAAACCCTCGTAATTACCTCCCGATATCCTCAGATCCCGGTCGACGGTCGCGGTCGGATCCACGCCGTCTTCGCCCCGCGTACGACGAGATCCCCGAAAGACGCTGCGGCGCGTGCCACGCGCCGCTCCTTGAACCGTCCCGGAATAGTTCGAGGACGATGAAATTTTCGTCGTGAAATCGAGACGAGTTTCCGTCATTCGATCGCTTCGAATTTCTCTTCTGTTTTCCTTATACTTTTTTTTTTTTCAATTTTTTAACTTTTTTCGAATTCTGAAACTGTGAGTCAATTCACGGCCATATCCGAACAACCCTTTGGTACCCCGTCGCGAGTTGATATTCTCCCAACGACGAGGGAATAGCACGCCTATGGTGCAACGAAGCCGTTCTCTTCTTCTGCGTGTTTTTCTTCTTATTCTTATTTTCTTGTTTTTTTTTTTTTTTTTTGATCGAGACGTAATTTGATAAATTATATAGACCAGGGCAGGAACGATATAGCTGACCGTTAGGTTAATTAATCGATTATGAGGAATGGCCCGAGAAGGGTTACGGGCTACGGTTCTTCTTCTACTTTTTCTCCTTTTTCTTCCTACACGCGCGAGGAAGGTTGCCCCACCTTTTCTTCGTTCCATAGCCGAGTTCACAATTTACCTCAATTAACCGACCAGCTAGATACGGTATTATTTATTCCCCCAGGGCAACGTGATGGGCGCGGATCAGCGTGAAAAATCCCGATACGAGGATTCAAGTGGGCGTTGAAATATCGGGAGCATATACGAGCCGAAAATTGTCGTCGAGGAGTTGCGATGTGCCCATTGTAGAGGTATACGTGCGTGCGGTGTTTATTTTCCCAGAATGGTAAGTAAGGGCTCGGAAAAAGTTGTCTGGGAACCCCGTGCAAGGATGCGGGAGAGGAGAGTCAATCTCGATGGTTCACCGTGAATTTCGTAGGCGCGGCTGCGGGACGTTTTGACCGCACGCAGGGCGACCGGGGTTTAAATTGTAACTCAATACCGGAGCGCCGGACTCTGCAGCTGAGCTATTAAAAAGTTGCGTAAATTGACGTCCGATCGTTGATTCGATAAAACCGCCTTCCGGAACGTTCGACATCTCCATATTTATAAACAAAAGCGCTATTAGCCTTAACGTCGACGTGGGCAGCGGATCGATTAAATCGGCCTTCCGGGACGTCCGGGGCACGCCGGGATATTTAGGCACACACTCGCCGACGCACCTGCCCGAGCTTCGAACCATAATGTGTTTAATATGCGCAAGGAAGGCGCGGCGAGATAGCGACGGCGACCCGAGCGGACAATTAAAATAGCCACCCTTTGCCATACGAGCCGGCATCTCCACTTCGGGGCCCGCCAAGGGATGGAGAATAATTAAGTCTTTCGAAGAAGATTAAGTGCCGATTGCCGCCGACGGCTTTTCCACCTGTCGATTTATCCAAATCATTCGAAAATCCACGTAATATTCACTTTCTTCGCGCCACATAATCTCACCGTGCAGTTTATTTCTGTCGTCGTCGTTGCCGAGTACAATTTGATGGAATCTGAAGAATTGTCCTAATATCACCGTCCCTAATTGTATCCGTTTCGCGTTTGCCGTCAAAAATCAGATTGTGTGAATACAGGGAAAAACTTCAATATTCATCGTTGTCAACGATTTTAACAGTGAAAACATTAAACCAGCGTTCCATGTTCGTGCGGAAAAGTGCACTGATAATTTTCCCTGCCTTTTCCCGATAGTGGAACTCGCACGACATATTTGACGCTTTGAGATTCCGCGACACATTTCCCTCCGACCACTTTAGATATTTGTTAACGTATTTTCCTGGGAGTGATTACCCGTGCCTGAATCACCGCTAAAACAATTTGGAAAAAAAGTGTTTTCCGTTCCCCGTAACTTTCTCATTTCGATTCTGTTCTTTCTGGTAAAGCCTAACTGACCGGTAAGTCCGACTTCCTGAATTTTTATCAGCGTAGAAATACCATTCGAAGAGTCGTAAACATAACGCAATTAGGCAAAGTGCCCATTTAAATCACGGAAGACAAGAACAGAGCCACGCGGTGAGTAAGTATGACTAACGCGTCGGGCCGCATCTCGTTTTACCCGGACGTACACATGCATGAGCTATCTGGTACTTGCACACACCCGTTTCAGAGTTTACGAGGTACAGGCATCCGGACTTTCTGAGTACACGCGTTAGGACAGGGAAGGAGGGATCTAAGCGCGGATGGAAAACAAGGGAAGGGGAATTTCAACCGGCGGGAAAAAAAACACACATGCCTCGTTCGCGTCGACGAGAACCCCGCGGAGTCATCAAGGGTGGTGATAAGGCTGCCCCCCTCCCCCTCCCCCCGTCGTATCTCGGGCCTAGGCTCGAGTCGAGAGAGAAAATGTCTGCCTACTTACGCCCCGAATGCACCGAAGACGCGCGGACAACTTTCCGGAGTGGGTGCTCATTTTTTTCCCTTTTCAAAGATAGAGTGGAACATTGTTGGGAGACAGAAGGGTAACGTGAAAACAATGTCGTTAAATACGAAACCGATTGTCTCGACGGCCGCAATACAGTGCCTTGGACCAAAGTCAAAGCTTTTTTCACTTCGTGATCGCGGACGTTCAAGGGTCTGGTTTTAACGAGAAGAACGCGTAAAAAAATTTTTCTACAATAATTATTTCACATCCTTGCGCAAGGAGCCGGCAATCACGCCGTGAGAGTGAAGTTAACGAGCAGCGTCTCAAGATCCCTGTCGTTAACCGCAACAGGAATCGTCCTCTCTTTCGCTCCTGGACCCGAGGTGAGGATATTTCCCATATAGCCACGATCCTAAACGGTCGCCTCTTCATCGTATCAACGCCGTTCCGGTTTTCAGATATTAAAAACCGGTGATTATTACTTATAAGGATCAGGCGTAGCGTGTGCGCCGACCGAGCAGCAGACAGTAATCGTCGATTGATCTATCCTCTAACTCTTTACCACCTGAAAACGATGTTCCTGTCAGTTTTATTAAGCAGAGCAGCCCGTTAGCCTTCATGCGCTGCAGGTAGAGGCATACCATTTCCGAACGCGCTATACATATACATACATATACTCGTACATACGTGCCCCGCATGCTTACAGGTGCGGCTGCCGTTCACAGAGAAAGTGGGATAAGCTTAATTATACATTTTAGTAGGGTAAGAAAAAACTAGAAGGGTTACTTTTTCTCACCGATCGCACCGCGGAGAGACGGGAGCCAGGCTTATTAATTGCTTGTAAGTTAAGTGGCTGCGGTCAGTCCTCGTCATCTTTACTTTCACTTTCGAAGGGCCAGCGCGATATATACATCAACAAGCCTCTCCTCGACGCACTTGATTCTTTCATTGTCGAACTGTATCTTTGAAGAATTCGCAAAGAGTCGCATCGAGATCTTCGAGCATTGTATTACGAAAAATAATTATCTTGTATCCCGAATTCGAAAGTCCAACGCCAACTTGTCGGTGATATCCCATCAGGCACCGTTCAAACACTCCTCGCCTGACTCACACCTTCGTTTTTCCTATAAGTTGGCACGTGCGCGGGATAGTTGGTTGTCGAAGGTCGCGGAAAATTCGCCCCATCTTCTACCTCGTCCTCGTTCTCATCCACTTCCAACCCCCGACAATTTCCCGCCCCTGACGTCACACGCGCGTAACACACGGTCTCGCGCAGAAGGCACCCCGTCCTCAACTCCCACCAGCAACAAGCCAGCCAGCCAGCCTCCACTTCCGTCAACAAACTATAGATATGCAGTATTCTACGCGTATCACTTCAGAGTACCCGTCGTACGTTCCAATTTCACCTAGAGTTGCAACGCATGGCATGGCTTGAGGAGTTGAAAAACATTTGAAAAAAAAAAATGTTTTCATACAAAAATTAGCAATTTTTATGTAGGGAAAAGAATTCTTTTCAAATATCAGCTGCGGAGAAGTAATCACATAAACAGATTAAGATCGGTGAGATTGTTTCTGATGAATACGGTAAAAGGACAGTTTCGGATCACCGTTGGCGGTGAGCGACGGTGAAGTATTAATCACGCCCTCTGAGCTCGTAATAATTATCATACGGTCTCGGATACGGAGTGCCAGAGTGTGACCGTGCCGTAGATGCGTACCTATATGTGAGCGTGATGGATGATCCTTGAAAAGCAGGGACGATCAAGACACGAGCAGAAGATGGAAGTGGCCGAGCCGAGGAGCGCGCAAGGTGGCCAGTGCCCCGATAATAACCTGATGAACGGTAAACCACGCCGTGGCACACGCGTTCAAAATTACAGAGCCACTGGATGGATGCATGCGCCGAATAAAGGACGCGTCATCCTGAACTGCAGCGGCGGGAGGAGGACCGCCTTTGCTTCTACCTTGGGGCTCGGCTTCGTGCCCGTAATGAAGAGTTATTGAGAACCGTTCGAAATTTCTATAAGGGCGGCACGCCGGAAAAAATAGAGGAGAGGAAGGGTGGGATAGGGTAGGATAGCGGGAAGACATATGCCGCGGCACATGCCTGACAAGGAAATTGCAAACTCCTTTCTAATGGAATACCTACACGCACGCACACAAGGGACACCGGGAGGTCAGGACCGCCTGTCCTATCAATAAAGAACACGGAGGTATCAATTTGTGGCTCAGAAACGGCAGGTGGATTCCGGTCTAGATCGTCTCCCTCTTCACGTGGTTCTAGTCTGAAACACGACTAGGCGACAGACCTCTGGAGTTATTTTTCGACTTCTCCAAGACGGCAATCACACCCGACAGAATCTTATCAACGTTTTTCGACTCGGAATTAGTGAACGAGAACTTAGTTATGAAAATCAAGAAGACTTTTGAAGTGATGAAATTCTGAAATATGAACCCACTGCATCTTGCCAAGAAACTCTTCTAACACGCAAGTAAAAAAGAAACAAAAAGAAAAAAAGAAAAAACGTAAGAGAACCAGACCTTGGCCCAAGAGTTTGTGGAGAGGAGTGATTTTTTCCTCCTCATTGGATTTCCATGTTACAGGGTCGAGGAGAGGACTAATTTTCAAACTTTGAGGTTGTGCAGCGGTTTCTGACTGGTTTTCGCTCGCCTTGGCTCGTTCCATTCGACCCGTTTCACGTCGACCGAATAATTAGCAGACCACCATCCCTCACAAGGCTTTATCTCTCGTATCTTCCGGCCAATAACCGAGTCTCCGAACCCTTTTCTGCCCCTCGTCGTGCCGACGTCTGAGTGCCATCGTCAACAAATATCTCAAAGTTCTGAAATGGCTGAAGCGTGCGGAGATTAGGGCTCACTTGGTCTAGCCGGATGATCGTCTCTTACTGAGGGTTTTACAGGCCGTAACAGTGACGATCATCCCTATCGCTGCAGGCGAGTTGCACGAAAAACGAGCAATCACAAACGCGGAGTGAGAATCGAGGTCGTTGCGCGGAATCAATCATCGCTGAGACTCGGTTTCTTCAATGACCGCTACTCGAGTTCCTACTTGCACTGTAACCCGATCCTCATATATCCGGTTGTAAGGGATTTGCGGCAGGGTCCTTGAGGCAAGGAGCCAAAAATTTTAAAAACCATTCTCGGCGCCCCCGCATCAGGACAGAAGTGGAGAGCCGGACGTCCGCCCGGAAGGTAGGTCCCGTAGTTTACACGGGTGAGGATAAAATCTACAATCCGGTTACATTAGGTTGCGTAAGGCCCCAAACACTTGCGGCAGGGAGGTTATTTGTTTAGGTGAAACGGCTGGCCGCCCTTGTACCTTGGCTCGTTCCTTCGACGTATAGAATTGATTTTTGTCGCGCCATTTTTTGGTTCTGTTATCTCCACCCATCGATCTGGCCCGCGATACGCCAACCATTCGTTTATCAGCGAAAACCGTCCGGTAGATGGCTTACGATGACGTCATTATTACGATATCCGACCGCGAGGGACAGCTGCTGTCGCACGCGCGGTTATCTCTCAAATAAATATTCTAAAACTGGTCGTAAATTCGACGAAGAGAGAATTATTATACTTACTTTTAGTTTTATTTCTGGTTCCGTGTGCCGAATTTGGACGCCATATGCGATAATAACGAGCCCCGAACGACTCCCTTTCGTGTTCAATAATCTCGGGGGAGGATTTTGTGGGCATCCCTTTCCTGAGAAAACCGGCGTTTGCACACGTTCAGGAACACCAAATGACCGGATAGACGGATCGGCCGGTGCAGGACGGATGGACGAGGGTGGAAACAGGTCCAGGTCCAGATCCTCTGCCACATGACACCGCGTGTGAAACTGCGGCATATGAAATGCTTCATGCTTTTCCGACGTTCACCGACCACGGCCAGCTTCCGAGCGATTCGAACTATTTTCTTTCAATTTTTTTCCCTCCTCGTTCGAGCCTTTCGGGAAAATACTTCTCACGCAACGCATGGGATCAACTCGTAACATCCACAGACGTAATAAGATACTTCCGAAGTTGTTGCGCATAATTATATAGAAGAGCCGGACAACAATATGAACCAAACTGTTTGACATCGTTGCGTGAAAATCTCAGCATCTTGACCCGGCACTTTCACAACGAACGAAGGAGCTCGAAAGTTTCAGAGCGTGAATCGCGACGTTGAATAAATTCCGCCGGCACGCATTAAAGTAGTTCTCCGCTCGTACGGAGTGTTGGTGAAATTTTTTTTCCGTCTCACTCGGCTCGAACGGTTGTACAAGCGCACCTTGATACATCTTCACACATATGCATAATGTAGGTACGATTTAGAGATTTAGAGGGTGCTACGGGGCGGGCGTAATCGGCGCTAACAATCGCTCCATTATTCAAAGACGAATGGAAGATGGGGAGTGCAGACGAAGAAAGAAGAGAAGAGGAAGAGAGAAGAAGAAGAAGAAGAAGAGCCAGTCAGACTTGTTGTCCTTGTCCGCCGCTCTGCTTTGGCATCTTTGAAACATTGATGCGAGATCTGAAGATAAATCCACCTGCCTCTGCATTCTGCATGAGATTCCTACTTCTGCTGGGGATACTGAGAAGTATCATGCCTGCCCCTTCTGTCTCTTAGCGCAATTCCTCCAGCAAACTAGTTCTCAACCCAGCGCGTCATTCCGCGTTTCGTTCATTAGAATCGCCCGAGTTTCCGGGGGTGAAAGGCGAGAGCAAGTACGAACGAATCGGATCGACACGTTGGTACCGCTGTGCAATATTTATCGCTGTATCGGGCGGTGTTTCAATTGTCCGGTTACGGGAAGGGAAAAAAATCACTTTCGTCGGAAGGTAATCCAGTTCCGTTTTCGAGAGCGATGGAACGAAATGGAAAACGAAGGGAGAGCCCCTGCAATCCAATCCCGCGATAACACCTGTCACACAATATATAAATATGCAAGAATTCGGACCACGCGTATTATTGTAAAACCATTTTCGTATCCCTCTGCGAGGTCCTGCCGCTTTCTCCTCCATCGCTCTTCCCGAAAACCCCCTCAAGATCCCGTCAACCACATCCGACATCCACCCTCGCGGAAACATATCGAAAAATATTGAATCCATCCCGCAGGGCATCCACTCGTGTTCTCCTTTCGTCCTCTGAACCTTTTCTGTCCCGGATTCAGACCGAGAATCGCGTTGTGCGATTTAAATGTTTGATCTGCCCCTTTCTGTAACACGTTATACACGTACGAGTATCTACATTCTACATGTATATACAATGTTGCGCCGACTTTATCTGTCACATTTTGCCCCACCGTGAACGCGCGGTCCCGGTGACGTTATACTTGATTCGAAAGGGCGGAGCGGACCTTTTCTTTTTCAGAAAGGCACCTGCGATACCCGCGTATTCAAATCGTTGCTCGTATATCCGAGGATGCAACAGGGGAATTCCCACAGAACGATGCGAAGTGCAACTAGCTCAGGTCCGCACAGCACCGCGCGTCTGAAGGAAACGCGTATCAAAAATTGCGTTTTGTGTTTCTCCCGCAACTCCCACGGTCGATCCTATTCAAATCACCTAAACAAATTCTTCGATACATGCGGTAAAGGAGAGAAATCTCCCAACGTCAAAAGCAGCCGGACAAAAGGGTCCGTTGCACGTCGTTCCGGAATTGCAAAATCTCTCACGGTCAATATTCAAAAATTTTGTCCTCGTAAACATCAAATAATCAATTTGATCTTTTTCTCCCTTCCTCGTCACATTCTGAAATTGCGTTTTCTGAAAGGATTTTCCCAAAGGTTCCCAGGCATTCAGGTATACGTATAGATATACGTACGTGTATTATAAACGCGCTGGATATAATATTTGAATAAGGGTTTACATAAGGGGGTCGAAAGGGAAGCTGCGGGTTCTTCGGCGTCCAGGATCCAACTTTATTGTGTAAGAAATTCCGTGACTTTCTACCTGTCCCAAAGGCTGTTGGGGGCTGAAGGGTTGCACCGGCTAAATCGAACGGGAATCGTTCGCGATACTTTTCAGGCCGCTGCGTAGCGGCTGCACAGGTATTTTACCCAAACTAAAAACCGTCCACGTCTTTTTTGATACACCTTATTTTCACCGTACGAGACCCGCAGGTAAACCGCAAACCCTTTGCAAATTTCAATTGCTGTGCTCTCGGCGGCAGGTACAACGTGTGAAATTATCTCTGAAACAGAGGTGCTTCTCTCCTCGAGAGAGGGGAGAAAATAAAAAGAAGATATAAAAGGTATGAGGTAAAAAACTTGGACAATTACCGAAACCTTCGTAAGTTCCTTGTCCGCCGTGAATGCTAAGCTGTCTAATTCATCCCGGCCAAAACGCGGCCAGATAATTTTTCATCTTTGGCAAATCCCGGAAAAAGAACAGAGCGGACCATAACAGGTAGAAATAGGGGTGAGAGACCGAGTCCTGACCGGGGATAAAACTGCTTCCCACGGTCCGCCTGCGGGGTCCAGGGTTGCAAAACATCCAGTGGCCGTAAGTGATCGGTGATGCCATGGTTGCGTTTGGTAACGTTGGCCACCGGTTTCCAGGGATCGATTATATTATTTTCGGGTAAAATTTCAAGGCGCCCATCCGGTCAGCGACCTGTTGAAAACATTTCCCTTTTCTCCTCTTCCACTTCTCTCCTTTTCAAAAACATAATCTGTGGAGCGTTTCAATTGCAGGGAGTAAAGGTTGCAGAAGTGGAAAAAGATCGGGTGAGACAGGTGAATAATATTCGGAAAAATTTCAACGCATCCAGCGCGCCCGATGTTCGAAGAATGAAAATCATTTCTTGCAAGCGCAGCGTCGAGGAATCGCCGCGGAAAAAAAATAACGAAATCGAACTATCGAAGTTCCAGGGAAACTGAGGAATGAGGCTGCAGGTTATTAAGCTTATAATGGAACAGACGCGAAATTTGACGCTGAAAAGAGCCGAAAAAAGAAAAGAATGAGAAACTGGATAATAACAGGAAAGAAATAAAGGAAAGAAAAATGATTAAATCTGAGAATGAAAGAAATTTGAAATGAATATTCGAGGAAAAGATCATTTGCGAAAACAATGTATAAAAACGTTTCGGAGTTTCATCTCAATATTTCCCAGAATTTCATATCCGCTTTTTGTTTTTTGTGATTCTTCTTCTTCTTGTTTTTTTTTTTTGGTTCCTATTTTGTTTTTTTGCTTTTCGAGTCCAGCGCGGGATCCGGTTACCATTCGGTAGCCCCAGCCTATTTTCCGTTCTGCTCTACCCTCTTCTTTTTCTTCCCTCCCCTCCCCCCACCGCCCCCGCCCGCTCTTCTATACCGACATAATACCTTGGGAAAAAATGGCCTGGCGGTAATTTAATTTTGCACTACGCTTCCGCCCTCGCTTTTTGCGCTCTCAGGGAAGAAACCATTGGGACTCATTCCAGCCCTTGAGATAGACAAAAATACCGTATTTATGAATTTTTCCACCTTCCCGTGTTCTCCAAATTTTCGAACCACGATTCTCGTGTCCTGATCTATCGAAAAAAGTAGAAAATAAAATCAAAACAAAAATAATAGAAAAAAAAAAAAAACGTAACACAACAATTATCTCGAAAAAATCAACACCCTCGGCATCTGTCGTCGGCACGCCTCATGCCTAGAAATTTCACTTCGGTTCGCATCAGGCCGTCATCGAATGTGACACTATCCTCGCCGGGATCTGGAGGATCCGCCAATAGCTGGAGACCGAGGACCGCAGCTTCCCACGGAGGACAGGTAAGAACGGGAGGTCCGCGGGGTTAAACTGACCCCGGGATATAGTGTTTCACAATTAACAAACGTGGGTAAGCGCGGAGCCGAAGGAAACCCCGGCCTTTGTCGAGACCTCGCCGGTTGACCGCGGGGTGGGGGTGGTGCGGGTGGCGCAGGGTGCATTGCATAAACGAGAGAAATCTGAAAAAGCTTTTTTCTCAACCACCCCTGTTTTTCTCCTTCCGGGTAGCCGGCGGCGAAGTAGACCGATGGGGTAAAAAACCGATCCTCCCGGCGTAAGGGATTCGAGTCTTCGCTCGGCCGTAAACGACCCCCGCCCCACCGCTCGAAAATTTGCACGAGAAATGTACAAAAATTACGCCGAGGCTGCAGTGTTCAAGGCTCAACAACCGGAATCACGGCTAAGCCTCGTCCCGACACTAAGGCGCGTCAAAGGAATCCCTATCCTTCGTCTATTGGAGCATGATTGGTAAAGGTCGGCAGCAGCCTGGCTCTTCACGGCCGTTTGAAAAACACAGGGGAATCATCGTGGTGTCATCATCCTAACCCTGTGCAGCTAGACGAGGAAAATCTAATCTCGGCCGGCAGATTTGAGCCGTTTCGTAAGCTGCACCGATTCTCATTACGCTCCGTAAACGACCCAGCAACGAAGCCTTTAATCCAACGAATTATCCCGGGCAGAAAACACCCGGACGTATCGGCACGAACAGCATAATATAAGAGCATTAAACTAACCCAGTTTGGCGAGATTTGTAAACTGAGATATTATTTTTGTCCTTAAAGCCCGTCGGCTTCGACTGTACTGAAGATTTCTGCGCAAAGGGTTCGTTTTTGCAAGCTTGGAAGAAAGGCCCGAAGTTATCAGTGAATCTGTGTAAATTCGTGCTGTTTCAAGTTTTTCTTCCTTTTTTTTTTTTTTTTCTTTCATCAAGTAACAATTTGATGCGATGGTAATATTAAACGATACACGGTTCACAATGTTTACGGAAATACTAAGAAAAAAGTTTTCCAATTGACACATCAATTTTTGAATGACAAAGTTTCTTGTATTCTCCAGATTTTTTTTTTTTTTTTTGTGACCATTTTGAGAATACCAAGCGGAAACAAAAAGAAAAAACCATACAGATTTCAACGAATGTTTTTATGAAATGCTTCGATGATGAATTGAAAATTGAAGCTCTCAACCCGGAGGTGAAATCGTTTTCGGTTTTAAAAGCACCCTCGTTAAAACTGTAGAAGAAAATTCGAGGACGAGTTATGCGGTGAATTTTGAACGGTCGGAAACCCGTAGTCAGCCGCAATGATCAGAGAACTTTACCGCACACTGTGCTTGCCGGGTTTTCAGCATAGGTCCAAAATCTTCCTGTTCAATTCTACCCCGTTCGAGTTGCCGAGGATCGCAAAGCGACTAGTCGAGAGGCGAGTTTGCCGGCTACCTGACGAAGCTCAGGGACGTGAGCGCAACAATAGTCTAATCAAATTACCCGCCCGTTCCGGTTTATTAGTTGGAATTGTAAAACAGCACTGGTCGTCTTCGAAGCTCGTCCCATTTCTTTTTTTTTTACGTTCTAATTAAATTATATTACTTTACGAGGTTCAATTCGCACTCGGCTGCCTCGAGCCGGCTCGACCAATGCCGAGACGTAACTGTCATCCTGTGAAACTATTCTAATGGACTTAGTCACGTCCGTTAATTGGATTCGCCAGAATTCTGCTGTCTAAAATACGGCCGCCGCTGTTCGTGTAAATCAAGACTCGGCTGGTTTTTGGCAGCGCGAAAAAAGTGACAGGCGATCGTAAAGTAGCGACCAACCTTACGGCCGACAATTGGAACTAAACTCGAAAAAAACACCGACGATTCCGTAATACGGTGGGATTAATTTTCGTCAAAGAAATCGTTTTTTCCCCGACGAAAAATAGTAATTCCCCACCTCGGTAATACGTCAATATGAAACGTCAAAACATTTTAGCATTCCATTAGGCGGGTTCCAGGGATGAACGGGATACTCGAAAAAGAAATATTTCTCGAGTAACGATTGCCGTTTAGCGATCCCTTTGACAGATAGCCCTTTTCCGAAGATTCCTTTTTTGGGCGCCCAGATAATCCTTTGACGTTTTCCAAGTCATGTCGCTCGGCTTTGTTCACCCTACAGCGGCTTGCCCTCTATAGAATCCACAGCGCTGGCTGCATGAAGCGGCCTGTTCTTTCACGAAAAATTCAAACGGATCGTAGATTATTTATATTTATTTTCATTCTCGCGTGAAACGTGAGGTATATTTTTAAAGCCAATACTCGTAGCAGTTGCCGTGTTCCAAGTCTGTGTACAGACCGTGCACCGAGCGGTGAATCGGTGCAACACAGATAACATACAAACTGGGTCGGGAAATTACCAGGTCGATAATTTTATGAGGGTGAGGCTATTCACACTTTATGAATTTTCCTCCGAAAACAAGCCAAGTTTTATTTTATTTCTTTATAGTCCGTAAAGGTAGCGAGGTAGCCGGAAGTTTAACCCAGTCGTTAAATAACGAGCGCGCTTCGATGAAGGAATAGGTGCCGATACTAATGCAGTGCGCCGATTTTGAGGAAAAGAGTTGCCCGTTTTTCAGGGTGCCACTAGGTCAAGGCTTAGTTTGCTTACACTCATTAACCTACTAACGACCCACTCAGGACAGATGAACAACTATGCGACCACCGCGTACGGGGATACCTACCGAACGGAGGCTTGAGGATTAAGTTCCGAGATCCCCAAAATGTGGGTCAACCTATTTTGCACATTTTCGGGAGGGGGGGAAGTTGGAATTTCAAGCAACGTCTGTAACGTTGGTCTCAAAAGCGTTGGAATACTGCCTGCGCATACCTGCACGGAGATTTGGAACAGATACCACGGCTGTGTACCATCCGCAATTTGGTTATGTACGGACATGCGGAGGTCAAATTTTTGGAAACGTCAATGACGATGATGACGTTGTATTCATATTTCACTCACGCCGGCACTGCAGAACCGGTCGGTAAATATCGGCTGCGTTTTAGTGAGACCAATAAAAAAAAATACCTTCAGGCCGGTACGTTAGGTATAATAGAACTGCAGTGGATTAGGGTAAAAACCGCTCCATTTTTAGTTTTCACAGGAGTTGACTTTTCGCCCCCCTCGTATAAAACATGCCGCATATCCTTCACTTCTCCCATTTACGACGGGTGCATTTTCGTTTCCTGGAACCTTTTGGGACAGTCCGTAATAGGGAAATCAAATGAATGTATCCGCCGGTCAGTCGAGCTCGAACCCTCGCCTCGTTTTCAAATCGCATTAATAAGACGTTGAAAATTGACGAGAAATTAGTTCATAAAAAGTCGCAAGCGATTTCGATCATTCGGCGTTGCCGGAGCGGAATTTCGTCCGAAAAAATTTCACCCCTGAAAGCAAATAGAAAAATATTTTCAACCAGGTATTGAAAAACATTGGAAAGCGCTCGACGCGAAGGTGCGAAAAACGCGTGACGAATACGAGAGGGAAGAGAGAGAGAGCGAGAGAGAATGAGAGAGGAGAGGAGAGCCTGTGCGAACGCAAAACAGCTTAAGGTGTTTGCAGATCCTCGAGTAAAATCTTGTGCTTAACGCCAGGCGGTGGCAGCAAGCATTCCCATTTTTCCCTCCCTCTTCGCCCGTGGCGAACCGTCTTAGGCAAAGGCCAGCGAATCTCTCCGCGTACCCGCCGGGAGAGTGACGAGAATAAATATACAAATATTATCCCGCTTTGTCGCAATATTATCATTTCTTGGGCACACGCACAGGGGTAGGAAAAAAATGGGGAGGGGGGATTTTCGGACCCAAAGTTTTCCTCCGGAGCCGGCGAGAAGACAGGGTTGGGGCCTAGAAACGACCTTCCAAACAGATAACGCCCGGCTCTGAGTGGTTTATCCGTTCGTCCTGTTTGCGGTAAGGATCACGCCCGAAGATATCCCCCGCATGCCCTTGGAAAAATATCCCGCTTACAGAGGATCATAAACGGAACGTGTTGCGATGTTTCGGGGCGATTCCGCGGAGCCTCCCTGGGCGTGCAGCCGGGCTTCTGATGTATGCGAAAGGAAAGCGTTTTATGCAAAATGCGAATTCACGGATTGAGAGAAATGAAAATATACCGAGTCTCACCCCGACGCCCCGTTGCAGACTGGATCTTCGCGGCTCAGCCATGCCTACTACTCCCCTTTTCCCCACATTCGCCAATCTACCACGTTCTCGAGATTTTTAACCTCAACGTACGTACCGAGGTGCGGGCTGGTCGACGGAATCGAGAATACCAGCGTTCGTCGAAGAACTAGAAAGAATTCGAACCTCAACGAATGTTCGTGCGAATAAAAAAAAATTATACTCATATCTATAAAATCCTGATTCGATAACGAAAGCTTCTAATCAATATCCCAAAAGATGAAATTTATACCACGAAACAATTCGGAATTCCGTGAGCTTTCGTGATTCCTACAAAACAGAAACGGAATTGTCGACTCGGCGACGGTTGAATCTCCGAGGACCTCCGCAGGAGGTGGGAAATGATCTCGACAGCGCAGTGGAAGGTCATCCTTTGTGAAACTGCTCCAGAAAAGTTAAACCGTGCAACAATTGAGTAAACGTTTGTCGCAACGGGTCCGCGTTACGGCCACCCGGCGTTTGGTATTCCGTAAATTTTTCCCTAAATCGCGTGAAAATCTGGAGCAGTACCGTTCCTCGGTTCTTTCTTTCCTCCGGCCATCCTGAAGCGCAGTGATTTGTGACGTCCTCGACGCGAGAAGGTTACGGCAACGTGTGGAGCATATTTGCATCCCGACTTACAGCGCTGCCTCGTCCCCATTTACCATGTCCTCAAGGTCCGTGCCCGCGACCCGAGGATCGAGATGACAGATTAGATTGTTTCGAAGATCAGTTTAGGAATAGAGCGAAGACCGTCCGTGCGTCCCAGCCTCGAGGGAAGCAAAGAGAAACATGAGAATAAAAATAAAAATAAAAACAAGGTGGGGATAAAATGGAGAACAAGACAAGAGAACACGCGGAGAGGAGAGTCGAGGAGTTTCAATTTGCCACGGAGAAGAAGAAGAGCCTCCGCGGTACCGGAAACAATTTTCCATATTGCCCCCCACCGCGGCGCCGCCCAAAAACCCCCTGAATATCAGACACCGCTCGAACTGATTCGCACAACGAACTGCGAGTATGAGGAGCCAAAAAAAAAAGTAAATGAAGGAACGCTCGCGGTTAGCGCATAATATGGGTGCATAAATACGGCACAAAGCCGCGAGGACGCCGGCATTGTTGCGTCGGTGTCACTGGCGGCGTTATTTTCTTATACATATATATATTCGTCAAAAAAACATCGGTCCGCTTCTCTCTCTCTCTCTCTCTGCTCTCTTCTCTCGTTTCACCCCTCGGAGTGAGTCCTCGCGTTTATATCTGCGTAAGATCCAAAGGTAAACTCTGCGGAAGGTGCATGCGCGGCGCGGAGGTGGGAGAGGTGTGGACATATTAAAAGGTTTCTTTACGAGGCCGTTCAGGGCCTGTCACTGTGGCTGTGCCGATAGGGCACACGGACGAGACACACGCCTTTGACGGTGGAGTGTTTTGCGACGCTGTAATCATAAACCGCGTGGCCGTTACAGGCGAAAAAGCCCAGTCCGCGTTATTTCACATATCCCCTCATCCCACGCACTCTTTCGTCTCCTTGTTTCTCGCGGCCCTCTTCCGCCCTTCCACCCCTGATCGTAAACCATTTTTCGATACACGAAGTGCCTCTCAAAGGGAAAACGCTGTCACGTCTCTCCCCCCCTCTCTTGGTTTATTGTATACCGTGCCTACGCTGTGTACGATGTTTTTTTTTCCCACTATTATCGCGTTTCGTTAAAGGAAAACACAAATTATTGGCAAGTTATTAATCTCTGAAAATTTCTTGCGCATCCCGCGGTATCGGTGTGTGTTTAAGATATTATAGAAATTCACCGAACATTCGTTCACGACTGCCGAGTCATTTTTCAATTTTTAACGTGCTATCGCACCGATTACGATTTTTTGACTGTATCAAATATGGCGGAAGACGTGATAGTTCTTCCGATATCGATAAAAACGTTCAACTCGACAGAAGACTGGTTGGAACAAAAAATTTTCAAACGAGAAAGAAGGTGACGAATGAGAGCGAGTCTCTGAGCAAAGGTGTAAAAAAAGTGGGTGAAATTTTCGACGACGAGTACAGAAAGGCATCCGTCTTGCATAAATATCGGGGAAAGGAAACCGTCCAGGTTTTTGCAAACAGTTCTTAGGTTATGCCTTTTATACAGCCCGCCATATTTTTAACTGCTCGCCAGTCCCGCGGTGTTAAAAGTTAACCGTTTTGCAGAGCGAGCGAGCAAAAGAGGGCAACGCAGCAAAGATGTGTAAGGCTGCAATGGCCTCGAGGTGGCGACTGTGATGGTGGTGGCGGTAAAGGAGATCGCAGGGCGCTATTTACGGTCTGAATTATATATTTTCCGAGAACGGTTTCGCCGGGCTCGTTCCCCGAGAAATTTGCATGCTCTCTCTCGAAGGCCCTTCGTCGACACTGACAGGGACACCCGAGACTTGCAAAAATGCTAAAATACGGTTTATGACTTTATGCCACACTATTTTAGCGATATCTGGAACAATGAGACCGACGTCCTCGGGCCAACCTAACTGTAGCAGCAACCGTCCGAGTCGTGACAATGCCTAGGAGAAAATGCAAGAATCCGGAGTGGACTCAGCCTCGAGCGAGACTCTTGACTTTCGAAGTTCAAACACAATGGACTCGTTGCCGGCGAAGATCAAGCATCGAAATATCGCGGTGATAATTATTACCACCACGAGAACAATCGCCGGGCGTTGTGCGCGATGACGTCTCACTCGATCCGAAATAACAATTTCGGCGACACGTCGAAGCCCGTCGGCGAAAGCCGGACGAAATTGCGTGAGTTAAATCCGGAGGCCAAACAGCGAGTGCACGATTCGGCAAAGATATAATTCCCATCGCTCGAGGAGGAGCTTCGAGTCGTCTCGTTTCGTCTCGTCTCGTCAAATAATATTTGTCTAGCTGTTAGAGCGCGGTTCTTTTGTCGCCCTAAACTCTTCTCCACCCCCTCAAATATCACGGTTATGACCGAACCGGGTGACATGATTGTCATGTTTTGTCAACTCCTTTGTGCCCCACAAAAGGGTGCTCCGCAGGATTCAGCAAGGACTCGGCCAGGCCAGTCACGGACGGAGCATCAGCGCACAACAAACGGTGTCCGCATTTGTGGTCCGGAGGTGCCTGAGCCGAGAGAAGTTTCAACCGGATGTTTGATCTTTGCCCAAAGATTCGATGCGTCAGAAACTGCGAACATCTAATAAAGCTGAGGCACAGCGTTTTCGTGCTGCACCGTTATCCGGATTTTCCGACGATTCATCCGACCGGACGGAAGGTGCACAACGATTTCCCTGGCCGAAAATTTCGCGATTGCAACGGAGGGCCGAGAGTTGCAGTCGGTGATTAAACCAATTTTACAGACCGTTTAATCGCACGGTCAACTTGCCGCGAACAAAGAGCGCGCGGAGTACCAAAATTGCACGGGGGCCGAAAGACGCGAGTTATACCAAAGTGCAGCAAATCGAGAGACGGAAAAATTGACAGCGGTTAATCGAAGCTGCAGGCCTTTGTGGAAAAAAAGAGGAAATATTCAAGTCCTTCGTAATTCGACGAACGTGATCGAACAGAAGAGAAAACTTTTCAAAAGAGACGGAAATAAGGAGCGATGATTTGCAGTCCCGATTTCGTCCGCGGCCACGCATCGCCCACGTCATTTGCCATTGGGTACCAAAGAATCATGCGAATCATCGTTACTTCCCTGTATCATACCAGGCAAAGGCTAGGATATTATATTCACCGCAATTTGGCAATTATATGCGACGACGCGACGTGTCGTGAGACCGAGTTGGCTGCAGGCTGTGACCGTGATAAATGCGCCGCGGTGGCGGTCGAGAATTTATTACCGCACCCCTGCCTGCGCCGAGCGTAATCCGCTGGCCCAACGGGCGATACGCAGCGTTATGCATTTGTGGTATCGGCGAGCCAATCGCTTCCCTGGACCGCCAATAAAAATAAGAAAAACCGAGGCGCACCGCCATCTTTTACGACCGCATATGCAGCCCGGCGATCATTTATTTTCCCGTATGGGGTAAAAGACCCGTGACGAACCGACGCAAATGTTGTAACGCCCTGACAACGGAGTCCATTTTCGAATTACGCGGTCGCACATTTTGCAAAGAGTTTCTAGTCCTTGCGATTTTCATACTCTAGGTTCCGGCACTGCGCGCCGCAGCAATCCCGTGCAACTTGTTACAAGTCTGAACAACGAACGCGTGATATTTCCCGTCCCCCGTTTCACGTCCTGAAGGATGTAATCGAGGCAGGGACCCCCCCCCTTTGCCGAGAACAGCTCGCAGTCCTCGCGCCTGTCTTCGCGCGTGCCGAACACGAGCGCTAACTTTTTTCAACGTGTTCTGTTCCACACCGATTCTCAGAAATCCCACCACCCTCCTTAAGGCCGCGGAGTCTTCATCCCCTCAACCTCACCACGCGCTACCCTGTTAGTATCGCCTTTATCGCCTGCTTTTTTTTTTCATCCTTCTCTTTCCTCTACAGCCGGCAAACTCGAGATTGTACAAACCGCCCGACAGGTTTTCGGCGGCCCAGCCTGCGTCCCAGGTAACCGATTTCAGCCCTTGAAGATAAGAAATATACCCGATGCAGCTGATCATGCACGTGTCGCTTTTAGGGGAACCGTTTGTGGGACGGTGATATCTACGTAATCACGTTACAAAATTCTTACGATCTACCCTCGGTACAACGATTATAATTTTACTCACTGATTTCATTCAACAAATCAGCGGTGTTCGGTATTGTGAAGCAGAGGAATTGAAATTAAAATTATTTCTTACCTTGTCACGTACCGTGTGGTTGCAGCTCGTAGTTGCCTCCCAATTGGATATCCAGAACATCGTTTTGCACTGTAACAGACCGCACACACTGATTATATATCACTTGGCACCCGACATTGGAAACACTGCAATGATAACTTGATTGAAACGATCTAAAGGTAAACATCGGGTCGGACGCGAGTTTGAGGCTACGCGTAGGTACGGTAACAACTTTATCATCATTTCGACACCGTTGCAAAGTTAACTTGAAACGAATATACGTATCTACTACCACTTACAACCCCCTGCTATACTCTATTCTTACTACCTTGTATTGCAAACGTAATTGCGATTAATAAAGAATTATTATTATTATTATTATTATTATTATTATTATTATTATTATTATCAAGCATCGATTTCGAAAAATTTTAGCCACGCTTTCAACCCCGTTATTAGTTATCCACTCCATTCACACACCTTCACCGTGAACTCCTTGCCGCTACGATAGCTCGACGTGCACTGAAAGGGTTTACCGATTCGTCCGGTCTATTTCAATGGATTGTAAACGTACGCGCTGTGTACAAACGGCCGAAGTATACACGACGCGCTAGAGGACGAACAACAACATCTGAAACAAGTGAGTATCTACTGTAAGATGGTTTTATTTCGGGTAGGTATTGAATTTCAGATCACCTCGCGTATTTGTGTGTAGCTACTTTTGATATTGAAATTTTAACTCAGGTCAGATGAAATGAATATTCTGTTCAAAATTGAAATTAAACTGAAAAAAATTTCTGCGTGACTTTTGAGTAGTATAGAAAAATATGCATATCCGTAAAAATGGTTTAAAAAATTTGTTGATTTTATTATGCGAGTTTAAGAAAAAACAACGCGCCAATTTAAGATGGGATTAATTTGCTTGAGTATGTTTACGCCTCGCTGTAGAGTGTAGATACATCCTCGAGACAAATGTAGAATACTTCCTAAAGCATCCGGACGATCCTGCCGAAGATCCTAAATCGATGGGTGTAGCGAGATCGGGGCTATGCGGAGAATCCCGTAAGCCTAACCCATAAACACGCGCGTGGCGCGTTCCTCGCGGCCTCTGGGCGAAAAGTTTTGGGGCTTGGAGGCGGGATTCGGGTTTAATACACGGGGCGCATTCGGCGCTGGGCGATTACGGTGTCGGCCGATTTAGGCTCTCGTTCCTTATGAATGAGTAACCCAACACCGGTTCCGGGTAGCTCTGCTTATGCCAGTAGAAGACAATAACACCCGCACCCGTTATGCCTGCGTGCGCGTGACACACGCACCGCGTAACGGAGAAGAGTGTACAAAGAGAAGGAGGGAGGAAAGTGGCGCCGTTCGCTGCAGGGGCAGATGCTTCGGGATACGGCGAGCGTTTGGAAAAAGAATAGTGAAAATAAAAGGGAAAATGGATAAAAGAGGAAAAAGAGACCGCGCGTGCCCGACGGCAAACAACTAAAAATACACCCCCGCCCCAGAAGGACCGCGGCTCACACGCCACGCCCGCTATAAAGTCCGCAAGCCAGTCGGTCTTTCCCGTAGGATACACGTAGGATCACGTCATACCTACGTGTATATACTACGTGTATAACTCTACACCGCAAGGGATGCAGACGCACCCGTCGCGCCGCCCCCTCGATCTCATCCCCGTCACTCGGACCCCCTGTAAATGAGCGTCCGCTAATTTACGTAATTAGTGCCTACCTGGCCGGGTTATACGTACAACGTATGCGTAGGTATACCTGTTTGCTCGGCAGCTGTTGATTAGGAAAAACCTCCGAGCATGCCCGGCAGCGGTACAACACCCTTAGAAAACGAAAGTGAAAATCAAAACGTACAGGAGGTGATTTTGTGCGCATGTGTGCGACTGTTCGGGTGTTTTAAGGAAACGGTCTTGCAGGACTTATCTGGTTTCTTTACTTTTTTTCTCTTTGAAATCTAGGTGCCACGGTGGTTTTTCAGCGGCACGTTTGTCGCCTTTAATTAAAACTAATTACTCGTCGCGTCCCACCGCGTTGCTAGTCGGAGGGCGGAATTCGCCCTCTATTATAAGACACGAGGCTACACGGTCCTCCGCATCTACGTGACACATTGTTCATCCCCCCCGGTGCAGCAAGCAGAAGATCCACGTGGCATCAATCCTCGGCAGAAGCTCGCGCGCCAAGAACAGTTTACATATTTTTAACCGCTTTTTTTGTCATCGGTTTTGTTCCCCGTTTCAGGCAGGAGGATTTCCATATACGCTTATAGAGCAGCTTCGCCCCGTCTGTTGGCGTCGCGCGATTCCCCCAAAAAGTGGATATTTTCGTCGGCAAAAAACTGAGATTCGTTACAGAGAGAGGATAGAGTAGCTGACTGCAGCCGAGCCGTGTGCATGCAGGGGTCGCCGATGGCGCGCGCCGCTCTCGTGCAGCTAGATGGAAAACCGCGCGACGCGTAGCGCAGAATAACCTCGAAGCACACACGCGTCGAGGACTCGGGGAGGATGCGCGGGGAGAGAGACGTACGAGTGTGAAAAAAACTAAATGAAAAAAGACGAACCCCGAACAAACGCATCTGCGTGTATACCTATAATACGCGTGCTTTTCGGAGGTAGGAAAAGGAACGTGAAGGAAAAAACTGTCGACGTTCGATCGAAGAGTCAAAAATCCGTTCGCCGCGTTTCGATGATTGCCGAGAAGAGGGTAAAAAGATGTAACAAGAAGAAGAATGAAAAAAGGAAATATACGTGATTCACGCCGCAACGCTGCAATCTCAAGACGGTAATCCACTGCACTCACGTACATTCGGTGAGAAGTAGATGTACGCGTCTTTCAGCCGGGATCGGGAATGCCGAAAATAATCCAGTGATCCCACTAAAATACCCTAGACACACGTCGTTAACAGGGCGGTCCGCACTTGATCCGCGGGCCCCATTGTCGTAAGGCGTCGCCCGCGATTATTCCGATAGCCAATCAACCATCCGAATACTCGGTTAGAGGGAGTTTATGCCCCATAAAATGGGAATCGCTGCAGCCGGACCCGTTTAATCTGCCCTTGCCGCCCTGATATCGCCTCGTCGGCGTTCGCCGGCTGCGCGAACCTCCTTCGAAACCGTTGATTATTCATTCGAATCGAACTCCCTTTGGGGAAAATTAAGCGGGGAATTCGCCAGAGTCGCGGGGTCGGGGTTTGAGACGCTTCGGAGGCTCAACTCCCAGCAGCGTCTCGTTACATCATTGCTTTCATATTTTTCAGTACGACGGAAGAGAAGTCTTCAATTTTTCAAACCATATTTGTAACTCTGAAACATTTTTGCAGAAGAGTTGAAATTTTGTATGATTAAAAATCCACGTTTGTTTTATGCGATTCTCTTAGTGGTCAATAGTGCAAGCAATCGTAAGTTTCACGCTTTCACCTCAACCCAAAGAATTTATAGTTGGATACGATACGATAACAATTATTATTTCTCGGGGTGTCAAAATCGACACACCAGGGGAAGAATTCCGAATTGATGTACGATTCCGCGAAAGCTGTGTGACATTGCAAATTAGAAGACCAGTTTCCAAGATGTGTCCAAATTTCGCGTCACATACCGCGTAGGTTCGGAATGGCCGTCGTCCGATCTTCGAAGGTGGACAAAGGGATCGAATCGGCCATTGATTGCGTACAATGAGTGACGTCGGGGGGCGGGGGGGGCCCTAGGGTGTAATAATGGGACCAGTGGTGACCCTGGGCGAGCCGGTCACCGCCCTGCGTTCCAAAGGGTCGCAAGGGCGCCTCTCGGACGGGAGGAAAAGAGAGAAGGGCGTTCGTCCGATTGCACAACGACGTGCAACCGTCCAGCGGCAGCTGGCCAACCCTTGACCTCCGCAGGACACACGAGGCTGAATTTTGGGGGGAGTTTCATTGCTCGGCAAAGCTCCGCATGCCCCGAATGGACAAAAGGTGTTGTCGGAGGTCCGTTACGCGCGGAAACGACGAGTGACCGACCCGCCGAATCTCCTCGCCCCGTTTCCTGTACATCGACGAAGGGAAGGAGAGAGGATCGATCAAGATCTCGTTCCTCGAGATATAATATTTACCCCATCGTCAGTTAGGATCGGGCCAAATCTGGTAGAATCCATCGTGATCTGACCATCCGAGAAATCTTATACGCCGCGTGATCGTTTTTTTTTTTTTTTTTTCTATACGTATACGAGAGTTGTTTGCTTCTTGGGATGCATGCATTGTGTGTATGTTTTGTAAAAAGTTGAGGAACGAAAGAGAGAGAAAAAAAAAACGAATCCTTAAATCCGCTTAGAAGAATGCGCCACAGCTGATTTCCGTTAGGTACTGTAGTCGTTACTCTACGAAGGAACACCGTCATCTTGATCTTGATTAATCACGCCTTGTCTGTCTGAAGTAAATCTCAAATTCATAGGAATCATTCTATTTATTCATTCGAGAAAACCGCTCTTCTTTAATTCACCGGCGAATCGACACCGACGTGTAGCAGAAAATGAGCTTGAAACCACGCAGGAAACGAAAACGCACTGCAAAAAACGTTGGAATATTTTGAAAAGCGACGCCGTCTACTCCTGTATTCAAAACAGGCGCGTGCAGTTCCTGTCCGGGACGGTGATGGAAGATTCATTAGGCAATAGGTTCGCACCTTTTGAAAGATCCTCGTACCTCCAACGACGGTATGCGCGGCAGGACGCGTGAGCGGGAGGCAAAAAGTTGGAGAATTTATGTCCCGGCGTTGAAGATCAGGCAGTTTAGATTTTTGGACGGCAGGAAGTTGGCTTACGAGTCTCGGAGGCGCATTCTCGTCGCAAAATATATCGGCCCTGCAGGTCCGCCGACGGAGTGCGGCGTTCGCGATCACGGCTCTTACGGCCCTCTCGGATATCCATCGATCCTCCCGCCCCCGCATCTCGTTTGCGCCCCTGCCGCCCCCGGAGGAAACAGGAAGAGGACGAAAATGCGGAGGGAATATTAAATTGACAAAGTTCCCCGCCCTCCCCACCCGGCAATTAGGAATTCAAATTCTTTGTAAATAAGTAAAGATTTCACGAGGACACGACAACGAGTCGAACTTCAACTTTACCGCCGCAGCTCGGCACGCTTCGGTAATTGCCGGAGTGTTAAAATTGAATAAACGAGGTCCTTGATTATTTTAACACCGGCATCAACTCGAACCGAACTCGAACGGATCCTCGAGGCTGTTAATTGGTATCTACTCCCGTGCTTATTTCGTATAATCGGACACCCTCTGCGCAGGCGTCGTAAATTAGAAACTCGAGGGCGAAACGGGAAACAAAAAGAAGTAGAAGAGGGGAAAAAAATGTTAAACCGGTTGATGCCGAGAATATTTCCTTGCCGAGGGAAACCCTTTCCTTCTTATAAACGGAGCGTGAGCACGTCACGTGAAGAGAGAGAGAGAGAGAGAGAGAGAGAGAGAGAGAGAGAGAGAAGTTGTAGAAAAACTTCCGAAAGACGCGTGAAAGCAGAACAAAACGATAAACAAATAAAAATGATTAATCGCGGGTCGGAAAAAAGGACCTTTTTCACGTGGCACGCAGCTGGCGCCATTTTGTAATTGACACCGCCATATTTCTTCCCTCTTTACGGGCGCAACCCTATAGCCATATACCCCTTTGATTCACCCTTTACTCACCGCCGAAAGAGGGTTAATTCCTGCTCGCTCCTGTCACAACAAACCCATTCGCGCGTCAATCCCCGCGAGCAAACTTTCATTGGCCCGCGTGTCTCGAGAATGCTCGAACCGATTTGACGAAGGGTTAAGAACAACGATAACAGGAGCTAATTGGACCTCGAGGGGACGCGACAATAAAATTTCACCCCTGTTTATTCCAAGGAGTATTGTCGGTTCGCCGCGGGTGTAAGATAGGCACAGTTTTGAAATGAAAATATTTACCCTGCAACTCCGGTGCGCGGAGCGAAGATGGGGTTGAAATTGGTTGAGAAAAGGAACGCCCGCTGCATAGATACGTATAAATAACGAGTAGAGTCGGCGGGCAATCAGCGTTCCTCGAGCGTCCGGGTGAAGAAAAAAATATTTACACAAAGGGGGATGATGGAATCGGCGGTGAATGCGATGTACAAATTTGACCGGCGCGCCGACGCGCGTGTTCTTTGATAGTCGGGGGTAACGAATTCGAACCATCGACCGAGAAATCAAGATATTAACACCCGAGTGACCGTCAAGAAAGCTCGGAAAAGGTGCTCGCAGGTTCATCAAGGTGCGCAGCCCGGTGTCTCGCTTCTCGAAACTCACACATGCGTGCTCAAGAGTCCTTCGAAGGATACTTACGGTTACTGTCGGATGCTCGACTAATTCCAAAATATTAATACCCACCCCGACGGCGCGCGCCACGCCGCCTCGTGTCATCCGGATAAGCAGTGAGAAAAAGAAAAGTAGACGCATACAAGGTGGAGGAGAAAAAATCGAGCAGAGAAATAAAGGGTGCTGCGGTGCGAGTGGGAAGGCCTCTACGCGTACCGGCGTATAACGGAAAACTGGGACCGCTGGATGAAATCAAGACTGAACGTTGGGGAAAAAAAGAAGGCGAGGATAAGATCTCGGATCGTCTTACCACCCCTCGGATCAACCTCGGAACACCCTTCCATTAGGATTAAAGAAAACCGCCACGTGGCCCTGATCAAAATATCATCCTCCGGCTTTCGAACCTGCTCGATTTCTTCGGGATTATCAACTTCTGTCCCGACTAATAGCCTCTGCCGCTTATTTTTAGATAATAAATTTACATTTCACCTTGCACGACGGAAAGGTAAAAATTTTCAATGGACTTGCACGCATGAATTAATTGCTGCTCAGGTTTCACCTTGCGCTTGTGCATTCGTTTTGACCTGGTTATATACGTCCCAGTTTCTCTTAACCAAAAAATTTTGGAATTCAAATAATCCGAGCGTAAGAATATCCCGTTTCCCAACAACTCAATTCCAACGACCGGAGGGTAGAGGGTAGGTGCAGCTATGCACATAATGCAACCCTATCCCTGGCTCTTGGGCCTTGATGACACACGTATCCAGGGTTTGCCCACCCCTTTGTGCTTAGCGCGCGAGGTGAACCTGCAAACGGATCTCGCAGGTACGCCACGCGACCTGCCGCAAGAGAGGGTTTCTCCCGTCGCCTCACCCCGGGTGAAAGAATGCGCAGGGAAACATCTCATCTCGGGCTGTTTCAGGGCGTAATCTATTACGCGACGTATTAATTCATCTCCTATATAGGAGCGATCCAGGTAGCGACTGCGGTTATTTCGGATGAACAAAAAAGAGAGGGGAAGAACGAGGCGAGGAGAGGTGTGTGGAGGACGGAAAGACACAGGAGCACGCCACGCACGCGCTCAGGTAGAATCGGGAAGGGTTCGAAGAGCTGGTAATAAAGGGGGGAAAAAACTAAGGTTAAAAAAAAAATGGAGAGAAGAATAAAATAATAAATAGAGAGGATCGTGCCGACGAGAGAACTAAAAGGCTGTGTAACCTGTTATTTCTGTTACCCCGTATCGGATGCTCGAACCTTTCGATTCCATGTATTTATCCATGTAAGTGCCTGCGAGACACGCGGTCGATGTGCAAAGAAAAAAAAAATAAAAGAAAATAAAAAACGAATATCAATTCAACTCGTTTCTCTGCATGCGTTGCGAAAACGTGAGGAAATTTATCGTCGAGGGTTGTACACGTAAATCAAATAAGGTAGCATATCTGCCGAGTAATAATTTTTGAATCAGGTGTTTTGTCTGTTGAAAAGAAAATAGGAATAATTTTGTGCAAATTGTAGTTACACTGGAAAAAAACACTCTGAATTTGTTTGAAATAAAAATATTTGTTTGGAATATGAATTGACTCAATAATTTACTTGCCACTTTTTTTCACCTTACTACTTTTTTCCAAGTAAAAAGTGGGAAAAATTTAATACAACTTTGTTCCAACCAAATTATTAAACCTACATTTTCATCTCAAACGAGTTGTTTTTCCGATTGGTTTGTATCGTATGTATAATAATACCAATAATTTTCACGCCCTTCGACACGTTTTTCATTACTCAGCCGCCTGCTGTTTCACCGGTCCTTGGAATCGGAAAATGAGCAATTATACGTACGATGCGTTGTTCGGTGCATCATGGGATAAAACATGCAAATACCGTGCGTACAACACTTCAATGCCGACCTGAGGACGAGCGGTGTAATTGAGGGTCTCGAGGTACGAAGGGAGTATTTCCTAAGGTTCGTAAGCACCCTGGATGTGAAAAGGTCGCGCACCGTACAACAGACCGCAACAGTAATGCATCGAATTATCATTTAATGGGTATAAAATGAGAGGACCGACCCTCCATTCACCCCTTTAACACCGACATTTGGTGGCGGTGGATGGTATGGTTAATGCGGAAAAGGGTGTCACGGGGTGGAAAAACTCCCACGAACTACGCTCGTCGCAGGTCAGGTTCACCTGTGAAAAGGGTCGCGCGGAGCAACCCTTCTGTTGCGTTAACCCTGTCCCGCACCTGTCACCGATGCACTATTTACCCGGACGCATGTGCACGCACGTGAGATACATATGTACACGTGTATATGTACACAGAGACCTTGGGTGAACCTTGCGGGACTCCTGCGCATGGCCGCACACCGCAGGAGATAGAAAGAGAGGGTTGAACCGGGCCCGAATTCTATCTATTTGCCGAACCCTTTTTGTGGGCCCCGCACCACGGACCCAGGTATAATATGCGTCGGACCGATACCTGGCAAACAACCCTTTCATAGCCCACATTGTGTCACTAAACGCCGTCCCCCTCCTCCCGCTTTCGACAAAAAAAGATATAATCGTAACGGAGGTGATGGAAAAAAGAGGAAAGTAAAGGGCCGAGAAACAGGTTGCGGGCAAAACCCTTTCGGCTAGTTTTTTCATCCCTTTTTTTGGTACAGTTAAACCGCGCCGACCGCCGAACGCAATTTCCCGCGAAATTCCAACAGCTGAAAGGGTGCCGAGAGGATAGAATATAGATGCCGTTAATTCCGTTGATCTCGGATTAATTGATCGAGAGGAAAGAAATGGAGTAACCGTGAATCGATCGGTGATTTTCTAAAACGTTGCCGGTGTGGTACTTTGACGTCGAAGTTCGTTGTGCCGCGTCGTGGGGGGTGAGGGATTAATGGGGTTGACGTGAAATAAGCTAGACAACAGACGTTTGAAATTCGGTAAAAGCGAGCATATAATGAGGGTGTTACCGCACCGGGTTGATTTCTTTGACGATGAAGCGGAAGTAGGTGGCGCCCCTTGCGTCGGGGATGAAAGGCGGCCGTATCGGGTCCGCAACTCCGAGTCGTTCAAGGTGGATCGCGTTGGCTTTGGAATTAGCCAAGTCGACGATTACCACGGGGTAATAAGAGGCCGCTCGCTTCTCGCCTTTGGGTCTCTCGGTCAAACTGTAGAAAGGACGAAGGAAGGAAGAAACGAACGAAGCCCCGAGTCTGTCGAGCGGCTGCCGCCTGCGGAGCCGGGAGTTTCAGCCCCTTGGATCGAGAGAGAGAGAGAGAGAGAGAGAGAGAAAGAGAGAAGAGAGAGGAAACTGAGGGGAGAAGCGGTGCGCCGAAAGAAACGGTTCTCGGAACGCATTTTTCAAGAATCCGACTGCAATCACGGTGGTCCCGAAATTGATCCGGCAACAAGCCTTTATTCCGCACCAATGACTTGATTGAAAACAAACCCGGGTAGCGGGGGTTGTTGGCTCAGGAATCGAGGTTGATTCGACCACGGAAGTGGCTGATCAATGAGTAAGGTGATCGAGTGCCAATTGACGAGCGCCCCGAGAGCGAGGCCGGGCCGGAACAAGGAGGGTCGAAGCACCGAGGCTTGATATTTCGCCTCGCAATTACCGCGACATTTTCGAAATCATCCCCGGGGCCTCGAGACTTGGCATTTTCGCCGCGCGGATAATTAGCGACAAAGGTTGCACGCGGACCTGCCGCATCGACGATACCTCTACATTCGAGGGAGCGGAAGGAACGCGTGTGGGTGCATCGTCTGTATTAATACGGGAGAATCAAGCCGCAGAGCGCAAGTTGCGGGCACCGCGATAACATTTCGAGCGGTTGGGAGCCGTGGGCCAACGTTTTCTGCCCCGTCACGGGTCGCCGAGATCAAACCTTAGAAGCGTAGAAAAGCTCTTCCCCCGTTACACCAACTCTCGGCTTAATCTTGTTTCCGAAGCTTTCCAAGTCCGAAGTCCTACGGAATCCTGCGACCTGCCTTTGCCTGCATGGTTTGGAGCGGTCGCCATTTTGCGTCACACAGTCGTACCCGGATTGATTCCGAGACCCCGATAATAAGGCGACGCCGATTCTAACGCTGCTCGCGGATAATTTTTCCGCGTCCAACCTCAGGAGAGAGACGAAAGCTTCTAGCCAACGGAGAATGACTGGTCGGTACGGTTTCGGTTTAACACACTACCGTTCGGCGATAATTAATCTTACGTTTCTCGGAATAGCGATAGCCGCTAGAACGCTGGCGTAAAATTAGCCAACACCACGATGGACCGACCGGGGTGAAAGGATGGAGTGACGTGGCAAGAACAGTGCAGCAAAAGAAGATCAGAAGTATCGCGGCTGGACGCCGGTTTCACGCATAATTTTCCCGTCCCTCCTTTGTTAAAACCAAGTTGTTTCTTTTTGTTTTCCTTTTGTTTTTTTGTTTTTTTCTTTCTTTCTTTTTTCTTCTCCTCAACTACGCGCGGAGTCATTCGACCGCGACCTGAAACACCGGCTCGATTTGCCTGCAGCGAGTTTCGGCTGCGAGGATAGGAGGCGAGAGGTGTCGTATCTACGGATCCGGAAGTCCCAGATCCCAGTGCAAGCCCGTCGCGAGGAAGAAATATAAAAACGAAAGTTCGCGGAGCTATCAAGCGACGGGTCAAACCGCGGGGGTGGAGGAGGGAATCCGGGGAATAATGCACCGCTGAGATACGGTCTTGATCCAGTGAGGAAGGGAATTCGGAAAGAGGGAGTATCACCTTATACATATATACCCTATCCGGCGACAAACTTTTATCACGGAAAAGTTTGTCCCTCTCGCGTTTTTCCTACTTTCTTTCTTTCTTTCTTTCTTTCTTTCTTTCTTTATTCCCTCTGTTTTTGGTCCCACGTTCTATCTTTGAACTTTCTCTCGACCAGCTCTCCACGTGGGGCGAGAGATCAGATGCGAGGGACCGCGCGGAGAGCCGAGAGTTTCGGTATAAACATATCAAATATTCCATGAATTTCGAGGTGCGTCAAACTCCGAGTAGGTAATTCTTCTCCCTTCCGAGTCACTTGCGGACCTGTTCCACACCTTGTTTCCGGGGGAAAACGTATCTTCGTCCCTTCAAAATATACACCTCGCCTCTTCCCCACACCTCACGCCGCAACGCCTACGTTTTCGTCAAAATACCACGCGATGACGAAAGAGGTCCGATTGATCAACTCTCTCAGCTCGGCTCAAACCTCTCACGTTATATACCTTCGAGATTTCGCGTCACCGAATTCGCTGAAAGTTCATCCGCGAATTGAGGCTCCCTCAAGCGTAGGTGTCGCGATATTTTCTCACCGCGAACTCTCACCCTGCACCCGGCATTACGATACATACTTCACCTCTTGGCTCAATCCTCGAAATGTCGACAGTCTTTGATCGTTATCAATATATTACATCGTCAGAAGGAAACCCAATTCAGAATCGAATTCATACGTATCGGCATACGAGTAAGTACTCTTTCTAACCGGAGCATGGCAGTCGCTTTCTTGGCGTGAGATTTCTAACTAAGCCGTTAAAAATTCCGTTTCTATCAACTACGCCTACTGAGCTTACTCTCGGTACGCGATATCCGAAAACGTCACGCGGACGCCATGAGAACCGAGGACCAACGAGCACGCCACCATAATTTCCGAAAATGAGAAAAAGCCCCTCGCGTTGTATCTCGGCCGGTCCCCCGCGCATTCGACTCGACTAACCCCTCGGACACGGAACCCCCGGAGCCTCGCGCATCCCCTTCGCGTGGGCGAGAGTCACCCCCGAGTCTGCGAGGACCGAGGAACGAGCTAACCCTGCACGGTTCAACCCCGTCGCCGGTCGCATGTTATATATGTGTATACATATTACATGTATAGGTGCGTGTATCGCGCGGTGTGTGCGAACTGCAACTGACCAATAAGTCCACGCCATTCTTGAACCCCTCTCGTTGTTCCGGGGATCGATAAATATACGCGTCGTATACCGCGGTTATAACCGAGCAGCTTGGACAGTCGATCTGCAGTTCTCGCCATATTGTCTTCCCGCCTCATTTTCCGTGATTCGCGAAACGCGAGGGATAAAGGGAACCGAAATTAGGAGGCATTTTTTAATTATCGCCGGTATCGCGAATTCTTTCCGTCTTTGGGCAAAGCGATGGCCCGTTCTCGGCGAGAGCTGTAGGGTCGAGTAGCGAGCCTTTTGCCTCCTCGACCTTATATTATATATATGTATATGTATACGTATAGGTACAATACGCGAGGCGGAGGCGGATGGGTGGGCAGTTTGGCGTACCTGCCGTACCAAAGAAAGAGAAAAAGTTTTTAATTTAAATTTCTCGCGTTCCTCCGCAGCTCTGCCGGGGAGCGGAGAAGGAAGGGGAAGAGAAAGAGAGAGAGAGAGAGAGAGTCAGGTGGGACGGAGCGGGGCGGGGGTGCGAGTGGCGTCATAGGTCGAGTTGGTGCGCCCGAAGATAAACCGCCTCCAGGTAATTAATATCGAGGCCGTAAAAGGAAATAATGGCTACCGAGCATAAAAAAGAAAAGCACTTCGGAAAAGGGAACTCGGCTGGAAGCCCAAAGGCTGAAGAGAGAATAAAAAGGAGGAGAATGAGTAAAGAACACCGAGCCAAAAAGGAGGAAGGTAAGAAAAAAATGTGAAAAAAAGATGGTAGGTAGGGAAAAAAAAATCGGAGCAGAGTCGGAGGGTAGGAGGAGGAGGAGGAAAAATCTCTCCTTAATCAAAGGGCAACTCGCGGCTCGAATCGGGGATTTTAAACAGGCGACCTCCGCGCCAATTATCTTCCCAAGATATATTGACCCCCCCCCCCCCCCCCCCTCCCCAACCTTCCGCCCCCGCATCCGCCCCTCGACGCGTCCGCAACACCGCCGAGCACCTCCGCGCTCCGATTAATCCCAAGATGTCCGCTCCTTGCGCCTTGTCTTATAGCTAGCCGAGGACAATGCCGGGCGAGATTTTCGTTACAAAGGGAGCTCGTGACAAAGGGTGCCAACAAAGGGCAGATAACGGCCCGTACAAAAACAGTGGAGGAAAGGAACCGGCAAAGGTCTTCCTCTTCCGTAGTCCTGCACCCTCCCTGCATCCCCCCTCTATGACTATACGGCGGGATATCTTAGCCTGCAGGACCTTACCGACTCGCTTATATTCCTATTCCGCGGATCAAGAATAATCCACAGGCGTTCATTTTTCATCCAACGTAGATCGTTGATCTTCCCCTATTTCGTAGATTTCGACTGTCGTCGCTATCCTTGCGTCAACGATTCAATTCCAATGAGTCTTCGCGATGCGAAGGTAATACGATACGTGGTGTGTAGTGTTGTAGGCACGTCGTATTCTTCTTTGTAACATTCGATATCTATACGAAAATCCTTTCACTTTGAAAACACATCTATTCCTTCAAATTTACAATGAACAGAGTGAATATTATTCCAAATGAAATGATTGGCGAAACAGGCGGTATTGGAAGAAATAAGCTCGAATACATACGGCATTTTTCGAGAAGGAAAAAAAGATGAGGAAGAAAAATAAGCACCGATGCATGGTTATATTACAAATAATGGAAATGAAATTGAAAGCAATTAATGACAATGAGAAAAAAACGTTATCCTCGAGGTATAATCTGCAAGTATAATTCAATAAAGATGATTTGCATTCGTAATGTCAGCTGCGAAAACCGCGACGCGACGCGACGTGCGATACCGGCACAGCAAGCCCTACGATATCGATTCGGTTAATCAAGCGTCGCTCCACACTTTCGTTCCTTCTTTCCCTCTCCCTCTCTCTCTCTCCCGCTCCCTTTGAGCTTTCCTCGTCTCCCCGCTCTCTCCAATTTCTCCTCGCCGCTCTCACTCTCGCAAATGCCGGAGTAAGGCTGCAGGCGGCGTAATGAAAACATGAATACTTGATGCTGGCCCCCGTAATTATATCTTCGCCCTGGGGTTAGACGGGGCGAGTTTTCGGTGGGAGTAGAACGAACGGAGCGCCGCCGCGCCGGCAAGGCTGGGAGATTGGCGGGGGTTGGGTGGGATCCGAGCCCGACCTAAGAAGCAAAGGGGGATGGCGGGGGGTGCCATTTCTCTCCCTAAATAATTAATTCCGGCAGCGCCGCCGGCTTAAGCGCGAAAGAAGACGGGCGAGTCTTCGAGGCGAATCCCGGGGGTCGCGAGGGTGAAAAACGGGGCGGCTATCAGGGCGACGATGACGCAGCGACGACCTCTAGTTGCGACCGAGGTGGAACGGCTAGTGCACGCACACCCATAGAAATTGCCCGAGAATCGAGTGGGGTAGGGTATCGCTCTCCGCCAGAGCCTCTTGATGCCGAAACAATCTGGTCGATGCGGTTGACGGCCGATTGATCGGATCGTCGATCGTGAATTTTTGACGAGCAAAGGAGGGCTTGAAGGGTTGATCGGAAGTTGCGACTTCGGGAGGAGAGCAACGAGTCTTCCGTCCTTGTGCCTGTGCGGGAGTTGCCGGAAAACTGTGTTTGCCAAGTTTCGTCGCCGTCGTAGGAGTGATAAGAATGAGAGGGGGAGGGGAATCGGGCGTGTGTATGATGTGTATATAGGTGCAGCAGCTAGGCGTACGTAAGAACGAGGCGCCGAGAATGGAGAGTGGAGAATTAATGGTCGGGGCATTAGGGTGTAATTTTATGGGGATTATTTTAAAGGCCTTCTTGAATCCAGTGGCTCCGCTGCGATTATTTAGGCGTCATTAATCATGACCGCCGTATTAAACTTTGCCCGGTAAGACTTGCAACTTTTAAACTACCGTTTAGCCGTTCGAATGAGAAATAATAGAAGAAAAAACATTTAAAAAAAAAGAAAAAAAAATGTAAAACACATTCCAGAAAAAATTCGAGGAAAAAAATCACAGGCGATTTAATCGCTGTGAAAATTTGCTCGCTCGACGCGATCGTCCCGAAGTAGCACCGCATCGTTAATTTCTAATCTACGATGATAGCCGCCATCTTGCCTCAGACGCAACCCTTTGCACGCAACACAGACGCAGGATCAAAGCGTTGCGAAGAGACAGCGCAGCTTTCAAAGGGTTGATGAATAGCCGGCGGGAAAGGGTGACAATGGGCACGCCCCCGTCGCCTAATGACCAATCACGGGCCGAGGGCCTGCCTCGAATTCCTAATTACGTAACGAAAGAGTTTCGGTGACAGGTGGGCGAGCACCGAACGCCGGGCGCCGGGCGGTTAAATCGGGCGGGGAACTCGCGACGCGGGGGGACGAAAGGGTTAAGTAAATCAGTATGCAGGGCCCTCGGCTTTCATTGGCCCTGCGCGCATACGCGGTGCGGCGCCGACGAGATTAGAACGAAACGGTGAAGGGTTAGGAGCGGGAAGCGAGGGAGGGGAACGGGGGAGAGAAAGGCGAGCGAGCGCCATCTTGCATAATTCAACCCTTTCATCTTCTCCTCTTTGCCCTTGAATCCATTAGCTCTTTTGCATATTGCGATCGTCGGACGAGTAACGGAGTTTTAAATTCACGGAGAGGAGACTTGAAAAGTAGGTAGGTACGCAAAAAGCGAGGAGGAGGAGGAGAGAAATGAAAAAATAACCCCTGCACGTCAACGACTATCGAACCTAATAAAGGACCCTTAAAATCACGGGGATTCCGAATGAGAATGAAAATGAAAAAAAAATGTATATCAAAGCCAGCACGAGCGTTGCATAAACACGATTAAGTTTAGTCGATGAAGCGTGCGCAGTCTGCATCTGCTCTTAAGAGTATAGGAGAAAAAAAAAGGAACGTAAATAAAAAAAGAAATTTCGAGTTTTGTACACATACGTATACGCACCGCATACCCGTACACCTTTTATGCGTACCTCGACCTATCGGCCGATATAAATTCGGCTCTAGGTTTTTCGAATTCATCGTGGAGGATAGGGAGGAATCGTGCACGCGTGGTCCCACACGAACAAGAAAAAAAATTCTTTTTATTGAAACGATTCTGCGCCGGACCTCGGACCGCGTGTTCTCGAAACCATTTTCACTTTTGTATAAAATTATATACATGTACACGTATACGTGTACCTATGTGTCATAACTGCATTTACAACGCGCGTATAACGTATAATACGGACGAAACGTGGCGGAGGATCTATTTTCGAGAAGGATAGATCGAAAGACGGAGAGAAAGAGAGAAGGAGAGAGAAAAAAGACGCGGGATGGTGCAAAGGTGGTATAGGGGAAAAACCACGCGGCTCTTTAAGTCCTCGTACCTAAGAGCGATATAATAGAATAGAGCCGGAAATAAATCAGGGTTGACAGTTTGAATCGTCGACATGTGTCGCGGCGGCGGAGGATTTTCACGAAGGAGCGCGTTAATTTGATAATAATCTGTTAATCTGCGGGCGGGATCTTTGCTTTATTGCGTAAATTTATTCCGATCTTAATAGCCGATGCGGGGACACGCGGCCGAGGAATTATAACGCAACGAAACGCGGCGCTTCGGGTAATATAACGTCCGCATCACGCGCACACGTGTTGCTGAGGCGCGTGGGTGATTCGGCCACAAAGCGAACCATTCTTGCCAGCCACCTGCCGAGGTGCGAACCGCGTCGCAAACATTCAACGTTTCTATCAAGGCTGGAACCTGGGCCGCATCGAGAACTCGGGAAATTTCTGTTTGATCTGCAGGGAACGGTAGCGAACGCGGCCGTACTTGGCCGGTTCAAACTCACGATAAAAATTAATAAAAGAAACGGGCGCAAAGCTGTGTTTGCGTCACCTGCACGAAACATTGTTTCCCTTGCCAAATTAAACCGACCTGCACCTGGATCCAGGCGCTTTTTCATTCCTCGAATTTGTGAGATAAGAAGTTTTACAGCCGTCGGAATTGAACTCGCGATGCTCGACTAGTTGTATACCAAATTCACACGCCTGTTCAACGGACCAAGTTCTTTTTTTCTTTTTTTAACTCTTTCCAATCTTCGACCGGTTATCCTAAAGCGATGGATATTTACTTGAAAATCGAGGGAACGCGATCCTCCAGAGAAAACCGTACAAGACTTCGGTGTCGAAATTTAATTTTCTCTTCGTTGCTTCTGAAATGGCGGCTTTTCTGTTCACCGATTATCAGGCTATTCCGAAAATGAAACGGTTGCGAACCGTGGGTGCAGATGGAAGAGAAACACGTTTTTAAGCACTCGTGAAAGTGTTTCTCTAATTTCCTCTTGCCGACTGTGCGTATGAGATAAGGAAGGGTAAGAAGTGGGCTAATTTTTGTCGTTCAAGAGCCACCGACAAGTACCATACGCGCTTCGAGACGATCCCGCTGCTTCTGGAGTGGCGGCGGTATTCCGGCCTTTGAAGAATTTTAGCGAGGGCCAAAAAATCTGGCTGCTGCGGTTCCAGGCGCGCCGGGCTGACCTTACGGAAGATTCAACGCGACACTTCGCAGACGCTTCGGGTTACGAAATCACGGCGGCACGTCGACTCGAGGGCGGGAACGACGAAGAGTCAAAGAACTTCCGAAGGAAGCCGCTTCGCGGCTTTCGAACCTCGGAAAGTTTCCTCGCGTGCAAAAGCGCCAGTTCCGCGTTTGCGGCGATTCTCCGCAAGCTTTGCAGCAGAATCAGCGCCAGCTACGTAATTTCCAGGGTGCAGTAAAACGGACGCGAGGTTCACCGCGCGATCGGTGAAGGAACGACAGATAAAAAATAAACAAGGAGGAAAACGACGAGTAAGAAAACAGGAAGGTGTAGAGGGGGAGGGTGGAGGAGGAGGAAGGAGCAAAAGAGCAGCCTGTTGCTGGCGCGGCAAGTGTGCTCGTGTGTGCTCGCGTGCCACCGAGAAGGAGGGCCAGATGAGGGACGGAAAGAGGAGAGATGTAAGCCCGGGAGGGAAGGAGGAGCGTCTAAAGCCCGTTGGCGCTCAGCCGTCTGTTATCGATGCCCCGTGTAGCCTGCGGAGCGAGCTGTGGTTCAACCTGAAATCCATGCCTATACCTACGCGAATCGTGTCTGGAGTTGGGAAGCTGAAGAGAATTAGAGGATGATCTACGAGTCAGGGAAAAGCGCGAATTCTTCGATTATTCATTTTTTTTTCCATTCCGTCAACGACCGAATGCCAATTTTTCAGAAAAATCATGAGTTCCAAGTTTTTACTCAATGTCAAGTCGATTGTTCGCCTACAGTTTCGACCGGTGTGATTTTCAAATTTTCAAAAATACCTGTCTTATATTTCGCAAGAATACATGTGTAATATAGAAAAAAACTTCTATATGAAATGAATTATATGGCAAAGTTTTTGTAAAAATGTGGAAAAGAAAAAATTGCGCTCTCTTACGCGTAACTAATGAGAGGAAGAAAAAAATCGTCGACGAGATTTTGTCTCCCTTAAATATTAGCTTCTTTCCGCAGAATTAGAATCTCCGGAAGTTAAATCACGCCGACTTGTCAACTAATCGCAGAACTTTGCAAAAAACAAGGAACACCTAGTAGGTTATTACGTATCACGTACCATACATTATGCCTGAGTATTTTCGTTAACAATACGTGCAGTCGTATTTATTATATTCGTTGATATCGCTGATTTTTGCCAATTGTTTCAAACAGGAAAAACGATTTTGCACGTCGTTCGGAGAATCGATAAAATCATTGACATCCCAGGCATCCCAAATTTTTTCCTCCGTACGACGATTGACCAAACAGCTTGTGTAATACACACCGCGGTGATCCCGATAGATTTTTGCAAATCCAGAGACATTTCTCGGAAGGGCTCCATAAGCACAACAACGAGGTATAGAAGGTGGAGGTAATTCTCTCGTCGACGAATGTCGTAGGTGGAGCGAGGTTCGTTCCTCCAAAGTGATTCGAGGGCTCGACGTAGGTGGGCGAGCAATTGAAGATCGTTCGCGCGTACGCTGGGAGTTATTTCTTCATCCCTGATGGTCGAAACGGCGCTGCCGATCCATTGTGGTTGCCACTTGGCTTTCCTCTCGAAGTTTACGCGGTTGGACACACCTGAAGAGTTTCGCCCGAGTCCCGGCATGAGCGATATACGCCCGCCCGAACGTTGGCGACTTTCATCGTTCGCCAGAACGAACCCGGAGATGACACGGCGCAGCTGTACAATTGGAAAATAATCCTCAGCCAGGGTTCATTTAACTCGGCAAATACACAACTCTTTAACATTGTCAACGGCTAAACGACTTTCAACTCTAACGGACACTGACAAATGGGCCGTCTCTTGGCCGTCGATTATCTGGCTGCAAATACCTGCAGCCCGTTCCTCCGCCCGAGCTTATTCATGCCGATCGGCGTGACAATAACACTCGGTGGTCCGAAAGTGCAGGAGATGGAACTCGGGCTGACTTTGTGAATTAGCTGCTTACCCGTATCATGTTTCGTACGGGATTGCAAGAGGCGTGCATCGGAGACGAAGAAGTAACGGGCGGCCGAAGATCGTGGGCGGGGTTCAAGTTCCAGATTTAAAAAGTTTACGAAGCGCCAAATTTACAATTTTTCGGTGGCGAAACTTACAGTGAACAAATCAAACTTTGAGGAAACATCAAAGTTTCGAATTGGCCGAAACCCGACCCTCAAAGTTCCGAAAGTGCAAGATTCCGGAAGGACAAAATGCCGAAAGGGCAAAACTCCGACGGGTCAAAGTTCCGAAAATGCCAAAATAAGAAAATTTAAATATCCTAAACATCGAAGTTCCGGATGATCGAAGATGTTCGGTTCCGTGAATTTCTGGCTTGACCGTTCTTTGTTTTGGATTTTCCACATTTTTACGTTCGAAATCCTGGTTTTTCTAATTTTCCATTTTACACCCACTCGTTGAGTAAACTACACTGTGCGAGTATGTTTTAATTGTCAGAATTTTACTCTATCGAGACTCGAATGTTCGGAATCTTGCATTTCGGAACTTTGAGCTGTCGTCGACTTTCCGACCATTCGGAACGTGGTTGATTCGTAAAAGTTTGATACCTTCGCTTCAAGTTCCGCCACCAAATTAAATTCGGAACAAAGTCTTCACGCCGCAGCCCGCTGCTCTGCACGTTCGTACGTGACGATCGATAAGAAACTGGTATTTCGAGGACAGCGCGACTAGTATTTTCTCCGCGATACGGAGTCTTGAGTGAAAACAACATTTCGGAACGTGAAAAGCAAAGCCGTGTAGACGCAACGTAAAATAACGGATAACGCAGAGCGTGAGCCCGAAATCACATCGGCGCAACGATTAACTTCCAGTAAACGATAATCGTCCGCGCGTTAACTTAAGCGAGGATCCATCCAGTTCTCTCGGATATCGAAGTATTCGATTCGAAGCTGAGAAACCTGCGGTAGCTGCGTTCGCGATCAAGGCTGTATACCGAAACCCGGTTGAGAAAAGTCATCGCCTGCTCGCGATAACCATGGAATTTGAGGAAAGAGAAACGCGCGCACGCATGCACAGACTCGTACCTCGTACCTTTTATTTTCAAAGCTGCAATTGTCGCGTCTCGATCACGTGATCGAAAAATTGGATTTTAACGCGACCGCAGTGCCTGCTTCCAAATATAGCGCGATGCGCGCAGACCTTTGGTATCCAGACTTCAAGAATCGCCCGATCATCATCAGCCCACTGCTCGTTAATAAACGAGATTTTAATGCGACGGCTCGTTTGCGACGCTGTAGTTATATTATCGTAAATGAACAGCGACGAACGCTGCAATCGGTACCCGAAACTCATCCGCTGTACACACGTGTAACACGATCGTGAATTTTCCAACTCGGTTGTATTTTCGTGCACGCAGCTTGTATAATACAAGTAACTTGGTACTCGCAGAAACTAGAAATACTCGCTGCTCCGTCGCAAGGAAAGACGTCAGCCACGCTCCTCTTCGGGGTCGGAAGAGGAAGATGCCGCAGTGATCGAGCCTCCGGCACGACATCGATCACCCCCGGGATTAAGACGTCGGTAAACCGCGCGCATTGCGCATCGCGAGTCACGGGTCAGGAATTAAAACCGCCCAGCTCGTCCGGCGATGAACGCGAGACGGTCGCAACGTGTTATTATTAATGCCATTAGGGCCGGGCTCGACTCGGCCGAGGCGAGGCAAGACTGGGCAAGGTGCACCTGTCTATGCTAATGCGGAAATAAATCGAACCGCGCGCGTACACCGATCAAGGATCGTCCCGTCCGTTTCGGCGCGTATAATTGCCGGCGCGGAGTGCAGTCCATTTGGTAATCGGTTATGCCCAGCTCTCGGACCGATTTATTGCGTAATGCTAGTCAATTAGAAAAGGGTTGGCCGCGAGGGGTGTACGCCGCTCTAATTTAATTAGACCTACGGATGATACGGGTGCGCGTCACGCGGCGGTTGATATCCTAACGGGGCCCGTATACTCTTAATTCGGGACCGATCGGCCCTAAGTATTATAATTTTGGTAAACATATGTTTAACGGGGATGTTTAGGCGCCTCGTATCGCCACGGAAATCTTCCCGCCCTTCGTCATTCGCTCTTTCTCTATTTCTATTTCTATTTCTTGTTGCACGATCTCTTTCATCGTTTTCCACACGCGCGACTGCATTCGGGCCGCAGGTCGGTTCGAAATCAAATTTCTTCCTAGCTGGCCCTGCGATCGTTGACAAGTAACGGTTTATCCGTTGTACGATGGGAAAGTAAGGAGAAATTCCGCACCTCGGTTACGGTGCAGTCAATTTTATTCGATTAGCCTGTCGACGTCCTCCCCTCCTTGTCATCGAGTCGTCACTTACGGAAGAGTGACCATCGTTGAGAGAGCGATGGATGGTTGTAGCTCCACGTTTGGTCAATACGGCGTCGATTCTTTCGGGGAAACTGATTTTCTCACCATTTTCACACCCTTATACGTTGCCTTATAACTATAGGTTTATGTAAGACGGACAGCGACGGATTGACGGGCGAGAATATTATGAGCTGATCTGAACGAAGAATGGGTCGAAGAATTGACCACATGATAGAAAATAGAAAGCGGAAAGAAAAATAGTAAAAAAATATTTCACCCAGTTTTACGATGAAAATATTTCTACAGGGCAATATTTTTTGCCTCGCGCCTTATTGCGTTTCGGTGTTCATCGTTTCTTCTTGACTTCTGGTATATGCAGTCAAGAAAATCATGCCGGGAAGTAAATTTTCAACCGTGCAAAAAAAAATTACACTTCCGTTACAGAAGCTTTTCTCGTTATAGATTTTAGCCGCTATTGACGAACAGCGACGCGCTGGACAATGGTGAATAATTTCTACTCGCGGGTTTATTGTCGAAGATCAGCGAGGCGCGATCAGGTGGGAAATATATAAAAGTAGAAAAAAAATATGGCTTCGGGCAAAGTTGCAGCTCGGTTGAATTGAAAATTCATCTTGGTTTCGAGGGCTTGATGAATGTACCGATATGTACTATGTATCAGCAAGAGAGAGAGAGAGAGAGAGAGACAAGAAGAGAGACAAATTACGCGATTCAGGCGGCATTAATCAGGAACAAAAAGCTCCTCACGGATGCAGAAAAAAAAAAAAAATTTTTATATTCGTCCACCATTCATTGTCTGCCTCCGAAAAGATACGGTATAATCTTTTGAACGGTGTCTTTAAACTCGGACAACATTCCTCTCAGATGTTTATGTATGCATATACGTAACACGATACATAGTTGCGCACCGTTCATGATTCTCCTCTCATTCTTCAAGTACACAATACCAAGTCCAGCCGGCTGGCGTTATTGCGGCAAGTCGAACATGAATCGGCGATTCCTAAGAATTGTTATCAGACGAAGATGACGGGACCTGTAGAATCGAACGATACGATTGCGGAAAGAAAATTAAACCAATGCGATGTGAACGTGCGGAGGTCGAATACATATACGTATATGCACGTAATGTACGTGCAGGGAGAGGGTGAATCTAGTCGCAGTTTTCGCTGGAACAACGAACTGCACGAGTGCGTTACAGCGAGCGAGGCGGAAGCCGCCATCGCAAAATACGAAGGGCGAAGGGCTGCGAGGCTGGAAATTAGTTCTGTGCAGCGAGAGGAAAGCGAGAATCAACCCCTGCTGCAGTAGCTGGTCAAATCACCCCTGCAACGCGGCGGCCACGAGGGGGTGGCCGATCTCTCTGCGCCCGGCTTACGCATTGCAGGGCTGCACGTGTAAATACGCGTCTGCAGGGTCTCGAATTACTCACCACCCTTCCGCCCTCCCTCCTGCATTGTCCTTCCCTTTCCCTCCCGCCGGAGGCCGGCACCCTTCCATTCCCTTACCTTCCCTTTCCCCCTTCGACAGATTCGCTTCGATTCGTTTTACCCGAAAATCCAAAAACGAGAGGGGTCCGAATCGTTGCGTCGACGCAGGCGGAAAGACGAGAGCCGCTCGTGGGGCGACGGATTGTTCGAGGGCTTCGTCCTACGCACTGCCTAAAACTTGAGTAGGTATACGAGGTTTGATATGCGATTGATGAATTCTGGGGATCGGGTTCCAGTCACGTTGGAATCGATTTCGTAAATGCGAAATTTTTCAATTTTCCACCGAACAGAAAATCAGTAACGCAAATTGACCGAGGTTCGTCTTTCCGAAAGCTGTTTCAATTCTGTACCAATCGCAAATTTTTTTCTCAAAGATCGTTGCATCTTTAAATCGAACGATCAATTCTTTTCGGAAAGTTGAATCGATTATTTATAATTCCAACTATTCGTTTCAAATGTCCGAAAGGAATGGTGTTCATAAAAAAATTCTCGCAAAGTGTAAAATTATTCAGTTTGAAACGTGAATATAATTGCGAAATTGGTGCTGTTTTTAAAAAATGGTTGCATTTCGGGAAAAAATCTATCTCTGTATAAAATATTTTTTACCCATTTCCGAACACTATTCACCTCTACGATCGTTAAGGAGCTTTGAAGAATCGCTCGTTTCGAATTTTCGATACAGTTGAAACGATTCAATATACATATAATATATATATATATACATTTGTTATTCCGTACTTGAGTAATGTGGGAAAGAATAATTAGGTCATACGTTTTCTTTTTCCAATGAAGAAAAATTGAAGCAGACCAAACGAGTTGAAAAAATTGGCTGTGTATGACGTCACCCGTTCTGAAGTATACATATTATATCTATACGTGTACGTCGTTTTTGATCAGACTTAAAAAATACGAACTAATTACATTAAAATACTCTATAACTAAAATTAATTTCAACGCGCACGAGAAGCAGAAACTTTATTCCGCGTTCATTGAAACCTTCGTATTTCGACAAAAATCCGAGATGTTTCATTTCACCGAAAAATATATATTTACCTCGGTACCGGCAAGCAAATATGTACATTTATATATTCCACACAATCCATTCTCTCTCTTTCCGCGGCGTTCAAAAACTGCGATAAGCGGCCGCCCGTGAAACCTATGGGTTTTATATTGGTAGAAGCGATGGGTAACAAGCGCCTAACAGAGCTGTCAAAGCCTCGATAAATTCAATAGCGGGCCAAAAAGCACCCCAAATTTCCTGCCCCGCGCACGGCTCTCGCTGCTGCGGAATCGCCACCCCGTCACCTCGCGTCTGATCGGGAAATCGAACGTTCCTCTGATTTAGGCAACAAAAACGTATCCCTGCTTCTGACGTCCGTCCACAGCCCCTCCTTTGCGCTTCACGCATGCATTAAAAGGAAAACTGACCGGTCACTCAGGATCACCGCCCAAGCTAGTCGTTCGGAGGTCTTGCGACTTTTCCCCATTTCTTACCTTGCCTCAAAATGTGTATTCTTTGTTTTTTTTTTTTACTTTCTCTCCTACAGTTTTTCCGGTAGCAATATTTCAGCTCGTTTAAATCCAACGTATCCGCTGCGTATACGGTACGTTATAGATGTACAAAGTCGAAGGACAAAAAACAGTAGAGTATAATAAGCCAGAAACTGAGCGATCAAAATCTTCAGCAGGAAGGAAAACTCAAAGTCCAAAGATATTAGAGGGCGATCGATATGTGAACGAACGCTATAATGGGTTTCAGGTTCGATTATATCGTTACGTACGTACGGTTGAGAAGAAATAGAAAAAATAGAAAAAAAAAAAAACAAACGAGAGTGAAAAAGAAACTTCGTTTGTGAGGAAAAAGCCGAAAACCAACTGACCGCCATTCGCTGTATTCGTACTGCAGTACAATTCCCATACTTGTACACGAGAAATCGGCTTGTTGTGTCCGCAGAGGTTAAGCGACGCGTACTTCTCGTCACATACGTATAAGGTACAATACGAACCGGCAACATATTGGCTAAGCGGATCAAACCCCCGGATCATCAGCCCTCCTTGTACATTATTTATATATCTCACTTTCTCGGTTCGATCTCTATTCGTTTTCTTTTTTTCTTTTTTTTTTTCCTTCGTCTTCTCGTATACTTCTACTCGTATACAGTTCTAATTTTTTCCACTTCTCCTCACGACCAGCCCTCACCGACGCGTACATAAACCGTGCCGAGAGGCGCACGCGTCGCGTTGAGAAAATCCCTACTCGATAGAATCGGAATGATCGGGGAGAGCAGAGGGGGGCTGAGGTATTAGAAAAAAAATCTAGCGGGGAGGAAAAAAATCGGTTGACCATAAAGTGCGTCTGCACCTGGTCAAGCGATCTTCGGCATGCATCGGCAACGGTTTCATCCCCCCTGGAACATCCTTGAGGTTCCTCCTCGCAAAAGAACCCGGCTTAACGGTCAACCGTGCGCCGCGGTTATCCCATTGAAGATAATAAATAGACCGTCGGAACAAACGGGAATTGCAGTGTGCAGAAATGATGATAATCGATGTTTGAAACGGGCGTGATTCGAGCGACGAAGCGTGAATCGAAAAAGATTTTACGTATAACACGGCGTACAGCTTGCGCGATCCATGCCGAGAATTATCGTACGACGTGAGGGGGCTGCGATTAACGCAGGGATCGGGTACACGTGGATCGTGATCGATCCCTATCTCGAAGCCGACCGACGTACCGGAAGACGCCCGAGGTATACGAGGAAGAAGTACACACGTGTAATCCAGGGTCGATTATGTAGTGCCGAGAAAGAATGAGCCGCTGCTTAGCGTCGAAACGGCGATGCGTCACTGTCCCATTAAGTCGTCGGTGTTTATACGTGGAGATTATTCACACCGTAAATATTGTTTTCCGAATAACCTGCTGGATCAGACCGTGACGATCACGAGTCGTACTAGTTTCGCGGAGCAATAACCGCCGGTGTAACAAGACCCAAACCACAGCCTCGAGGATTGTTCACCCGGGTGCAGCAGCGTGCGGAGGTCAAAAACGAAGGGTTGGGCCCGAGTCGTTTCCCGAGTCGTCCGCGCTCTTAACTCTTATCGAAAGAACCAATTTCGGCCAATTGCGACGACGAGGTTCGCGGAATCGAGTCCGGTCGGCAAACGGCCGTATAATTCCGGCTTATACCTACATGAAAAATATTCTAACAAGACCAAAACGGCGTCTCGGCTCTTCCTTTCTTCCTAGACGCCCAGATGGAACGCCGAGGCCTGTCTATTCGCACGCCATATGCTGGCCGATCCAGGATCGAGTCTGCTACCTTTAAAAACGACCCGAATAGAAGTCGCGGGGCGCAAGATTTTATCCGTATTTCTTATTTTCGATTTCGGTTTATAGCCATGAGCGATGCGCGTCGATGACGGGTGATTAGAGTCCTCGTCGTCATCGTGGCGTCGCGACGCGTCGACTCGAATGGGATCAAGTCAGCCTCCTCCGTCTCTTCGTTCCCGACGCCTGACCGGGACGGTCACGAAGTCCGAACTATCGCAGAGTGGCAAACAGACAAACAAACTCATTATCAAGTAGCCCGCGGACGACTCCGAGCCTCGGCTCGCAGGCAAATATTCTTCGAATTGCCTCGACTATCTCTATAGACAAGAGCCAAACAGGACGGAAAATGAAATAAACCGACCCCTTCTCCTTCGCCTCGAATTGCGTCGCGGACGTAATTAAACACCGTGCTTGACTAATCGCTTACCGTTTCTGGAGCGACCACTTAACGCATTCGGTATTCGACACACTCGCCGCACGGTTTTTACGATCCTCTTTTCATTCCGGAGAATTATTTTGGGAGAAGAGGAAAAAAAAATTCCAGCGACACTTTTTATACCTCAAATGTAACTTCCTCGGCAACGGGAACCGACGAAACGAGACATTTTTTTCAAACCGCAGACGCGTACCTTTCGAATCACAATCTAATCTGTTCGCCGAGTTTGCTGTAAGTTTAAAGCTCTGCAAAAATTGGGGCAAAAATGGACGAAAGAAATATAGCTGATCTCCTCGATGCTTCCCGGGAGATTATTGCAACGATTTCCTGATCCTGTTTGCGTGATCAAATTGGTTTGCATACCGTGCGACGAGTGGCGGTTGGGTTTTTTGGTCTGCAAGAAGACCGTTGGGAGACATTTTGGAGAAAGACCGTCCACTCGAGATTGAGATATCGGCGACTGATCGCCGCATTGATTCGTTTCGTTGCTTATAGGCCAAAAAAAGGCGGCCGATGCGCAATGTATCGAAATCGACCGTTGGTCAAATTCGTTAGATCAGATTTTGAGATGAGATATGTGAGAGAGAGAGAGAGTGTGCGCAGCGCCGAGGCAGGCTCAAATCGTTTGTCGTAGAAACCGAGACGATGCAAGTATATCCCGTGGGAATTTCACGGCTATCGAGACGCCTCGCGTTATTATATTCGTCGGATTTTTCGACTTCCATTTTTATCCATGGCGCCGTTTTGCTTCAAGCAGACAGACTTTGTCGATCTGGTTAATCGGTACTCGATAACAACGCGAAGCAAACGAAGGTAAGTAACGTCGAGAAAACGCGATACCGCGCAGTTTTCTCTTTTCCAAAGGCATCGATACCGTGCGGCAGAGCCACGTGGCTTAAGGCCCGACGTCCTCGTTGATCCCTTCGTAAACGTCGCTACGTGTTCCCGAGTTTCTTTCCAAAAATATCACCACCCGTAAAAAGGAGTAAACAACCGGGCAACAATAATCTCGATAATCCCGAGGGCCTTGGCAAAAGTGGCGCGCGCCTTGCGCCGCGAGTCTGACGATCCCTCGCTTCAGCTTTCGTTGCTTCACGCCGTTTCTAGCCGTATCGTTCGTTAAATACCCTCCTCGAAGAAAGCGAAGACGAAAGACATGTTTCAACTGTTTCGCAGAAAAGCTGATCACTCGCTTCTCTCTGAAGTTGTCGGGCACGCGTGAAGCGTTTAACGAGCTTGGTTACCGATTGCATTAATTGTTTTTCCGTTATTATTATTTACCAACGGTACAATATAACCTGAAGAAACTTTCTGCAGGCGATACGCGTCGGATCGACTCGGGGAGATTTATTGCACGCATCCGATCAACGTGAGTATACGTACACAATACACATATTGACCGATTGATGTTGGAGCGCAAGTTGGGAAAATCGGAGATGAGTCGAATAGACGTAATCGACGATACATCGGCTCTGATGTTTGAGTTTAGAGGTTGTATCAACTGCGGAATTTTTGAGTCGGCGAGCCAATGTGCGGCATATTATTCCTCTTTCGAGTCCATGAACAGGCGCCCGACTTTAATTAAATATTTACTCCAAGTTTAAAGATCCACGACATAAACTAAACTTTGCACCTCGCGGCACTAAACTGATAGTGCCGATACCACAAAGACCGATCGTGGATATTGTATTATTTGTGCGGGGACCGGAGTGTCTAAGGGAATGCGAAAAAAAGGAATAATATGAGTGATGGAATTAAGCGGGAGAATGTAAGGATTAAATAGTAATACATACTAGCGATAAAATGATGTTTCATCCCTCTTCTTCAACGGGTTTGTATCAAAATAAAAACAAAGAAAAAAAGAGACAAAGAAAAGCACGAAAATTCCTCATCTCCGATGACAGGTTTACGACTCGTGTGCGTTCAACGATTAGGTCATTAAACACCGGTCAGACCTACTAATCGCCGTGCTCAAATAGCCGATTACCGACTATCGGCTCGATGGTTAAGCTGGGTAGAAATCCGTGAACAATGGAACTCACGACGATGATAAGCGACGATAAACAGGCATTTACGTACTTGTTGTATGCATGTGGATGTGATTGTGAACTCTCGGACGGATTTGTGTATGAACGCGTGATTAGAAATCCGGAATACTCGTGAAAATATACTATAACTTATAATAATCGAAAGCGGTAAAGCCCCGCTGGCAAATAATTTGGTCGGAGATTGTTTGTACTATCCAACGAGCCCCAACTTTGAGGAGAACCAATTCATAAGGGCTTGAAATTTTTATTTGGGTCAAATTGTGGGGCAAATTTTTGTGTAGTTATATCGTGATTCTTGAAGTTTTACTCGCGTTTGAAAATTGTTCCGGCAACACAAACATTGAGCGTATGGTGCAGTAAACGAAGAAAGTCAGGTTAGCGTGTTTTCGTTTATTACACCACGCACCCGGAAATATTTTATGTGCCACAGTTAAAACTCGGTACACTTTACAACAGCCAGTACGGCAGAACATTGTTACGAGAAAGCGGAACCGTCATCCCTGAGGCTCGTCCGGTGTCCTGGCGTACTTTGCTCCAGATCTGTACAAAGGGTAATAAACGACGGCCTCAATTGCACCCCCCGTCGTAGAGAATCTTCCTGCGCAATTGCAGGTATACCCAAATATAAGGAGCGAGCTTTCGAATCGTCCAAGATCTCGCCATTCGGGATGTCGCGCTGCGACGGCATGTGGTGAAGAGCATCGCATTCGCGAGCCGAAATCGCCATCTCTGTGTCGCATTATGTGTAAATACCCGGGGCTAATGGCCGGACGAAAGGGTTAAGAGCCCGGGGGGCCTCGGGCACAAAAGAGCAGGTAGCAGACATAATAATGTAAGTCTAAATACTACAAAGAGAATGGAAAAGTGTTTTCGAGCCACGCTAACGCGCCCGTCCGGTGGTCATTGTAAATTCGTAATTACCATCGTTAAGTACTGCAGCTTATCCCCCGCTGTGCAGTTACTTCGTGCCGTCCCGCATTTCTTGAACTTACAGGTACGCCTGGGCTTTCCGCTGCCCGGTTGTCGTAAAT